>NC_139012.1:6920928-7421600 GCF_964374135.1 Grampus griseus
AATTTATGTCAAACGAGGATCAATACGCCATTCAATATACACTAATAAGAATGGTGATTAGATAGACACTTTCGTTAATAAAACACAGTAGATAAGACTAACAGCTCTAGGTTTTTTCAGATGTTCGCAGTGCACAGTACATATTCTGGATCGTAATTTATTCATTTGCAGTGAGGCTGATATGAATATATTCATAAGAGGAAAATATAACAATGAAGTATGTTCATAATTATCATGATGAGATGTATCAGCCACTTTATGAAACTCAAAACCCTACTTTACTTTTTTTTGCTTTTTTTTTTTTTTTTTTTTGCGGTACGCGGGCCTCTCACTGTTGTGGCCTCTCCCATTGCGGAGCACAGGCTCCAGACGCGCAGGCTCAGCGGCCATGGCTCATGGGCCCAGCCGCTCCGCGGCATGTGGAATCCTCCCGGACCGGAGCACGAACCCGTGTCCCCTGCATCGGCAGGCGGACCCTCAACCACTGCGCCACCAGGGAAGCCCTTTTTGCATTTTAACATTCAAAATTGTCCTTCTCCTAGGTTGGTGAAATTGCCATTTGTCCTTGTTTATATTTCAGAAATTATTTTTGAAAGTGAAAAATGTCTCATGAAAAACGTATCTCTACTTAATGTCAGGTTAAAACACACACAAACACATCCATATATACACAAACAAATACACTTGAAAGATTACATGACGTGTATTTACTCTGATGTTTAATTAAAAACTGCCAGTATTACAACAACTGCCCCACAATATGCAATCATGGTATTTCCCGAGACTATAACCCCCTCCTTCAACCCTATTCCCAGTGTCTGCCTTGGGTACATTAGGCAGAAATAATGAATATAAGTAGGATTTCAGGAACAGAGAACACAGATAAAGTTTTAAGGGAAAAAAAGATACACAATTAAACTCCTTTTAGGTGCTGTTTTAACTAAGTTGTCTTCTACCTCATTTATCTGATTTCCAATGATGTGTTTCTTTCTGGTGAATTAACCTTATGTCCTTGATCCTAGAAATCAGTTTTAAATTGAAATCCAAAGTAAAAAATAAAAAAAAAATAAATAAAAGGATACCTCCTCCTTAATTTAAACCAGAAGGTGACCTACTTTAGACTAAAGTAATCTAGTGGGAAATACAATTTGGCTATTAACAACTATTTTAAAACATTTTACAACAAACTAACACTTCTTCGTACACTAATAAATTAAATTCAAATCAAGGCCAAAGAATTTCGGTGTTTTTCCCTTAAATTCAATAAAATATCAGGCGCTTGTTTTTTAAAAGGAGGGTTCAGAGAACCTAAAACTTGAGAAATATATTCTATACCCTGGCCGCATTTTATTAAACTTGTTCTAAACAGATGGGTATCTATTTATAAAAGCTCCAGGGAAGGCAGACCCACATGTCATTCTAATATTCACTGTAATCCTAGGATTCTTCAATTCTCTTTCACGTACATGCATATATTTTTATTTCACCAGAGGATGCAATAAGAAACCATTTTAAATCAATTAGAAATTAGGACAAGAATATGACAAGGGGATGTAATTTATTTGAAAACAATAGGATAGGAGATTAATATTTAACAGTTTCAAAAGAAAGCTTATGTTTTTCCCCCCAAAATAAGAAGTCTTTCAAAATAATGCTTTTCTAACACATGGGCTTATTTATATCCCAAAACATTTGTGAGAAAATTAATTTGTTTTTATTTAAATTTAGATAGCTTTATTTTCCCCTTTATGGGGCATAAGTCTTTTTTTCTTAAAAGATCTTGTTTCAACAATTTATACTGTGTATCTCCAAATAGAAAAAATCAAGCAACACCCATAATAATGAGAATAATAGTATAATGATGTTTCTCTAGCATCACGATAACAAGTTGTTCTATGTAGTGGATACTACGGTGCTTTGCCCAGATGTTCTCTTCAGAGCTGATGTTTCCAACCCTTGTCTTCTTAGACTATGCATTTCTGAGGACTCACGGCTCAGTTCTTCCCTGGTGATTGCCCTCAGCTTCAGGGAACTGCTGAGGGTCAGGTCAAGCCCATTCTCACCGGGTGACTCACACCCAGTGATTGGCTGATACAAGATGTCATTGACCCTATGCTGATTTCCAATAACTTGAATCACGCATGCGGACTCGAGAATCAAGTGGAGATACGATGACTCTCACACAGTGGGTCAGCCTCCGCTTCCCCCGACTCCCACTCTTCTTTCTCCCTTACAAGGGTGGCTTCTAAAACCATCTGCCAGTGAAAAGTATACAGGCTATGCTTCTTTATAGAGCCCAGCAATCCTATCTAAGACACCCTAAATATTGCAATGGGAATACATTATTTAAAAGGCTATTCAAGAAACTTTTGCACACAATTTGGCACTCTGTATCATATAATTGCTTCAATGTCACCTAAAAATGTAACTACTTACAATTCTTGATGTACTAGAAAATCAACAAGTAAATCTGGAAACTACTATGTCCAAAGGGCTCTAGATGCTGGGAATATACTATGAGATTTAGTCTTCATTTATTTATCAAACATAAGCTAAGGTCATAGTCTCCAATCTAGGTGCCTGAGGAGACAGGACACACATATAAAAGTTTTCATTGAACTTCCCTGGTGGCGCAGTGGTTGAGGGTCCACCTGCCGATGCAGGGGACATGGGTTCGTGCCCTGGTCCGGGAGGATCCCACATGCTGCGGAGCGGCTGGGCCCGTGAGCCAAGGTCATTGAGCCTGCGCATCCGGAGCCTGTGCTCCGCAACGGGAGAGGCCACAACAGTGAGAGGCCCGCGTACTGCAAAAAAAAAAGTTTTTATTTTGCTGAAATATTGTATTTCTACTATTTCTCTCCTTTCTGCTTTTTTTTTACTCCTGATTCATAATTATATTACATATATCTTTGTTATAAGCCACCCCAACACTTGTAAAAAGGATCATGGGCTTTGGAGAAAGGACACTTTTAAAATCGACAGAGGCAGGCTCTGCATTCCAGAAAAAGGGATCAGTATAGAAGTGTCACAAAGCAGGAGGCATACTTGGCATGTTTGAAGTTAAGCATAGACCAATTTAACTAGAGTTTATATTACAGAGTTACAGGGGATAAGTTTGGAATGCTAAATGTTGCCAAAGTGGCTATGAATGACAAGATAAGGAATGTGTTTGTTATAGAGAAGAGGGTTGAGTTATTAATAGGAATAAGACATCTCTGAAGAATCTTATGTTATTATTTTGGCTATGATATAATGCAAGCATTTTACAATGCAAAACAATTAAATCAGAAATAAAACAGATGTTCACTAAAATTGGATATCAAATTTAATGAATGAACATACCTGTGTGCTGAGTGCTTGACATATCCACATAGAGAAAATAATTATTTACAGTGACTTCAGGTATAAAATCAAAGAAGTTGATTCAGTTAGAATTATTACTAAGACCTTTTTTTCCTCTAACGTATGTATTTACTAGCTCTGTGAACTCTCAAAGGCCCCAAATCAATGGCAATCCTGCAGAAATGGAATTTACCAAAAATAACCAAGATGCCTTAAAGGACAGGTGACTCTAGTCTGGGGCAGGAAATATTTATGGTGTTTCTAGGAAATGTTGTGCCAGAAAGCAAGAGATGCCAAAAAAAAACAAAACAAAACTAATGAGTTTATGTCAGAAAGACACTGGGGCTCTCATGAAGGGATTCCAATTAGCCAAAGATGTGTAATTTGAACATCGAGAGACAGCAATCACAATAGCAAGGACTGCAATTGATTGAAATACATGGAGTCTGTAATACCAATGAGTTCATAGTGGGGATCAAAGAATATATGTTTCAACACAATTCACCAGGTATGTGTATGCAATGAACATAGGAGAAGTACCATCCTACATGATTATGAGTCTAATGATCTGCGTCTTCTATTCTCATCCCCTTCTCCTTTTTGATACTGTGCTATTTCTCATTTTACAGGGACACTTGTTTTAGCCTGCCCTTACTCTCATGTACCATTGCAAAGTGTCTGTGGTTTCTTTAGGTCTTCCTCAAATGTCTTAACAATGAGGCCATTACAATTAGGTAGAATGTCCTTAGCTACCCTCAACTACCTTTAGCTACCCCTAAGGTACCCTTAGCTACCCTTAGCTACTAGCTACCCTTAAACATGTTGAATGATGCTGGGCTGTCAGCTCACATCATTTCCTTTCATGCTGTAGGTTCTTATGCCCTATTATCCACATCTTCCATTTCAGCACCACCTAAATCTCTTCAGCCCCTCGCCATCATCCTTTTGCTCCTTGCCCTGTAATATGTACCTAAACAGGGGATCTAGCCTTGCAAATCTATCCCTGTATTATTATGCTGACTCAATCTGTAGTCCTCTCTCACTTGCCCCCTCCCCACTTGTTTTCTTTTTTTTTTTTGCTAGTCCTATTTTATTTTCTTTTTCTGCACTTTAAAACAATCTATGTATGTCACTAAATGCAGAAACAGAGTATCTATTTTACCATTTTTTTTCTTATATTTAATGGCATGTTTTACCTGGATATGCAACTAGTGACATCTTAAAATGAAAGCAAGACTTCCTTTCCATTAACTACATTAAAAATTTGAATTTTTTCCTGTCATAACAGAAGTTTTTCTTTTTTTTTTAACATTCTACATATGACTTCCAAATTTCCAGGATTGTGTGAAATTAGCTTTAGCTATTGCAATATCATGACAAGAAAAAGTGCTAGTTTTCACTTTATAGTTTACATTTCTCACTTTCCTATACACTTTGGCAATGATTTTGTACACTTCAACTTCCTGTAGTTCTATTTTAGATGATTAGCATGTGTATCTTGATGTACCTCCTTCAATGGGACATACTAACAGCCTGATTTTAGAGCACTTGACATTATCATTACCTTTTGATTAGACTCAAACTTTCTTGAATTTTTCTAAAAGACGGTGAAATTTCCTCCCCCAAATCATAAAACCCCCCTTGCAGATTCCTAATCTTTTAAATATCTATGCTGTGTCATAAATCCGTGTCCTGTGTGATATATTCACTTATTTTTCACTGGGAAGAGTCCTAAACGTTAGGACTAAAGCAATTTCTCTATTTCTACCTGAATCCTTAAGTTTGAAACTGCAGTCCTCTTCAGAGCTGCTTGACTACGTCCTTCGGTAACTCAGAAGCTGTGTCTTTTTGACCTTCTCTGTATTGGTATTCCGCAGTGCCAGAATGGAAGGGCAAACCCCCAGAAGGTAGAGGCTAAGGAGCCCTCAGCCATCCTGAAGTCCCATCTGCTCACTTAACACGTAAGGAAACTGCGACCCAGAACACTTAAAGCAAAACAAAACACACCTGTTTACCCAAACTGTCATTGTATTTCTCTTCCTTCCGTCCTCCCCAGAGCCCACCCTCATCCTTCTTCCTCCTCCTCTTTCTTTTTATTATTTTTTGTTTTAAACTGTAGTTTGTTTTAACCTTTTCATCACTTCTGATGAATTGACTCATGTCCTTTCCCATAATGGAAGTTTATAGGAACACACTGCTTCTGATCTGTCCTCCAATGGACTGCATCTTCCTTTCCTTATATTTGTGTGGTTAACTCTTCAAGTATCCTTTTGAACTTCTTTTCTTTAACTTTTGTGCCCTTGAGTTCCACTATTTCCATGTGTTTCTTCTTGATTTATCTTCTCCTGCATTCAGCCTGCTGGGAAAGGAGGTATTCCTTATGGTCCTGCAATTCTCATTTTCTGTATTTGGTTTCCCATCCGTTCATTCAGGGGGAGGAATTAACACTGCAATTCCTCCCCGTCTTTCTCTCCATCATCTGAGGATGGGAACTGTAGGCAACAGTGTCTCTGCTGATGTGTTTTGTCCCTTTTCTCTGCAAGATCCATCTCCTCCCTGCTGCTCTTCTGCTGCGTCTCATGTCTTTCTCTTGGGATGTATGTTTTCCTTGTCTTTTCCCTTCAACCTGAAATCAGTCTTTGCTTTATTTCTTTCCATTTCTCCCTGAAGGTCCCCTCTCTCCTCCCTTATCCTAGAATCTTTGTTATATTAATTTAGGAGAATGCTACCACATCCATTCTTTTTCTTCTTCAAACTTTCATACTGAGTCCTTGAAGTTGGTCCAGCTGTCGGGCAGTTTGCACAGATAGGGTGTCTCTTTGCATAATAAAGTTTGCAGGTATTTCACTGGAAAATGTGCCGTGTTCCTTTCCTCACACCAAGCTCCCATTTCCTGACTGCACTTTGCTCCCAGATGAGTTCTAGTGCCTTATACAAAACATGCCTTATTGTCTTTTTTATAACGACAATCCTTCTTTGTTTCTATTGGAAAACACCTGGCAAGTGGCTAATCCCTCCCTATCCTTGCCACATTTCTGTTTCACACTTACGTTTCCTGGTCTAAATCCCAAACCTGTCTGCTGCATTTGCTGGAAACGCTAACACAGTGCAATATCATCTTAGTTCCCAAACACACACCATTTTATCCTACTAATTGGAAGTGACACCATGCACTTCTAGTTACTTTCTTCCAGCAAACTTTAAGTTAACACAATAACAACAAATTCGTACTAATAATAAAATATATTGCTAACACTAAGACATACTAACAATATAACTATAACAAAAAATAAATATGTAGACACCATGTATTTCATGTTTTGGGTTCTACCTACTTTATTCTAGCTGACTCTTGACCTGCGTTGTGACTCTAATTAGATTCAGGATGAAAATATTCATACTTATTCTTAGTTCATTCTGTCCTGCTATTATTTTTGAAATTTTAAATTTTACCACAAAGTTTTGCTCAACAGTGGCTCAATTGAAACTCTCATTACTGTCTTTATTAAGGTATTTGAATTACTATAACATTTTCCACACCATTTTTTTTTTCTGTTTATCCTTATTTCTGGTTTCTTCTAATTGATACTATGCTGGCATGAGAAGCCAAGAGTGTTTTTAAAATGTTGTAGATCAAAGAATATTTGGACTAACTATAAGAAAAGCAAGTCTAAATATTGGGGGATTTATCCAAGATTATTGAACAAGTTAGGGACAAAGCTGGATAGAATTCAAGCTTACAATTTCCTAAACCAACATGTACACTATACTACTTTATATCAGCTTCCCTACCTTTCTATCTAAATAACACATGTGTTGGTATGATAATTTAGAAACAAAGAAAATATGGCTTTAAAATTAACTAATATTATATAAAGTTTTTATACTCAGACATATATGAACATGTGCTTTAAAGAACTCTTGTTACTGAACTATCCAAAACCTTGTGAAAGGCAAGCATCCATACAGGTATTACTGTTTTTTAAGACTTTATGTTTTTAGAGTGGTTTTAGGTTCAGAGCAAAATTGAGGGGAAGGTACAGAGATGCCCATATACCCTGCCTTGCCACACACGTAGCGTTCCCAATTATCGACATTCCCTTTCAGAGTGGTACATTTGTTACAACTGATGAAACTACACTGACACCTCATTATCACCCCAAATCCATAGTTTACTTTAGGGTTTTCCACTGCCCTAAAAATCCTTTGTGCTCTGCTTATTCAACCCCTGGAAAGGAGTGATTTTTTTACTCTTTCCATCTTTTTGCCCTTTTCCAGAACGTCACATGGTTGGAATCATACCATATGCAGCCTTTTCTCATTGGCTTCTTTTGCTTCATAATATGTATTTAAGCTTCTTCCTTGTCTTTTCATGGCTTGATGGCTCATTTATTTTTAATGCTCAATAATATCTCATTGTCTGGATGTACCACCTTCAAGTTGATTTATCCATTCACCCACTGAAGAACATCTTGGTTGCTTCTGTGTGGATATACGTTTTCAACTTTTGGGGTCAATACCAAGGAGCATGATTACTGGATCTTATGGTAAGAGTATATATATTTTTGTGAGAAACCGACAAACCATCTTCTAAAGTGGCTGTGGCATTTTATATTCTTATCAGCAATAAATGAGAGTTCCTATTTTTCCACATTCTCACCATCATTTGGTGTTGTCAGTGTTCCAGATTTGGGCCATTTTAACAACCTCTTTGTTGTTTTAATTTACATTTCCCTGATGACATGTGAAGGAGCATCTCTTTTTTGCTCATTTGCCATCTGTATATCTTCTGTGGTGAGAAGTCTGTTTTGGGCTTTGGCCCATTTTTTAATCTCACTGTTTTCTTATTGTTGACTTTTAAGAGTTCTTTGCATGTTTTGGGTAATTGTTCTTTATCAGATGTGTCTTTTGCAAATTTTTTTCTCAGTCAGTAGCTTGTGTTCTCATTCTGTTGACATTCTCTTTTGCATAGCAAAAGTTTTTAATGAAGTCCATCTTCTCTATTATTTCTTTCATAGATCATGCCTTTGGTGTTGTATCTAAAAAGTCATCACCATACCCAGGGTCATCTAGATTTCTTCCTATGTTATCTTTTAGTAGTTTTATAATTTTGCACTTTATGTTTAGGTCTGTGATCAACTTTGAGATAATTTTTTGAGGGGTGCAAGGTCTGTGTCTACATTTTTTTCTTTCTTTTTGCACAAGGATCTCCAGTTGTTCCAGCACTCTTTGTTGAAAAGATTATCTTCACTCCATTGTATTACATTTGTTATCTTGTCAAAGATCAGTTGACTGTTTTTATGGGGGTCAATTTCTGGGTTCTCTATTCTGTTCCATTGATCTATCTGTATATTCTTTTGCTAGTTACACATTATCTTGACTACTGTGGCTTTATAGTAAGTCTAGAAATCAGGTAGTGACAGTTTTACAATTTTGTTCTTATCTTTTAATATTGTGTTGGTTACTCTGGGTCTTTTGTCTCTCCATATAAACTTTGGATTTACTTTGTCAATATCTACAAAACTTGCTGGAACTTTGGGATCACATTAAATCTATAGATCAAGTTGAGAATAACTGACATCTTGACATTATTGAGTTTTCCTATCCATGAACATGGAATATATCTTCATTTATGCAGTTCTTTTTTGATTTCATTCATCAGAGTTTTGTAGTTTTTCTCAGACAGATCCTGTACATATGTTGTTAGATTTATACCTAGGTTTTTTTTTTTTTGAGGGTTACTAATGTAAGTGGTATTGTATTTTTAATTTCAAATTCTACTTATTCGTCACTGATGTATAGGAAAGTGATTGGTTTTTTACATTACCCTTGTATCCTGGCAAGCTGGTTATAATCACTGGTTAGTTCCAGGAGTTTTTGGATGGGTTATTTCAGATTTTATACATAGACTATCGTGTCATCTGTGAATAAATACACTTTCAATTTCTTCTATCACAATCTGTATACTTTTTATTTCTTTTTCCATGTCTTATTGCATTAGCTAGAACTTCCAGTACAATGTTGAAAAGGAATGAGAGGAGACATCCTTTCCTGTGCCTGATCTTAGAAGGAATGTTTTGAGCTTCTCACCAGAAAGTGTAATGTAAGCTGTAAATTATTTTGTAGATATTCTTTATCAAGTTGTGGAAAGTCACCTCAATTTTTAGTTTACTGAATGGCTTTATCATGGATGAGTATTGGACTTTTTCAAATACTTTTTCTGCATCTCTTATTATGATTATGTGATTTTCTTTTCATCCTATTGATGTGATGGAATACATTAATTCATTTTGAATATTGAGAAAGCCTTACTTGCCTCACAGGATCTGGCAAGTGATATTCATAAAAAACAAAATATTCAGAGTACAAAAAGCATTATCATATATTCTTCTGGTCATATGTATTAATTGAAATCCTGCATAAATGCAGTCCTTTCTATTATTACACATAAATCTTAAGTAGATGTATAGTTGCAACTCAATGTATGACTTCATCCATTCTTGAGAATTAGGAGTCTTTTATATGTTTTATTTCTGAGGAATTTAGTGAATTAATTATTAAATTACATATTAAATATTACATATTTAAACAGCTTTTCATTATGTGAAAAATGCTGCTTTTCATAGTTGGCAGAAAGAATTCTACAATAGAAGTTAGTAATGCTAAATGCAGTATTTTATTTGCCATTAGTTTACTCTGTAAATATTGGTAGATCAATTAATATTAGCACCTTTATTTCTAAACTGTAAAGTGAAGATTTCACACTAATTAGAGATGACATAACATATTTGAAATACTTTAGAAATAGAAATTATTTTTATATACAACATGCATTATTTTGAATCAGTCAAAAGAATACCTCAATATTACTACCCAACAAGGAAATGAATAAGTTTACAAGAAAAGGAAAATAAATTATTGTTGCTCTGGAAATCTCTGAATCATACCATGAGTCTCTAAGGAGTATTACTTTCTGAATTGTCATCCTTCTAAGTCATAAATGCAACCATCTCAATTGTTAAAATGCTAAAAGTTGTCTGTGAACCAGCAATATCATCGAGGCTGTTAACATTCTCTTTGGAATTGCCTGGGTTAATTCTTACAATCACAAGCAAAGGATCCAATACACAAATGGAGCACAGAATCAATCATGCTATACATTTGTTCACTTTATTGTTGTTTGAAGGTAGAAACATCCTAATCCATTATATTATAAACTCTCTGAAGGATACCTTCCAATTTCTTATACGTCTCCAGAACATCTAGTGCTGTATTTTGTACCCAAAGAAAGATGTTAACTAATTGATCTTAAAATATTTAATTTGAGGAGAAGTGTTAACTAAGCTACATCTACAACAAGTTGGTTTCCATTTACTGGTGGAAAAGAGTAAAAATATTTTTATCAATATTTTTTTTCATGCAGTGTACAAGTTATCCTATAAACGGATATCAAAAAGAAGTTTAAATAAATTTGTGGCCTGAAGAGTAATGCAATTTCTTTTACTTGTTTTTTGATGCAATAGAAAGCTGATTAAAATAGTAGTTTTCAAAAAGTACAATCATACATTGTCTTATGCTGGTATCCCTGTTAGAGTAGCTACTTTTACATGTGGGGAAGACTCAGCTACTTTTGAAAGATGTCCCATAAATTCAGCAACAAATGTGCACTGGCTAAGCATTTCCTGTGCCCCCTGAATCCACTGTATGTCTGGTTGTCTGTTTCCTTTCTGCTCCTCTACATCTCTTGGCTACTGTTTCAAAAACGGAAGGTGGAATTCTTTGCCAAAGCATGTTACATGAATACTATATGCTTCATATCTTACTTCCTCTAATTCTTCCTGTTAGTTTCTCAATAGGTATCAGAGACTGTCGTACACTTGAAGAAATACTGGAATTTCTGAGAAAGCTAATAGAATAGTAACCCCATAAGATTGTCCTCCTGTTTTCATCACCTCAATGCCCTTGTTTATGTTTCCTTGACTCTTTCATTTTGGATAGGCTTCTGCCCACTTTCATGTTCTCCCCGTGGTTCACCTCAATCTGTTTTCCTCTCTCTCTGGCTGCCATCCAGCTTCTGAAACAGCAACTGGGCTATTTATAACGGATGGGCTTCAAAGGTGAATGTTTTCTATGGGGTAAATACTCTTTGTCTTGTTGTCACTAAGACCACCATCCCAAAGGGTCCAGGGCTATGTTAGTACACTTGGCTTCTCATGAACCACGTGTCAGTATATGGTCAGATCCTGAACCACAGTAAATTGTTACATAGTCTTGAAGCAATCTGAGCTTTGCCAAATTTCTTTATGTGGAATATGGTATATTAAGTATATTTGCTCTAGAATGTGATGCTCATTCAACACTTGGGTTGGAATAACATAGAAATACTTCCAACTTGAATGGATTTTGATCTAAAAAGAAAAAAAAGTACTCGACCTTATAAAATTCTTATTAGTCTGGACAAGTGAGTGCCAGAAATGTAAACTATCATTTTGTTCCAAAAATTTATGTGTAAAAGACCTGAATCACATGTTAAGAAAATAGGCTCTCTTTGAGCCTGTTGAAGGAAGTCTTGAAAATGGGAGGGCTCTTTGCTTTAGAGCCACCTGCCCTGGGCTCCCATGGCAACCTGTATCATATAGAACATTTTGCAACCTACTCTTAGCATTAGTTTTCCTCCCTACCTGACTGTTTACTAAATTTGTCTTGGTAGTCACCTGTTTTTGTAAATATATATATGTTTTTTAATAGAAGCACAGCCACACTTATTTATTTCCTGATTGTGGATGCTTACTTTCGTACTATAAAAGTAGAATTGAGGGCTTCCCTGGTGGTGCAGTGGTTGGGAGTCCGCCTGCCAATGCAGGGGGCGCGGGTTCGTGCCCGGTCTGGGAAGATCCCACGTGCCGCGGAGCAGCTGAGCCCATGGGCCATGGCCGCTGAGCCTGCGCGTCCGGAGCCTGTGCTCTGCAACGGGAGAGGCCACAACAGTGAGAGGCCCGCGTACCGCAAAAAAAAAAAAAAGTAGAATTGAGTAGTGACCACAGTGCTGAGTAATTGTCACAAAGACAGTATAACTCGCAGTGCTTAAAATACTATCTTCCCCTTTGCAGAAAAGTTTACCAACCTGGGTTCTGGAATATTTATCTGCTAAAAGTATGAATAAATTTATGATCTGATATATATAGTACAGAATAATCTCTTTTAGCTATTCATTCATAAGTTCACTAGTCCAGATAGAATTATCTGGAGTCAGATAACCCAGCATTTTATAACAGATTCCTTTTTCCTTGTTTGTGTTGTTTTCCTTGTTCGTTATTTCTGTCATCTCAACTAAATTGGATGCTCCTTGAGGACAAAAATCATATCAGTAAGTAACTGATAAATATGTCTTTTTATTTACAGATTCCATGTACTGCATGTTTTGTAATAAGGAATCATTTTATGTCAATAATGTCGATTTTTAGAATATAAGAAGTCTCTACCTGAGAATTAAAGAGCATTCTTGATTGTCAGTGCTCTGGGTGCAGTTATCACCATTGTTTTATTCTTGTTAAATATTCATATAAGAAAATTATTTTTGGCACACATTCCTGGACATAATTGATTGAGTCAAATTGAGTACTCAATTTTATCTTTTTGAAACCAAAAATGAACACTTGCATGTTTTTTGATGTGATGGCAAGTTTCACACAAACAGAACAACAAATCATGAAAAGAAGTTGCACAATGCAGAGAATTCAATACTCATTGGTGGGGGGAGTACTTTTTGTACAGGTGAGCAAATTCAAAGTCTGCATTATTTTATCTTATCCTTCCTTTGATCGATTTCTGGTTGCTCATTGTAGAATTAACACATTTACTGTTTAACAAAATTACAGGGCTTGAACATTTCTTCCAAGTAAATAATGATTTTTTTAAAAAAAAATTTCCACTCTATACAAACCACAACATAGAATCACAAGACTATAAGTACTTCTTGGTGTAATTTAGTTACACTGGGAAGTCCTATCAATTCCTTGCAGTGATTGATGTGCTGAGATGTTCCCAGGCATGTTAGGACACCAGGTTAAGTGGAAAGAGTTAATAATCCTAGAAGTATTTAATTTGTAAACGTGTTTTATTTCAAGATGATGTGAGTATACTTCTTGTAAGTTTCTTTGAGGTAATTTTCAATAGTAATGGAAACAAAATCATATTGAAACTGCCTCTTGATGAATTCTTCTGTTTAATTTCTATTAATATAAATCTCAAGATTTTCACACGGTATGTAAGTTACATTGAATAAGGTCTTTCATTATTTCTAAGATATCATTACATTTTTCCGTGATTCATATTATCTTCAGGGCTTATTCTGTGAAAAAAATAATAATCTATATGAGCAATTATAGCCAATAATCATACTAATAATAACTAATGTGTTTGGAATTCAAGTTTATTTTTATTTACGTTTTTATTGGGGTATAGTTGTTTTACAATATTGTGTTAGTTTCTACTGTACAGCGAAGTGGAGTTCCCTGTGCTATACAGCAGTTTCTTATTAGTTATCTATTTTATGCATATTAGTGTATACATATCAATCCCAATCTCCCAATTCATCCTATCCCTCCTCTCCCCGTTTTCCCCCCTTGGTGTCCATATGTTTGTCCTCTACATCTGTGTCTCTATTTCTGACTTACAAACTGGTTCATCTGTACCATTTTTCTAGATTCCACATATATGCGTTAATATATATTTGTTTTTCTGTTTCTGACTTACGTCACTCTGTATGGCAGTCTCTAGGTCCATCCATGTGTCTACAAATGACCCAATTTCGTTCCTTTTTATGGCTGAGTAATATTCCTTTGTATATATGTACCACATCAAAAGTTTTCCCTGGTACTCAGTTTATAAATTTCAACAGTTAACCTGGAAATTACTTTCCTTATTTTGGTGTACAGGTGGAGGGTGGTGCTTTAGTCTTTACGTCTGAAAGGATAATCCTTCACAGAGGAAAACAGAGAAAGAGAAACTAGGGAGTTGGGAAGAGGGGAACAGAGAAGAATTAGAGAAAGGAAGCGGGAAAGTGGGAAGGCACAGAAACTGAAAGAGTAGATCTGATTCAAAAATGAAAAGGGGAAAATTGAAGAGTTTCACAAAATGTTTTCTAAGATTTTGAAACTCATGTTTGTATCTAGAACTGAAGTTTCTGACCATAGATTTGTCAACTGAAAGATGTACATTTTCATGGTTTTACCTCAACTTCATATAAATTATTTCAGAGTAGTCATTACCCTGAACACATATAAATTACATTATTGGGTTAATGCTTGAATAACATTTTAAACAGCGCCTTTCTACTTAGAATTAATCATGAATTAAATACTCACTCTCTATCAAACACACTCCACTTAATCTCATACTCATCAACATAGAAAATACAAAAAAGAAAACCCCCAAATATTCCAATGTAGTTCTGTGTTATCTACAGACAGATTATTTTTGCAGAAGATGTGTGGCCTCTTACAAGTGAAATTTACCTTTTTGATATGGTGTTACAAGCATCCGACACATTTTCCTGTCACAGTAGTACCTTTACTTTTCCTTCACAGTATGCTGTTGATTTCTGCTCTTCCTCAGATGGGTCGCTAACAAACACCTCTGACAATTTGCCAATACATCCTTCTCATCTACCCAACCTTCCCTGGAAACATAAAGTCTTTATCTATTTGCAGATCTGCCAATTGCTGCCCTTGAAAGTGAGTCACATAAATGAAGCTCCAATTTTATAAGAAGGGGGCACGAGAAGGGGTGGTGAGATAGACAGACTGATGAACTTAAGAAGCGAACAGCAAACCTGGACTTAAACATCTGATTCTCTAGTGACTCATTTTCTGGTCAATGACATACCATCCCCAAAGGCAAAGAGACACCAAGCCAGATTTTGCGGATATAAACGGTGCAACTTCTGACAAAGCCGTCACTACTTAAATAATATCTAATGATCTTTCAACAGAAGTTAAAACATCATCTTTACATAATGATGCTGAATAAGATCATCATTTAAAGTCTATCACAGTTTCTTCTTAGCTGGTTTAAATTCTGACGTATTTGAAGCCAGTGGTGGAAGAGTGATGTGTGCAATTTGACGTACGTTGAATGCCTGAGCAACTCATTTTGCTCGGCTTATAAATGACAGCGTGAATATAATAGTTCACTTTGATAACAAGAAAATTTAAAGTTTGGCTCAACAATCTGGAAGAACAAAATGAATCTTGACGTGACTCTAAAAATAAGAACATCTGTTTGCTGCAGGAAATAGTAATGATTTATGGTTCCGACCTCACCGTGCGATAAGTTGTTTCACTTTACGGTAATTTACAGCATTTAATGTACTATATAAATAGACATAAACTGAGGTAATACTCCCTCAAAATGCAATAAAAGGAACAAAAATGTAGATTATAAACGTTTGGTTTCCTGTGTGAAAATTTTGGTTTTGAAAGTGGAGATTCATGTGGGAAGAACAGACAGAATGACTCCAAACCAAAATTGGCCTCTAGGCAGCTTTGAAGTTTTGCTGGTGTCAGCATCCCAGGCACACATGAGGTGCACAGCGCTGGGGGTCCCAGGGCAGACCTCATGTGCCATCACCCTACGGATGAATCTTCATTTACAGTTTTAAAAGCATTTCCTTCCTGTACATTTCTAAGGCCCACCCACATGCCCCGCCCCCCACCCCCAAGACACATACATCTATCTTATTTCTTTGGCTAATAGTAGAACTTTGTCTTTTTAAGTCTAGTAAATGATTTTATATAAAATTGTTACTCATCCTAAAAAGAGGTCTGCCTTTGAATATATTTCAGAAGAACTCTTACAAAGCTCTCAATCAATACCATTTTATTCAAAATATGTTACAACTGGAAAATGGTGCTATGCTATCATGAGGCTGCACAAATACCTCTTAAGCAAAGAATTTGCAGTCTTAAACACTTCACATTCTGCATTCCCCAGCAGTACATCTGTCACACCTGCCGAGTATAGTCATCTCGGTGGGGACACTGCGGAAAGGTTGGATAAGGACAGAGGTGATGAATTTGCAGCAAGAGATTCAAAGACCTTAGGACACAAGTGCTCAATGCTCTCCACTGAAGAGTTGATGGACAGTGCTTATAATGAACCATCAAGCTATTTGCCTGAGCTAGAATTTTCCAGAATGGTAAAGTCATGCTAATGTACAGAGTAAGTTATGTGGGAAGTCTATAATTTTAGAATTCAATGTCCTAGCTCTATATGGGGGAGGATGGTTTCCATTCTCAGAGCCCTATACCTACGGGAATTCATGAGCATTCAATTAAGCCGTTATTATAAGAACCACACGAGCCCAGGGATGAAGGGCTGGCCAGGGCCTCCTCATTATGCATGCATGAACGGAAAATGGCAAGTACTTTAGTTAAAACGACACCTGTAAAGGGTTGTCTAGAATTTTCTGAACTCTGCACCCTTACAAAAATCACACCCCCAAGCCCCTGCTGTCATCGATTTCTATTTCACAAATGAGAAACTGAGGCAGAGAGGTTAACTAACTTGTCTGTAAACCAGTAGCTACTAAGTGAGAATATCAGAATCTGAAATGATAGCTGGCTGATCTGGAACCCACACTCTCCACTGCTCTGCTTTTTAACCGTAGCCTCCAGTTCCCATAGAGTTCCTTTGTGTAGTATGCTTTTTCCTATTTAGATAACTTCAGGGTTAAATTCACCATTCTGCATACAAGGTGGGCCCTCAACGAATGTTAGCAATGTTAAGAAAAGTACAAAATAAGATTAATAAATCTATGAAACTTGCATCAACAAATTTATTTTCTCAAAAAAAGGGGGTTGTGTCTGGCAAAACAGAAAGGCCAACTTTAATTTCAATTCGGATCCATAGCTCAATTTCTATCCCCACTGAGCAATTACCTGTTTCATATCCAATCTGAAACATTTCTCTTTCTCCACCAAATTATGTGTCTCTCTTTTTTAAGCTCCTTTTTTAATATACCTTTTTTGTGAGGCTTACTTGCACAAAACCTTATGAAACTAATATTCAGATCATTTAGAGAATTGCTTAATATACCTTTATCTATGTGAATCGTTGTAAAGTATAGTTGATTATTTTTTAAAGTCATACTTGCATGCGTTGTTTATAACACTTAAGAGTATACATTTTTAGGGGCTTCTAAGATGGCTTTATTTTATTTGATAGTTCTTTATGGAACAGGGTATGTTACTCCGTAATATTAGAAGTACAAGTGTGAGTATTGGATTTTTATCATAACCTGCAATACATATATTCTTAATTTTTATAAATATAAGTGTGAAAATACCATTACAACTTAATGCTTCTCCTTCATAGAGTGCCCTGCCTTGGATAAATTCTTAGCTATAAAAGAATTGCATGTTTTAACTTGGTAGGAAATTAGTGTGCTTTTTCATTTTTATCTTATTTGTCTTGTAGACAGGAGCTTGCAACTGAAGTTCATTCAGACTGCTAGTTATTAATTTTTTTGAATGGAGCTCAACATTCTCCTAAGGAAAAGGCAAAAATCGCAATTTTATTTTCACCTGTTTTCTTCCCATTAACTCTCATAACTAAGTAATGATATGGTAATGATTTCATAGAAATGAGCATTTTAGGCAAACTGTACATTACCATACACAACTTTATTTTAGAGTTTTTGTTTTGTTTTGTTTTCTACTTTTCTTCCTGCAGAAACTACTGTCATTCTAAAATGATACGATTTATTTTTACTGAGCTCTATAATATGGCCTTGATAGGACACCAAATTATTTTTATGCGTCCCAAAGAGTTTCCTATTATTTAAATGTATATTTTTATGCTACGTTACTATTCGTATTTCCTATAAATGCTAAAGAAAAATGTTTTCAAACCATCTTAAGAACTCTTGCCTATTTTATAGACATGTCAAATAGTGAAGTGTTTTGGGCTACGGGACACGGTATTTCACGTGAACGTCTGTCTGGATTGTCGTATGTGCAGAGTAGACTCATTCTGAGTGTAACACAAAATGGAAGAATAAGCATCCCTTCTCAAAGGGAAACACATTCTGTCATATTGTCAAGTATGTAGTTTATAGATTCGTATGCCAGTAATGTTAGCTGGAAGGGGAACTTTGAAAAGAAGATATCCAGGGATCCTGGAATATCAATTCAAAGGTCATTTGAAAAGTGCTTATTTCAGGAAAGAGACAATATGATTGCACATTAAGAAATAAATTAATGCATGGAGGGAATACTCTCTTCTCCGGTCATCAGAATTTAATCAGTGTTAGATTTCAGGGCTCATTGATACATGCAGTTCTTAGATTTTGGATTTCTATAAATATTTTCAGAGAAGAGTGATTTTAAATCAGGCAACAGATGTATGAGCAAGGGGCTCTCTCAAAATTTAAAAAAGATACTTTGTTTATATCTAGAATTAGGAAAACCTATGTTTAGGTTTTCTGTGTCAGGAGACTGCTCTTCAAATTTTAGTTTGGCATAAAGAAGGAGAAATCACTACAGATCAGCCTAACTACAGTACTGGAATGAAATTATGGTGTGCGTAGGAAGGAACACAGGCATATTTGTATCCTGGCCTTTGCTATGACTTTTTGTCTTTCAGTCCTTCAAGGACAGAATATATGCAAGATATTCAAAGTAAGAACATAAGTCTTCTGTCCCAAATCCCAACCTACCTGGAATATCTTTTCATTGACATAATTAGGACTTGAGCCAAAGTAGCTAAATATACCTCTAAGATCATACCCAAATTGTAGGTTATTTCAGGAAGGCAGAGAAAGGTAGGGGGAGGGTCATAGGAGCCTAGAGATAGAAGAAAGAAAGAATGTAAAAAGAAGGAGAGATAGGATGTAAATGAATTCCTTTGGGCCCCAAACCAAAGATCTAGTCTGTCTTAGTGTCTAGCTGCCTTTTAGGAAGAAGAAAGAAAATGCCTGAAGAGAAATAGAGCAATCTGCTCAGTCTCTTTACATTCTAGAATGACTCTAGCATTAAACACCAGGGCTCTTTGAATCTCTTGGTATGGTCTACTGGTGATGATTTCTCTCAGTTTTTTAAATGAAGATATTTTTAAAGCATATTTTAAATTTCAAAGGGACTCTAGGGTGACAGAATTTCACTGTTTTTGCTTATTTGTTTGTTTGGAACACTTTGAAAATACAATTGCATTGTCTTGCAGCTTCCATTGTTTTAGTTTAGAAATCAGATCTTAGTCTTACTATTTTCCTTTGAATATAGCATATCAATCTTTATGAATGTTTTTAAGACCTCTGTCATAATCCCTGCTTTTTAGCAGTTGTACTGTGATGTACCATGTGTGTTTGTGTGTGTGTGTGTGTGTGTGTGTGTTTCTGCTTGGAGACTGTAGTGCTTTTAAAATAGTATCCTGATAACTCAGTTTTGAAAATTATCATTTTTTGGAAATATACTCTCTATTCCATTCTCTTTTTCTTGCATTTGTTAGCTCCAGTTATATGTATAATTAACTTTTATCAATGTAGTCCCTGTGTCTCTGAAATATTTTTATACTTTCTATTCTTTAGTCTTTTCTTTTGGAGGAGTACATTCTCCAGATAATCTAGTTCACTCATTCTCTCTTTAGTTGTGTCTACTCCACTGCTAAATGCATTTATTTTGTTCTAATTGCCCTTGGTTCATTGTTATTTCCATTTGGTTCTTTTTTATGTATTTTCTAATTATCTGTGAAAATTCTTAATAGGATATTTTATTTCTTGAAATTATGAAACATCGTTATTTTCAAATGTGCATGTGAAACGTCCATTATCTGTCCTTACTTGCTCTGTTTTATTCTCTTTAAAAAGTTATTTGTCTCTTGTTTGCCTGGTAGAGTATACTGTTAATAAAAAATTGAGAAATAATTTGAGGTATAAGGAAATGTTTTATTTTGTTTCAGAAAGTTGTTTTTTTCCCTGTCAGGAGCCTAGGGACATAGTCAGTTCAATGTTATCTTATTTCAAGCAACAGCAGGATCGCAATCATTACCAGAAGGGATCTATATCATGTTCCCTTTACTTTTATTGTAGAGCTTTTTTAGGAACCCTACCCTAATTTAGGTTGGTTTGTTGGACTGCCTCAATTTTTGGTGTATCCAAAACTTACATTTTTATCATACAATACCAGAGAACTATCAAACTCTACTTTTCTCAAAGTCTCCACATTATCCTTCAGAATTATCAGGTTCTCCCTGAGGATTTAACGCCTACAAAGGTGGCTCTGTTTTGTTGGATCTTGAAAGCTTCTCAAGATATTCCTACAGATTTTAAAAGATTATTCAGGGGCTTCCCTGGTGGCGCAGTGGTTGAGAGTCCACCTGCCGATGCAGGGGACGGGTTTGTGCCCCGGTCCGGGAAGATCCCACATGCCGCAGAGCGGCTGGGCCCATGAGCCATGGCCGCTGAGCCTGCACGTCCGGAGCCTGTGCTCTGCAACGGGAGAGGCCACGACAGTGAGAGGCCCGCGTACTGCAAAAAAGAATCCTCTCTTTTTTTATGGAAAAACTGCTTAGATAAAAAAACAGCCTCAATCTACCATAACCAAGAGAATAAAAGTCCCATTCATCAGAGAAGAGCAAATACTGTGAAAGCATCTTCTCACCCACAAATCCTGAGATACTCTTACTTAGGTACGCACTGCAGCAGGCATTGTTATTCTGCCATCAAATTCAGCACAAGTATAAAGTGTCCTCGATAGCATAACACTGGGCTACAACTAAAATTTTAAGTATTAAATATATGGGAATATGACACAATCTTTAGTGATGAAATTAAGCTTGAAAGAGCTTACTAGGTCTTTTTCATATTACCTCAGTAATATTCAATGTGCTACAAATTCCTGACTATGGGTTAGTGCCACTTCTGGATTCTAAACTTGCATCAGAAGAAATGGGAAGTCAATTTTTATATCATATTAAATGGACAAGGCAAATATTTATTTGGCTTTCCAAGAACACAATAACATCTGAAACTATCGAAAACATTGCTTTGGTTGCCAAGACAGCAGTAACATCAACTTGAGAATGAGCTTTTAGATATCACTGACAAAAATTGGGTTCTTTATTTTAAAAGAAGAATTTTATTAAACATATGAGGAGAGAAACAACTATAAGTACCTTTTACAAAGAGGACTGAAGACATAAAGATTAAAAACAAATCCTTTCCTATGAGTTAAAGATGATTTCTTCAATAATATATGCTACTGTCTCTTTACCAATTAACATCAAGTTATACTCAGTGGGCTCGTGTTTGTGTGTATGTAAGGAAAGTGACAAAAGACAGGGAAACAGAATTTAAGAAATGACAAATCAATGCCTGTGAAATTGACATTTTAACTTTTAGGAAGACTCTTCTTAACTCTCAGATTGATTATATAATTCCTTTCAGAGTAATTCACCAAACTTTTGTTTAACTGGATAAAATAATTTTATACAATTATTCAATTATGGTGTTGTATTACAGTTCAGAAAGAGAGCTTTTTTATAACGTCCCTACAAATATAAAGCTGAGACTTAAGCTATAAACATCACCGATGGCCCCTGAAGTGTAGGGTAACTGACCAGCTGCTAAGACATTTCAGCAATTGCCGTAATGCAGGAAGTTAACATATTTATCAGATACTTGAGATGAAAAAATGATATTCATGGGGAGTTTTTACCCTATGCCATCTGGTCCTGAGGTGCCTATTACATCTATTATTGATTCATTAAAGTCAATGAGGTGAATAACACAAACTTGTTTACTTGTAGTGTAACAGTCAGTTAACATTGAAACGTAACTTCCAGTTTCAGCACTACTATGCGGTACGGACCCATCTCAACAACACTGATTCCCAAAATTAATCTCAGATTAATATCTCTTAAAATTATAGTGCAATTTAAAGGTACATGAGTATTTGAGGCTACTTTTTACATACTAACGCCGTATAACACTCACAATGAAGATTAGTCTTTATAATTAAAACAATAAAACAGAAATAAATGGCCAATGGGGACCAAATGCAGGATACGTATTCCTGCACCCTACTAATCATTCAGCTGCAGATGGCTCACACATTTGCAAATAGCTCACAGAAAATATGGATCCATTTCTGTAGGCAGGGCAGCGAGAGGCAAAGCTATCAGAATAGAAGAGCTTATTTCTACAAAGCAGTTTCAGATTTCATGATTAGATAAGCTCTTAAATAGGAACCTAGATGGTTGAGGTGAAATAAAGACATTATTTTTATTATTTTAATTTGCCTCTAATATTCTGTAATGAAAAGAAGGCAAACAGAATCTTTTGATTTAATATTGGATCTAAGAAAAACACTATAACAAAAGGTTTAAGACTTTATAAATATTTATGTAGTTGTGTAAGAATAACACATTCTTTGAGTACTTCTAAGTGGGATAACACGAAATAAAATGTGCATCTTTCATTTATAAATTCTCATCTATATAAAGTAAGTAGACATCATGTGTTTATTATACACATTAGAAGTTCAGACAAATTAATGAAATGTCAGCTTTAAAATGAAGGTTTCCTGAATAACTGTTCAGTGGTTTCAGAGGTAAGAGTGGGTCCATCACTCAATATAATCATGTATGCATTGGACCAATAAAAGTTTGGAGAAGAAAACAAGCATGATATAGGGAGAGAGAGAAAGAGAGATTTCCAACTACAGTTGGGCATAATGTTATCTGAAACATTTTGAAGCTACAAATAAATTTAGGTTATTTTCTCACCTTTATCTGTGTGCACACCCAGGAATTGTTTTATACCACCCTTTGGGTGGTAGATAGGAGATATTTATTCAGCTTAAAAATGAAGTTCTCCTCCTCAATATCATATTTCTACCAGCTAGGATCCATGAAAAAATTTTCAAATATTTTTTTTATTTGTGATATCACTATATCTCTTGCCAAACCTAGACAAATGTGAAGAGCTTGTGAGAAATTTCTCATTCAAATGACCACAGTATTGTAATCTTATTATCGGACAAATGGCATTCAGTTCTTTTTTTTTTTTTTTTTTGATAGGAAGAAATTCAGAAGCATCATTAGCTAATAACTGTAAATAAATAGCACATTGAAAATGTTTTCCCTAAAGAAAACATGCCTTGTCAACAGTTTTGTGGAACCTAAGAAACTCAATTTAAGATTCACACTGTAAATTCTACTTAGGAGAAGAAAGCGATCAAAAGAATCCAGACATTCAGTCTCAGCTCAATACATTATTATGACTGAAAGTTCACGCTCCTTGTGGTACAAAAGTAAAATAGAAAACCAGTGACTACAAGTAAATATCCATTGCACCAGTATGCTATGGGATGATGAAAACAGCTACATTTGAGCAATTCAATGATTGAAAATAGTTGTTTTTGGATACGTGTATATGTATGACTGAGTCACTTTGCTGTGCACCTGAAACTATCACATTGTTAATTGGCTATACTCCAATATAAAATAAAAAGTCAAAAAAAAGAAAGAAAATAGTTGTTTCAAGGAAACCTAAGATATCTTAAGGATTTAGTAGCTTAAAGACAATGGATTTGCTTCTTCATTCTAATATATGAAGAAGCTATTTGGTGAGTTAGTATCATTAAAAATAATGCCAGCTTTGAAATGCCATGCATTTCTATGATCATAAGTTTTACCACATGAAAAAATATATTATCAATACCTATTTTTTTAGGGTTGAAGTAATCATTATTTTAGAATATCCTATAGCACTGATTTTTATTCAGAGTGTAAGGTTTCCATGCATTTTTGAGAAACAATTGTAATAGTTTCCAGTCATGTATAGATAAGGGCAAAGGTTAAACTTGTGTGCATGTTGAGCATATTGATGATTTTCGAGTAGTAAAAGTCCTTTCCGTTAAAGAGTGCACTGCCAACAGCACTTCAGAGAAAATACTACATAAAAATCAGATTGATTTCAATTTGGGTCAACCTCATGACTGTCTAATCCACTTGAACCTACAGTGTAGACTTCAATTACTTAAAGAAAAATGAAATTCCATTTGCTCTTTTTAAACATGGAATTTAAATTATGTAAAAATAAACATACATTCAGAATCTCTATAAATCCTGGATGCTATTCAACAGGAAAAGACTAGAGAAGACACTTCAAAAGAATATCCTTATATCGCTTGGAATTCTCCATATATATTCTACACAGAAAAAAATAATTGTATAAAGCTAGGCTATTAATTGTCAGATCAAGTAACCTTCTTAAAAAGGGAAATTGATCCTCAGATGGACACTTGGGATAAAACAATAGTAGCCAATCCATATGGAACAGAGTAAGTAAATACAGGATTAAGTATTTCATTTTGGAAAAATGAAGAAAGAAGGAAAATTTGAGACGATGAAGGTCACTTAATGCATCTTTGGCATATATTTAATCAAGATCAAGACTGATTTAACTATGAAAATACAGGCTGAAAAAACCCACTGACTTTTAAAGTAAAGTATTTTTAAACTAAACTATTTTTTCTTTTATCATACTAGCACTAATTTACCTACGATGAATACAACCCAGTGGAAAACGCATTTTTATGGAACTAGTGGTATATAAAATGCACAGTAATTTGTTTACACCTCCCTCATGTGAAAAATAAATTTACATCTCATGTGAAAAATAAATTTACATCTCATGTGAAAAATAAATTTTAAATGATTACTGAGCACTTTTCAAATAAAGTGCAATAAAGTGTTTAATATGGAAACATAAAACTGGACAAGGAACAGTATCCACAGTCATGCAAATTAATACTTTCAGAACTTTTCATTAGGACAAAAGTGTCTGAAAACCCATGAGTGCTGTAAAATGTGTTCTGAATGACACATGCGCTATCTCGTCAAAAACTTCAGCACTTTTACTTATGGTGAGCAGGTTGCCAGCATCTTGCTTGTCCCTCTACCTCCCACAGATGAGAGAACTTGTTTGGACAAGTTTAGAACACTCTGAAACTGAACTCCCCAGCATTTTGGTTTATTCTGGGGAAAGCAAAACTTCCTGGTTTCTTTCTTTTTTTTTTTTTAATGCTCTAAAGGATTACCAAAAAGTCTCAATAGTCTTCGTGGACAACAAATCGCCCTAAAAGACTGGTATTTTGATGATTTAAGTATAAATGAATCAAAAACATATGGATTAAATTTCCTGTAAGATACACAAGGTTGTAAAAATCAAGGGTAAAGTAATTCCAAAAGGGGCATTTGGATCTCTGACTCCCAAGTGTTTGAAAGCAGTTCAAGATGTCCAGTGAAACCAACCTGCAGACAGAACACGCCATTCAGACCAAATTTTGTTGCAGGACAGGGATGATTTGTGCTGATAGGGTAGAATTTTAGAGATTTCTACATGCCTCCGTGAAGTCAGATAAAGAGTGATTGAAAGATATCGTGGAAATGAATAGACATGATGCAAAATACTGTATCTATATCTTGCCATTTTTAATTCATCATTTGGAAATTAATTTAGAAAGTAGTTAATTATGCTTTAATAGACTCTTCCCGCTAAGTGTGTTTCATATCATTTTGTTGACACCTTACCTTGAAAGAAACTCTCCTATAGAAGCCTAAAAGAAAAATGGAAAATGGTTCTATGTTTAGGCAAAAGAATTGGGAATAAAGGCCATTACTCCTGACCACATTTTTAAACTTATAAATTTATTGAGACATAATTCACATATCATACAACTCACCCATTTTGCATATAATTTAATGGTTTTTAGTATAGTCACTGTGTTATGCAAACAAAACCACCATCAATTATAAGACATTTTTATTACCCTAAAAGAAACCCCATTCTCAAGGGTTGCCCTCCATTTCCACCAACCACTCCTACCCTGCTCTTAGGCTACTACTAATCTCCTTATTGTCTCTATAGATTTGCCTATTTTGGGCATTTCAAATAGATGGAATCATACAATATGTGGTGTTTTGTGACTGGCTTCCTTCATGTAGAATAATTTTTTCAAGATCTATCCATACTTTAACATGCATCAATATGTTTTTAATTGTCAAATAATACAATACTGTATGGATGTACCACATTTAATTTATCCACTCAATTGATGAACATTTGAGTCATTTCCACTTTTTGGCTATTTTGAATGAGGCTGTTATGAACATTCATGCTCTAGTTTTTTGTGTGCATGTAGGTTTTCATTCCTCCTGGGTATGAACCTACGAGTGAAATTTCTGAATCATGTAATTGCTCTATATTTAGACTTTTTAAGGAACTCAGACTCTTTTTCAAAACAGCTGTGACATTTTACTTCCCCACCAGAAGTGTGGGAGGGATGTAATTTCTCATACCCTCATCAAAATTTGTTATTGTCTATCTTTTTAATTCTGCCCTCCTACTGATACCATGTGGTATCACCTTGTGATGTGAATTACATTTCCCTGATAGCTACTTGCTTGTCCCTGCTCTCTAGATATTTATGTTCTCCTGGAGAACACATACAGGCAGATAATCAAAAAACCAAAAACCTAAGCTAAAACAATAGACAGAAACAGTCTCCATTTGTTGAACAATAATTCCCTGATTTCTCTGATAGATCTTTCCAATTGTTGATTTATTTAAGTAACAGACTCCTAGCAGAATCATCACACCTTTTGAAAGGTTAAATCCTTGCTACTTCAAAAATGGCAGCTGGTTGGTCCAGAACCATCAACATCATCTGGTGTTCCTGGAAATGACAACTCTCAGCCCACCCCAGACCTACAGAATCAGAATCGGCAATTTTAACAAGATCTCCAGGCGAATCTTGTGCACATTAATGTTTGAAAGGGCTGGGTTAAACTCCACGTATATTATTCAGATACATTCAGGGATTAGGCAGGTAATACAAAGAGTAAAGTGCAGCTTGCTGTGAGGTGAGATGACTGAGTCAGGCTGAGGGAAGCTTGACAGTGAGCACATGGTCCTCTGAAGTTTTCAATTTAATGTAAGGATAAAATCATACACTGTGCAGGGAAAAAAAATAACTTGCTCTATTTTCCATCTCTCTGTTGAAACTATATAATTTAGCATGAGTTACAATAAAATGGTATTTTAATCAGATCAACACCAAAATGAAGCCAACCTTAACGAACTAGAATAGAACTGAAGGTAAGGATATCTGAGAGCAGAGGGCATTTTAAGACAGGATTTTGGAACTTGAAAAATCAGCAGGAGGGCAACAGTTCCCCAGGATTAATAAGGGAGAGGAGTACAGAAAGTGAACGCTTTAAAACTTTGCTCCTTTCCATTCTAATCCAAAGAGAAACCAGGTCCTCTTGAAGAGAATAAAGAATGTGTCCAAGGTTTCATCTTTGGGAAGTGACAGAACTGAGAATCTACCTCAACGCTGCATGATCCCACAGCCCTGGCGTCCCTAGTGCTGGAACCAAGGGCAACCCTGATCTACTCATCTCTATTAGATTAATGTGGCGACGCTAACTGACTGAATCGATGCCACATAAACTGCATCTTCTTGTCTTCGACTGAATAACTCTATATATTATATCCTGATAACTATCCTTCTGTAGTCTCTATTTCTGACCTGTCAAAGTTTAAACTTCAACCAGAAGTTGATTCTTTCTTTATAAAGCCATCTTTTCCTTCTGCTATAACTTTTATGTTACCAATATTAATGCTTTTATGTATATCTATTGCTATTGGGCTTGGTTTTAAATCCAAATTACAAAGATTGCTTCAAGTTTCATTTTCATAGCATATGTTTGTTTTTTGTCGTACTCATCCAAAATACAGATACTACAATATGATTTAACTTAGGGTATTTTATAAGTGATATTCTGCTTCATTCTGCCTACCATATATTTTCCCAACATTCTGGTAAGTTATTCTAATTGCTCCTGTATCTTTTGGCTCCTAAATATAAAATTTCTTCTAGCTACTGAGTTTTTTGCTTGGTCTTAGAGTAATCTCTATTTGTTCTGCCTGTTCCCTAAACTCAGATTCTCTGTCCAGCTCTTTAAGAACGAATCTGGACTTTATCACTCTACCACAGTTTCTCATCCTTTGCACGATTAATACCTGGGGTTGGTTAATTCTTTGTTTAGGGGGCAGTATTTTGCATTGTAAGATGTTTGGCAGCATCCCTGGACACAGCCTATAAAGATGACAAAATCTCCTCCCTTGCAGCTGGGTCTTGCCAATCAAAAATGTCTCCAAATATTGCCAAACATTCTGTGGGTCACAAAATCACTCCTAGTTGGGAACCACCATTCTCTGAAACTTATCTTCCTAAAGTCACTAATGACCAGAAGCGAGAGTCCATTTTCAGTTTTCCTTTCACTTGTGGCAGCTGGAAGCCACTGTTGGAATCTCTCTTCTCCCTGGGTTCTGTTTTCTAGCGCTCCTCTGCCTTCAGATGTGTTCCCTTTCCACTGCCTAGCTGATGATAGGGAGCTCCCCTGAGTTCTCAGTTCTCTCCTCCCTACTTGGTACCATCGCCTCATGGTCATTATTGCTCTCATGGCTTTCATTGCCCTGCTACATTCTCATGATTGCTGTGTCTTCACTTCTAGTCCCTGTAATTGTCCTGAGCACCAGACCTCTGGATAGCAACCTTGGCTGCTCTGCCAGCATGAATGTTCAGGGTTTCTTCTGTGCATTCTTACCTTCTCCAACATACTTGGTATCTATCGTGCATCTCTTCTGTCATTTTATGTCCCCATCACCCACCAAGTCTTTCACCCATCTCAAATTAAATGTATTACCAAATCCTGTTTATTACACACACATATATTCTGAATCCAGTTTCTCCAATATAGCATCATAATATTTACCTACACTGTATTTACAACCTCTTACATGGTCTCTGGCTGCCAGGTCCCCTAGACTTTGGTCCAGTGTACACATTGCTGGAAAAATGACTGTCCTAAGAAATAAATTTGAATGTCATTCCAGTGATCAAAAGAACTCTACTATGATGCTTTGCTTTCTGAGTAAATCCAAACATCTTAATATAGCACTCAACCACCTTTATGATCTGACCCAATACACCTCTCTAAAGTCATCTTCCTTGACAGCTATCATGCACTGTCTGGACATCTTTTTGTATGACTGCACTGAAGATTTTGCTCTTTCTCTATCCTGAGTGACTCACCCTGATTCCTGGCTGACAATCTTTTACTGATCCTTCCTGAGGAAGCTCAAATACCCTTCCTCTTTGAAGGGAAATCCAAGTAATGCAGGCAGAATTAGACACCGTAACACTATTGTCATTTATCACAACATACTCCAAGTATTCTTTAGAGGTTTGTTTCTTCCAATGAGCTATCAGATCTTATGATAGAGTTGCATCCCGTTGATACCTAACACAATGATTATTTGTTAAAAAAAAAAGCACAAATAACTTAAAAATATTTAAATGATTCAAATTTACACTTCATAATAAGATTGAGAAATGAAAGCAAAATATAGTGATATATGTATTTAGTTGCATGTGTGCGTGCACGCACACAAGTGTGTGTGTTTCTAGAGAGAGGAGAAAGAAGTTATCTGAGCTGCATTATTAAAGCAGGTATACTTTTTTTTTTTTTTTTTTGCGGTATGCGGGCCCTCACTGTTGTGGCCTCTCCCGTTGCGGAGCACAGGCTCTGGACGCGCAGGCTCAGCGGCCATGGCTCACGGGCCCAGCCGCTCCGCGGCGTGTGGGATATTCCCAGACCGGGGCACGAACCCGTGTCCCCTGCATCGGCAGGCGGACTCTCAACCACTGCGCCACCAAGGAAGCCCCTAAAGCAGGTATACTTTTAAAAAACAATTTTTCTTAGTCTAATGTTACCTAAATCATGCAAACATTAAAAATTCACAAAAATTATAAGAAAATAAGTTTATTTTTGCATGTAGATGGAAGTGAAACTTTCATGGAGAGAAAAATAACATAAGCATACTCTTGTTCATATTTTAAATTAACTGCTAATAAATTTCATATCTCTCAGAAATAAGAATGCAGAAATATATTTTGAAATGTAATTAAAAAGAAATTGTATGTTTGTATTGGATTTTACACTTTCAAATGCCTGGAGTCCTCATTAAAGATTTTACAAGCTGAATATTTTTTTTGCATTCGGTTGAAACGCCAACAACTTTCTGTAACTTCAGCCAATTAATTCCATCCTCTTAGCAGGACCAAAATGTACTTTGGATTTCAGCTCTACTCGTTCTGCGCTAGAGTCTCTGAATCGTGGCTCAAAACTGATGCAATCTTGAAAATGAAAGGCCAGTACTTTATCCGCTAATCTTCTTCAAAATATTGACTCAGTGTCCACGGATATTCATCGTTGCTAAGGGATAAATCAGTAAGGCTATCCTAATGGAGCTTGATCAGTGATTGCAGCTACCCGTGTTCTCAGGGCTCAGTCTAGTAACTGAGTCAATATGTTCAAACCCATCATTTGTGCTCAGCGATTTCATTAAAGAAAAGGCATCTTTACCTATTCTTCCTACTTAATTTAGAAGTTGAAATTCTGCTGGTAAGTTACCCCATTGACTTGTAAATGGTAAATAAGACATTTGCTAGGGATTCTTTCTGGTACCTTTGATCAGAATACAAAAAAAGAAAAAGAAAAGAAAAGAAGGAAAGGTGTGAGAATCAAAAACAAAGGCAAGCTTTTTTTTTTCAGTAAAGCTGAGTTATTTAAGACTGATTAATATTCATATGATCTTTAAAATGTCTCCTGCCAACATACAATGCATTTATTAACAGTGCAATGCTACTTGCCATCAAAATAAAATTTTGAAGCCTCTTATAGATAGGAATGTAAAATTTAAGTTCTGGAGAGAACCTTCCAATCAGGACATGTTCTCTGGTATTACTAACTCTTCTTTTGGTGGCAGAACATAGGTCTAGAATAGTATGCTCTATTTTCACCCACTAATATCACTTTATTTATTTATTTATTTATTTATTTTGCGATACGCGGGCCTCTCACTGTTGTGGCCTCTTCCGTTGCGGAGCACAGGCTCCGGACGCGCAGGCTCAGCGGCCATGGCTCACGGGCCCAGCCGCTCCGCGGCAGGTGGGATCTTCCTGGACCGGGGAACGAACCCGTATCCCCTGCATCGGCAGGCGGACTCTCAACCACTGCGCCACCAGGGAAGCCCTAATATCACTTTTTTGTTTGAAGAATAGAATAATGTGCAGCTGCTGCTCCGTCAGGTTGACTGGCAAGTGATTTCAGAGCTTCATCCTAATTAGATCAATAAAAGCTAATCCCTATGAGAGTATAAATAAGGCTTGCCAATTACACACTTAATTTAGAGAGAAGTAGTACTATTTTCAGTAAGTGGAACTATTATGACTATTCCATTGCTCTTCTCCACGATTTATTTCCCTGGATCACTGAGTTGCAGATGTAATGCTAAAAATGCATAAGGGGTGTGTAGAAAGAGCAATTATTGGTTGATACTTACAGCTGTTCTGAGACTCGTGGAATGACTAAAGCAGAGAAAAAAGTTGGTTTTGCAAAAGGTCACATGATTGTCTAACAATTGCTCTATGAGCTAGAAATTCTAAGACAATTATAAGTACCTGTGTGAAAGGGACTTAAAATCATTCCACTCGACCATCACTAGCAAAGGTCAAGCAGCAGCCCAATACAGCAATCAGAGCTCTGACTGCTATGCAGGTAGCACTCAGGTCAATTTCTCCATCACGGGTAATAATGAAACAGTCTTTGCCTTGAGCAGCTCTAAAGGAAATGTGCCTTAACCACCAATAGAGTCACTTTCTATTGACTAGGAATTGATTCGGTCCCTTGCTCTGTTCTCCAGGCAGAATCACTAATTACAACGTGGTTAGTGCTATCAGGGATGGATGCAAATTGTCTATTCTTCCACAGAGAGTAAACACTTTGTGCTTTTTGTTGTGATGAAATATACCAATTGGGAGATTTTGCTATTTGATTTACTGTTTTGCAGATCATGTAATAATTTTAAAATTGATTTTAGCTTTCTTGCCTATTAAATCTTCCTTTTGACATTTATTTTGAAGTAAAATGATATGTCTAATGCCTTAATATTGTATATGTGTAATGTACATGTGCACGTTAGGTTATAAAGATGCATTTATTCAACACACTATTGAATAAAATGCCATTTCAAAAGCTGTTTGTGAGCCTATATTTTACTTATAGTTATTTACAATAATATATATTTAATTAATAAAAATATAAGTATCAAATTTCATTCTAAGCAAGGCAATAATCACAATTTCTATTATATACTTTTTAGATTCGTTTTACACCTGGGTTTTTAAATCACCAGTAATGAATCATCACTACTTTTGGCCGTGCTGATGTGTGTATCCAATCCTGCGAGCAGAATCTCTCTCTATTCCTACCCATCACAGCTCAGCTTCAGAGCAATCTCCCCTCTTTGTACTGTCTGGGGAACATGACAATTTTTTTTCTAGTTAGACAATAAGGCAGCTGAGAGAACAGCTTTTCAATTTCACAGAATAAGTTAATAGAGCATTTATCTTTTTTTTTTTTTTTTTTTTTGCGATACGCGGGCCTCTCACTGCTGTGGCCTCTCCCGTTGCGGAGCACAGGCTCCGGACGCGCAGGCTCAGCGGCCATGGCTCACGGGCGTAGCCGCTCCACGGCATGTGGGATCTTCCCGAACCGGGGCACGAACCCTTGTCCCCTGCATCGGCAGGCGGACTCCCAACCACTGCGTCACCAGGGAAGCCCCAGAGCATTTATCTTGAATTCGCATTTTACGTAGCTTTCATACACTAGATAGTACATGCATTTTAGGGAAATATATCAAACTGAAATATATCACCTGTGCTTAGAGAAATGAAAAGCATTATACATTCATACACACACACACAGACACACACACGTATTCACAAACACAAACATCTGCCCGGGTTACCTGGAACATTAGATGTGCCAGGTAATGTTTAAAATTCTTCTATTTGCCTCTCAGAGTTATGTAGAAAACTCTGGTGCTGTGTATAGGTTATTAATTTTAAGAAAGTCATACTCTCCTTTAAACTGAACAGAATTGAGGGCTTATAGTGATAAGATGTTTTCTTGCCTCTCAGGCAACCAGAAATAATACAAAAGCAGAGGCTAAGCATTGGATCAAGGCTGCAGTCTTCCAATCATGATCCCTGGGGAATTACTTCACCTCACTGAACCCTCCGTGTGACTTGAAGGGTTCCTGGTCTAACAATCAATGGTCCTTTTCTCTTTTGGTGGGCAACAGGGGCTACATGTAAATGAAGAAACGGGAAAGACAGGATTAGGTAATCTCTGAAGTGATGTTGAACAGCTAAAATGGACAGAAGCCATAAAAGTTGAACCTTTGTTTCCAAATAAACATCTAAAGTAGTATTGTCTATGAATCTATTACTCATTTATGACACCAGATTTTTTTCCTGTTTCATGCATTCACATTTAAAATAAATGGGTGATGATTGATCACCCATCTGGGATCTGGGGGGTTGGAATGCTTAAACTCTCAAAGGATATTTAACTGTCCTAAAGAAATGGTCATTTCATCATTTAATCAGATACTTGCATGTAATTGCATTTTGGATACACATGCATTCACACAGTTACACAACTGGATTTAGACTTCAAAGAGAACCTTTCTGAAGGGCATTTGTTTCTTATGGAAATAAAATAAGAATGAACTGTATTCAAAGAGTGAGGAAAGCTATACACAGGAGATCTCTGTTTTATTGTGGTTTAGCTCATGGACCAAAAATGTTTAGTGGCTTTGGTCTACTTCCTTAGAAAAATGTCCACATTAAAAATGACCACCCAGGTTAGCAGAGTCTTGCATAATGCTAACATCCTAGAAAACAGAAGCCTCTATCCAGGGCCAATGTCCACTTCCAACTCTCACTAAATTTCTTTTCCTCTGGGAAGAGATTTAAGTAAAATCAAGAGGAGTTATTCTGTGGGTCTAATAAAACTACAATAAATCATGCACTTTAAACCCATAACTACTAAATCAAAATAATTTATTATCCTCTATTTTTAACCATAAATGGATACCATCCACTATGGGAGCAACTAAGAATGAACTATTCCCCAGTTGGTTACAACATTTATTCAAATATCACAGAATTGTGACCTGGTAAACTGCCCGGTATTAGAGAGTTTGACCATTACAAATGGGAAGGCTGTCAGGCTCTAGAATACATTGTCAAAAAGTTTTATAATTATCAATCCATGCCACAGTCCCATAAAATGGATTCTCACTGTCATTCTTTTTGTTTCACCCTGCATTCCCTGTGCTTATCAAATGACGGATTTCTCAGCAAACAGGCCACTACAATTTAGGAAGGAGGCTTCTCCAGTCCCTGCACTAGACTGTGAGTTCTCTGCACAGTACAGGCTTGGGTTTCACCTTCAAAAACTTCATATTTTGCAGGTACAATATAATATTATATACAGCTTCCTTGATACATTTTCAACAGTCATGTGGACTGGAATTCTATGCAGTTGGCATAAAAATAAATATGAATGCCCTAAATAAAGTGGATACAATTGCTTCAAACAAGAATAAGCTTCTTATTTTGAATGTATTGAGTTGAAATGTATATATATCGTATATATATGATATACGATATAAATATCACCCTGTATGATACCTGAACTCCACCACTGAGATTATTTGGAATATTCCAAATAGCATAAGTTAAGGGTTGATTTTGCCTACACTATGGAGAGGACTGGAGAACTTATTAGGTAAGTATAAATGATGTGAGCAGTACTTGTGGTTTCTCCTATATTACCTTAATGTTAATTCAACCTCACCTAGCCAATACTCAATTCAACTGATTTCTAAATAAATATTAGGAAAATGCCATTTTCTAAAAATTACCTGTGCTTGGTTTTGCAATCTTTACAATTCTCGGAAGTTTCTTTTTCAAGCAGGTTTCCAGAAAAACAGAAGTCAAAATAGTTTCCCATCTGTAACAGAGAGACAACTATCTTCTACAATGTAAATGATATTTTTTGTGAGAAAAAAATATAGGATTCTATACCCAAACCAGAGCTACTCATAGAAAAACAAGAGCAAATATGATGCATTAATACAGGACAGCAGTAAAAGCAATTTCATGACAACGCTCAATCTTACATCAGTAAGTTTTAGCTTGGAGTAAAGAATCCACTTCCTACCTTGTTCGAAAATCACTGAGCAGAGAAAGATACATATGATGATTTGCTTCTGTGAATGTTTTCTGTAAGATGAACAAATAAAATAAACTAACTTATATAAAAAAGTTTGCATGTGTTAGTAGAGACTGTTCATTATATACTCCAGTAAAAAACCGGTCTAGCAAAGTATCAAATCAGATTAATTCAATGCAAAGCAACATGAAAAATTCAAAAACACTGAATTGAAATCCTTAATGTACAGGTCTATCTCTTACAACCAATTCAAAGCTTTTCTTTTTCTTCTAATTGATTAAACATCTTCCCTCAATACTACTTCACCTAGGCACGAATTCTTGACTCCGGGATTTACATCTTCACTAAATTAACTAAAATAAGATTTTCTTAAAGGCAGTAATGGTGGTAAAGGATCTGCTATAGAAGCATAGACCATGATGACAGGGCAAGTGAGAAATTGTGGCTTCCTTAAAGTAGAGCCTGACTAATCCTTTTAGACCCATACTTATTACCGTGCTTGGCGTCAAAAGGAAATCAATAATAGTTTTTGAATTGTTGAATTAACTCTGTTCATCTTGTGGTGGAATTCTTATTTTAGTCGCAGATTTTTCTTGTCAATAAAACTGCTTAATAGTTTAGGTTTCCTTTAATCATCTAGTCAATAACTTAATTGTTGCTGTATTTGAGTCTCAAGGAATCTATATAAAAGTGACAAGTGGTATTTGTATATGCTTGTCATAAATCAATTATAGAAAGAAAAAACAATCACATTACATTACAATGCAAATGGTTCTATAATTCAGTGATTAACACGAAATATAAACTGTGATTTATTGTTAGTGAAAAAATTTTACTATTATTCCAGTCTTACTAATGACAATTGAAAGGAAACACGTCTTTCCAGTGAGTAATATTTTCCATACCATTATCATCACAATTCTCTACTAATTTTGGTTTTTGTTTTTCTTTGAGTTGAATAGAACAACTTCTGTCTCATTATGGTCTTTTCAATTAAAATGAACTCATGTGGATGGGCAAATATTTGCATTGTTATAATATTGGATTAATAACACTCACAGCAACAGCAATTAAATCTCTCATCACTAACATTTAATATGTCCAATTTTAATCAAGTCTATGAGGAATACAATCTTTAAAAACCTGTTTCTTTTCTTTGTGTTTGCTGTGAATAGATTTCCTTTTTTTCTTGTACATCTAATTCTGGTCCAATATTGGTTGTCATCAGAAATACTAAAAAAATATGAACAACTGATGAGGTTGCTTTCCATTCCCTAAGGCAGAAAGTGAGAAACCATGAATTTAGTAAATCTATTACCATGTGGCAATTTTCTTTGATGATGAAATTCACAGCTTTATGTTAGTCATTATTGGAACAATCATTTGTAAAGTTTAGGAATCCATTATAAGAAAAAGCTGGACACATTACTCTAGTAATAGGATCACATATGCATGTCTTATATATTTGTATTGATGCTGCATCGTGTTTCTTATATCCACTACTGGACGTTTTCTGTACATTCAAAAATCTGATATATGAATTTCACAGTCTTTCCTGTCAAAATCATTGACAGAACACAACTTAAGTTTGCCCTTTTTTTAAAAACAAGCAAAAGCAAAAGCAAGAAAATTAACTAAATGAAATCAGCTGCACTCTTCAAATAGACCCCAAAGAGGTAATATTTTAGAAAAAGAGTCAGGAGGAAATAATATATTCATCTAGGTCTGTGTTTACGTAAAGTTTTAATATTTTGTTCACCACTGATATTTTTCATTAACTTTGGTGTTTGTTAAATGTTCATTACAATATTTTTTATCTGATTAATGAGGGTTTTTGGTGTCATCTTAAATTTTATACCTGTTCCTGATCCCATTGAGTTTTGTTCTTAAACATGGCCACAATCTCTTATTAAGTGTTTTATTATTAAAAATAATAAACACATTCAAAATAATTTCCTCTCCAAATGTAAAGTAAGAAGGCACTATCTGATTTAAAAGACTCATATACATTAAAATTTGATTCATCACTATTCTCTATGTTTACTTCTCTAGCCATCTTTCGCCAAACAGTATTTTATTCAAACATAAATTAAAATACTATTTCCTCTATCTTAAGACTTTATTTTCAAGTTGGTGTGTTGTTTTCCTTTCTGACCCTAAACATTCAATTTCTCTATGTTCCTCTAATTCCTCCATCTGCCCAAATCCTTATCTTATATTTTCCTGTAGTGCTAAATTCTACCCTAAAATGTGTGAACATAGTATGGCTGGGAAGAGTTCTGAAACCTACACATTCAGAATGATGCTTTTGGAGAGTAAAGCTCTCCGTATGATTATCTTCCAAGTTGTTTATCTCTTTAATGCACAGTCTTATTTTATCAATTCAAATTAATTTATTATGAAACATGCTTCACAGTTTTGCCCTAATTCTCCCATTTCAGCAGTCTTTTAAATCTTTTAAAATTAAGTTTTAATGTCTTCAATCTAAGGCATGAATATCCACTGCATAGCTATATATCTCCTTAATAATGTCTTGATGTAAAATGTTTCTTTACTCCATGCCACCATCTTTCTTTCTTTTTAAGTTTCCTTCCAAACCTTTTTCATATTTGTTTTCCCCCTTTCAATTTTGTTCCTGCCATAAAAGACTGGGACACAATATTCTTAGAAAATAATGTAAGGAAGAGAAGAATGAAACTAAGTAAAACAAAACATTTTCAGGCCTGATTTTGTCTTACAAAGAAAATCAGTACAACTCTTCTTGGTGTTGATGTAACTTTCAGCCTCCACACTTTCTACTCACTAAGATTCTGCTGGGACTTGCTGTTTTCTCTTATTGAATTATAACTTATAAAGCTTCGACTTTATTATTTGTCCATTAATTACTGGTCTTTTCATAATTTCCAGTTTGTCACATGCTGACTTCTCAACTTTGATACTATATTTCTGTCTGAATCCTGAAGAGTTTTGTACTATTGTTTGTCTTAAAATTTTTACATTTTTTAAATAAAAGCATCCTTTCACCTCCTTTTGTGAGGCGCATATTTTACTATATCTATCACCCATGAAAGGTGGATGGTAAATCCTTCACCTATCTCATAGACTCAATGAAGAAAAAAAACGTAGAAGAAGAGGAAGGAGGAGGATGAGAATGAGAAGGAGATGAAGAAGAAGAAGAAGGAGGAGGAGGAGGGGGAGGAGGGGAGGAGGGGGAGGAGTAGGAGGAGGAGGAGGAGGAGGAGATGAAGAACACACAAATATAAATACTTCTAAGTTATTCAGCAAAAAAAAAAAAAAATCATCAAATGCAAAGCAATACGACTGAGCCACTCATGCAGATTTACCATAGCTGATGATACTTAGTGAATCTATGATTAAATGTAGGGTGTTGTTTAAAGTACAGTGTATGAGAGTTGAATCGGTGAACTTGGTAAAATTTCCTCAGAAGATATACAAAAAAATACTCCTTTTGTAGTACCTTGACATTTTCTGTATGTTTGCAAGGAATTAAGAGAAGGTATGTGAAAAACCAGTAGTAAAATATCAAAATCTTCATGACTAAACAAGCAGATTAATGATCAGAGGGAATAACACATTTCAGAATCCTTTTATCCCATCTTTACTATGTGCTTAAGTCTGTGAATCATAGTAACTGCTGGAATTGATCACAGCTGCAGAACATTCATCACTGGCACATGTTTTATCTGTTAGTGATGCAGATGGAGTTCATATATATTTTCTCCCTGTGAATAACCCTTATTCAGTCTAATAAAAAAGAGGGTCCAATAATCTCAGAATTTAAACTCTATTCACATCACTAATTCTGTTATTGAGGCTCTTATAAACATTACATAACCCAGAGTATTCAAATTTACCTACCCTTATGTTATTAATTTTAATGCATTTCTGATTCAGAACATGAGGGCAAAGGGAGCATTTCATACGAATGAAGGTTTTATTTTCCCTTTAGTAAATTGTATCCTGTGTGTGCAGGGGGTGAACACTAACTTGCATGTTAAGAACCCAGTTAAATAGACTCTTTGAGAGATGATAAAATCTATTAATGTTTTTAAAAGATAATAGTAGGAAACAATAATAACAAAGAAAGGACATGGTACCCATTCAACCCAATGAAAATCCTTGGTCATTTCCTATTTACAGCATGAAATAATTTAATGACCAATGGATATAAAATAAAGACTGTTTATATTTTTCATATGTTTTTGGTTTTTGAAAGAACACTAAGAAATGTGCCTACCAGTGGAATATTTTCACTACATTTAACAACTTTTGGTTTCTTTAACTTCTGAATAGGAGTTTGAATGATTTAAAGATGGTCAAAGAAGTCGACAATCCCATCCAACAATAATTTACTTTTGTACATTATCCATTATTGAATATATATTTTGTTATAAATCTTTCTCATGATCTCAATCAAACTAAACTCTTCTCCCTAAAAGAGAAAAAGAAACTCTTATGGTTTTTCTTGTATTGATTTTTTCTGTTGTCTTTGTTTTTTCCATTTGATGCTTCCAGTCAGTTTCAATAAATGAAAAACTCCTATAGTTCAAGACGCACCATCAATTTATTGTGAGAGAGTAGATAAACAAAATATCAGATCCAACAGCTCATTGGGAAAATATTTAGGGAAATAAACTTTTCAACTTATTAAATGGTAAGGTACAGAATAAAATATAACTATTTATTGACTTTTATGCTCTGTCAACTTGCTATAACCCCTTATAAATACTAGCACAGTAACAGTAACTTGAATACCATTTGAACAATTAATCACACATACAGGTAGTTCGAGATTCAAAAATGGGAGTGGAAATATGTTTTTCTCTTTTTTAACTGAGGAAAATTCATCTTCTGTGAAGTGAAAAGGGCACTTGAGTGGTGTCTGTCACACAAATTCATGTCATTAGGTTTGTACTGACCCATTTAGAAGTCAATCCTGCCTCACCCCCATGGTAAACATGGCTGGTTCCTGAAAGCAGGTGGAACAATGTACAACTCTTAAGGAATTCATCGTTGTTGTTGTTTTATTTATATTTATTCTAGACTGAAGGCATGGGCTCAGAGAAGAAACTGTTTTGGGGTATGTGTAAGTGGGGGAGAAGAGAGTATGCACAGTTGTGAAACAGTCTCTGGCCAAGGTTGAAAACCCTTTCCACTCAACTACCTTGGGTGGATTGAGGTAATTCCACAATTAACTTGGAACTGTACTTTGTGCTGGAGAACAGTAAGTATATGCATGTGAAGTAAGAACACAACTCCAGCAATTAATTAGAAAAACAAAAGATACTGTTCCTGTTTGTGGAATCAATCAAATGCAGCCCATCTATTTTTTTTTTATGAGTGTGTATTTATGATTAGATACAACTGAGGTGGTTATGGTCTCTGCCCTTTATTAAACTAATATTTTGTTAAGAAGTGACAGCAGTGATTTATTAGCTTTTTGGTTATATTTTTGGAAGGTGATGTTTTTCAAGTCTACTTAATTAAAGTGCTACGCGTATATTCTAATAGATTTCTGCCCAGGTGATAAAAGTAGTGCTTTTCATGGATGAAGGTAAGTGCTACTCCCAGACTCTGAGTTTGCCAAAGAATATAAATCAGTGACAACAGTGAAAGCCACCAGCTCCCAAGCCTTTGTCACAATAGGACTGAGAAGGTGGTAGAGGGTGAGCACATGTTAGAATCCCAAGACCCTTGAGGCTGTCTGGGGGCAAATCATCAATACAGAAACAGAGTCAGATTTTCTCCGCTAGGAATTGAAACTTTCGAATCAAGAACTCATCCTTTGCCAAAGAAGCAAGATGATCATAAGAAGAATTATGATCCCACTTCAAAATTCAACTGATAAAAACAATGAAAGATTTTAATTGGTGAGGCATTCATCAGAGGATGTGCATCACACTGCCACAGAGCAACAGATGGCTGTGACTTAATGGAGGAAGACACCAAAAATCATTGAAATTTTTTCAGAATGAGTTTCTCAAAATATGTCGTTTGTCTGGAAACAAATTCTATGGTATGCCTGGTAAATCCACTAGGTGAATTCTTGTTTCAACCTATTGTTTTTTTCTCTTTATTCTTCCTCCCTCCCTCTCTCCTTTCCTTCCTTCTTTCCTTCCTTCCTCCTTCCCTCCTATCTTTTCTTCCTTCCTTCCTTCCTTTCTTTCTTTCTTTCTTTTTCTCTTTCTCTTTCTTTCTTTCTCTTTCTTTCTTTCTTTCTTTCTTTCTTTCTTTCTTTTTCTTTCTTTCTTTCTTTCTTTCTTTCTTTCTTTCTTTCTTTCTTTCTTTCTTTCTTTCTTTCTTTCTTTCTTTCTTTCTTTCTTTCTTTCTTTCTTTCTTTCTTTCTTTCTTTCTTTCTTTCTTTCTTTCTTTCTTTCTTTCTTTCTTTCTTTCTTTCTTTCTTTCTTTCTTTCTTTCTTTCTTTCTTTCTCTTTCTTCAGCTTCCTAATCCAGCATATAAAATGCCTGTATCCAAAACATCCTGAAAAGTATTATTGATCAACATAATATCCACTGAAAATTGAACCAGGGTGCCCACTATCATAGTTACAAGAAAAATGACAATTAGTTCTCTATACAATGCTATTTTATACATTCTATATCCCCTTAATAATCGTTTTTAGAACTGGACACTTCCAAAACTCAGTTTGGAAAAAACCCATAAAATATGTATTTGTTTTCAACTCTCTACTAATCCTTTAATAAAGAGGATATGAGCAATGAGTCCAAGATAGAATGAAACAGTATGTTGACTCGTACTTTAGCTCTGAGTTGTCCTGTTTCTTGTTAAACTAATTAGTCTTTGAAGGAAGCCATGCAAATTACCACAAGATTTGACTTGAAAGGAATTATTTGGGCTCTCAAGGCCATATAATCCACAGCAATGTTGGCTACTTTATACTATTAATTTTTACTGAGTCTTGTATTTCCTTACCTTGTCTTGCTCTGTGTGCATACCTGAAAGCATTTTTGTGCATTTTCTGTAAGCCATATTTACTTATCTTTAATTTCTCTTGAAACTGTATAAAGTCTGAACAACATTGAGAATTACAATCTATGAAGTAGTTTATGAATTCAAGACAGATAACATTTGAATCTGTCTCTTGTCTTTCAGACAGTATCAATAAGGGGTTCAGAAGAATCCATGGCATAGAGTAATTGTTATGTAAGTGTTAGATATTATTATTATTATTGTTACTACCATCATTATATTATGTTTAGAAATGTGAAAATCTAATTTCTAAAATTATGACTTTTCTAAAACTTTAATGTGAATTTTATATAATGTCTACTAACCTGCCAATCAAACTATTCTTTGTGTGTTCAACACTAATTTGCCGTGATCACTTATTGCTTGTTCTAGGGTAGATACAGAGAAAAAAATAATAGTATCTTAAAATGTATACTAATCGTGAAAAAATTATCACTTTATTTTTATTATTAGTTTCAGAGTTAAATATTTGCAATTTCTCCAATATAAGTTCAAAGTTCACTTTGTCCTAAGTCTAATCATATTTGATGTTTTCTCAAAAAATGTTTGTTTCCATAATCAGTGTCTTCCCGTATGCTTTCAAAATGATAAAAATATAGGTATTTAATATTTGTTGAACATAGTCACGATGCTAAACATTTTTGTTATTAGGAATCAATGATAAAATTTTACAGTAGTCTTATATTATATATATTATTATATTCTTAATGTATATAAGTGGAAACTGAGGCTTAGAAAATTTAAGTAAAGCCAAGAACACACAGTTAATGGTTGGAAGTGGGAAACGAGGTGGGGCACAGTCTCAGAGCTCCTTCTATCATACTCCACCCTCTAATAAGGGCAGAGAATTCTCCACCTAAGCAGAGAATAATAAGTACCACTGGGTATTTTCATACCATCTTCCCTGTTCTACAGTCTCCTGTTATTCATTTATTTTTTGTTCTTTTGTTTTTCGTACATGCAGTATTTTAGTGACTCATAAAATTGTATGACATAGGGTCCTTATATTTCAAGCTAATCATTTTCTCTATTAGATTGTCATTGGGAATATTTTTTTCCATTCTCATATGTAGCACACTTTTTAATTTTTTCTAATGTTTTCCAATACTGTCTTCAATGAATTCTTCAGGAGAATATTTCTGATTTCTAAAGACCATTTAATTATTACTTTTATATGTTTATTTTTCTCCTATGTAATACAATAAAAATGTTTTACTGATAAATGATCAACTACTTCTTAGAGGTTATTAGTAAGAATATTTATTACAATATTTCTTGAGACTGATACTTTAATAATCTTGTTTATCCACATAACAACATACATAGCGATGGTTTTTTAGTTTGTTAATAAGACCTATATGGAATGGAATAAAGCTGAATGATGGAAAGGGAAATTTTTCTATCCCATACCTCTTACCTATGAAACCTTCCTAGCACAAATAAAATCTTTCTTACAGGACGTTCCTCATTTCTATCCCCTTTTACTTTTTATGTAACAAAGTATTCATTTCCAGGGTTAGATCCACACAGAAGGAAAGACTTATTTATGTATTCATTCATTCCTTCATTCTACATGAATGTATGGAATATCTATTCAATCAGTCGAAATATATTTACTTAACCTTAATCATGAGCCGGACACCATGCCAGGCACAGAGAAGGATGAAGTGAAAATATAAGGTTAGAAAGGAGCACAGTCTGATTTTTTCCTTATTTCACCTTTACTCTCAAAGCCGCTATGTACTGTTGATTTTTTCTGGATGTGACCAGATAGTTTTAGTCATATCAAGATGATATAGCCTCATCTGAAAAACAAATATCTCCCTGAGTGTCTGACTTACTACCAAGAGGGGGATAAATCAGAATCAATGTATGCAACTTACATGTGATGTTTTCAGAGAGTACTGCATCATAGAACATACTGTACAAAAAAATACATGACAAGAACACATGCATTGGCTTCAGGAATCCAGTTGCTTGGATCTCACTTAAGTCAAGGCTGCCCATACTCCCTGATGACAATATTCTGCTCTCTAAGGCTGAATTCTCCCACAGTCCAACAGCAAGAAATACTATTCTAAAAGCCGTGAATATACCTACTCCCTTGAATATCAATTACATTAACATAGCAGCCTTCACTATCTCCAGTTGCCCATGAAACAGAGCCTTGAAATTCCTCCAGAACCTAGGTCACCTTCATTGCAGTAGCCTGCTCAATAACAATGATGCTTAGTCACTGAAAGTTAGAGCCAGCTAAGTTAGAAAATGCATAAAAATAAAAAATGTAACTATCAGGGTCCTTTTCTCTTTTCATTGCACTAACGAAATAGAAAGTATAAATGTTCCCTCAGAATTTATATATTTAAATACATCTCACTCGGAGCGAAAGAAGAAAAGCCATTTGTTGTGCTTCATTAGACATGAATTTGTCTTCTTTGAAATGTCTATTTGTTTTCTTTTTAATAAAAATTTGAGGTAATTTTGTCAAAAAAAAGAAAGAAAAATACAAGGTATCTATCTATTTGGTGCCCTTCTTCAATAAGGGTACTCACCAGACATCTACTTGCATTTATACAATAAACATACACACACACACACACACACACACACACACACACACACACACGTATTAAATTTTTAAAAAAGAATCTCCACATTCTCTCAGACTTTCTACATTTAAGATTATGCCTTGTATACATGAGATGTCTTAAAATTATAATGGCCAATGACTAAAGACCATTGTTGGGAAGATTCTGAAAATATCAAGTTCTCCACACACAGTTAGTATGGAACAGACTAACTATGAAAGATTATTGAAGAATTTGAATATTTCTTCAGGCAATTTATTATATCTTTACATCTATAGAAATAAAAAAAACAAAGTTTCTTAAAATGACTTAGTAAAAATATCTGTGTTTCTTCTCATTTATCTATCAGAATGTATAGAGGCATGGATTCCAAAACAATAATCACTTGGGCCTGAAAAAGTACTTCTTAAAGTTATACTCTAGGGAAGTATGAGAAAAATACTTAGAATACAGATAGAAACTTGAAGGATCATAGGTATGAAAACAATAAATTTTTCCTTCTTTAGTGAAATCAATACAATTGATTAGAATAAATCATTCAAAATTCAGAAGATTATGCAATTTTTATGTTTTCTAAAACAAAGAAGTGTTATTTTAGTATTTGAAGGTCTTCACTTTTGGTTGTGTTGCTGTCATTCAGAAACTGTGCTAAAAAGACAAGTGTGTATATACAACATATATATAATTTTAATATTTTATATATTTTATTTTTATGTTTATATATTTATGTTGTATGTATATGTCTTCATTTCCTCATTTATAAATTGAATATAAAAAGGACTACAGTTTACATATCACTCTGAGGAAATCATAGACTCATAAATATTTTGAGCTGATTGATTAACACAATAGGGCAAAGTAGAGTGTCATTGAATGCCTTACAGTTTTAAGAAATATTACATATTAACTCCAGCCTCTTATAAAATGACTTATTATGATGTATATCCCTCACGTGATTAGGACTTCTTTGAGGACAGGAGATTTCTGCGTTCTCAGTACATAAAGCAATATGTCCTATGGGCTGTTAAAAGAAAATCGTAAATCAGTGATCAAGTTACTTAATAAGACATTATTATATCGTCTGTCCAAAATTTTAATAGACAATGTGAAAAATTGAAAGGAAAATTTCTCACTGTAAAATATTGATTGGGTTAATGTTGTAATGACACAGCTCTAATTAACCTCAAGGCAAGAGAGTTGATTTTGTGGAATTTCATGAGCAAAGGCAAAGATGTTTCTATTCAGCTTGTTCTAAAATAAGGAAGGAAATAAAATGACCTAAAGTCAAACTTGTACTTCATAAGATGACACATTGGAATTCTAAACACATTAAGCCTATTTTTTTCTAATTTTCAAGCTAGTACATAAAAATAATAAATCTCAAAAAATACTGATTATGTTTATGAACTTTAAAATACAATTGTATTCATTTTTAAGCTGAGGTACCTCCTTTTTAAAAACTTTGTTGAGAAATAATCAATATTCCAGTGATCCTAAGGTATTTAAGGGCCTACAATGTTACTTGAAATCTAAGCTTCTCTTGATACTAGCTAAGACCATATCTACAGACATGGCTTAACCCTGCATTCTGAAATGTAAAAGACTCATTTTCCTCCTATTTACTTGATTATTCCTCCGTTTTAATTTCTATTTTAAAATCTACTTACTCTTTCAATTTATCTGATACATGAATAATTATTGATGCTGCATCCAGAAAACATTAAAGACATAAACAATTTCTTAAACATATTGACTTTTTAAAGTAAAATTTATAACAGTATTTAGCAATATACCACCAGTATAGAGCAGTTAATTTGGCAGGACGTGAATACATTTATAGACTAGTAAAAATCAAGTATAACACACAAAACTAATCTGTGCTTACTAATTAAATTTCTTACTAAATTCTTTAGTCTGGAAGCAACAGGCAAGACGGATCAGTAGTGGAATATGTTCCATGGAACCATTTAGCTAGTATCCTATCTGGGAACAAAGGTCACCATAGCTGATTCATTAACAAAAAACCCAAGAAGTATCTTAACCAGTCCCTTGTTGGAGAACAAAAGGTCCACAGAATTCTACTTCCCAGCATCATACTGTTTTTCAAATAATTTAGATATTTTGCATTTAAGCCTTGTTTTTGTAAAATACATACAATTCCTCTTTATTCTATGTTCATATTTGGTTCATATTCTTTACATGAACACTTTTAAATGACACAAACTTTGAATATTAGAATGAAATCTAATATTCTATTATTAGAATATTAGAATATATATCTATATATATTCTAATAATATTCTATTATAGAATATTAGATTTCTAATATTCTAAATATTAGAATAAATAAATAAATCTAATATTCTATTATCTATTCTATAATTGGAGAACACCAATTCTCCATACACTTACTGCTTCCCTAAGATTATTTCCCCAAAGAAGTAAACACAAAATAGTAGCTAAAACACAAAATGATATTAACCAGTACCATTACAAGGCGTTGAAAGCAAGCAAACTCTTCTCTAGTCTTCTTTTCTCTCAAGAGTAAATTGAATGTGAGAGGAAAAATCAGTTACTGAAAATAAAGTAAAAGATTGTTTAAAGAGAGAGCATTTGTTCTTTGGCTTTATGAAGTGTGACAAACTAGGTCTTTGACGATGTGAAAATTTCAGATGGATCCTCATGCTGGATTTTTAAAAAGCAATGTAGTTTTAACAGTAGATTGGTTGATTGGTTTCCTTATTTATTTAAATTTACTATCAGTCATCACTATACTTTCCCGAATAAAAAATCCTCAAAAAATCCCAATAGGATGGCTGTTATATATATTTGATAAAAAACCCCAAAGCATGTACCTTATGAGGAAATAGAAGTGACTGCTAATCACCATATATTTAAGCTATGTATTTATTTAACTGTGACAAGTGAAATAACAAATACATTATAATCTATCTTCAGGCGAAATTCACTTTAATTAAGGGTAAGCATTCTGTAAGTGCTTAGTTATTTGTTACTGTATTAAAAACAGCTCTCATAATACCATGAAGTTCCACCCAAATGGCCCTGTTGGAACTATAACTGTTGTGGGAACATGTTGTATTTTGCCTTTGGCAAAATCTTCTTCATTTGCTTTAACTGTAGTAATCCATTATCTAGAGCTAATATCACTAGTCTCCCACAATGCTTAAAAATGTTTGCCACAAAGAAAAATTACAGGGAACATTCTTCCAATGAATCGGCCACTTTTCTTTCTTCTGATACACAAAGGAATTAAATACTTATGTTGAAAAATCACATTTATTTCTTTGAACATGACTAAAAATATTTCAAGTTGCTGTGTTTTTCATGAGTAGCATTGTTTTTGATTATTGATAAATTTCTATTTTCTGCCTTAACAGATTACTTAGAATATTTGTCTCTACTGTTATCCACTATTAAAGTACCCTCTGAATTGCATTATTTCTTTGTTTCTCATTGAACTTGCTGTTTTATTAAAGAAACAAAGTTTTATAAAGAAAAAAATCTCACATTCAAATTATATATATTTACCAAAATACGATAATTATTTTATCACTATGTTAGGGATAACTTTCAGGTCTCTTTCTCTCTCTCTTTCTCTAGGTAGATAACTATTTACCTCATTTGTTTAAATCTTAGCTAAAATCAGTAATACTCTCCAGCTTCACGCATCTCCATAATATTTTACTTTATTGGTTATTACAGTTAATACTGTAAAATTATTATTTTTTATACTCATATAAAATTGTGTATTTATTTCTATAAGTTGTGTTTCTAAATCAATCTTTGTAGTTCAAAGAGTATGTGTATTTTTAATTTCTTGTGAATCATGTCAGTTTAGCTTCAACAAAAATCATACCTTTTAATATTCTTGCAGTCAGTGTATGAGAACACCAATTCTCCATACATTTATTAATAATACAGAGTGCTCTAGAGGAAGGAGAGAAGGAAGGGAGAGAGAAAGGGAAAAGGAGAATGTTGCAGTCTTGATTTCCAAATTTTTTAAAAGTGTAAGACAATTTCTTCTGAGAGTTTTGTGGTGAAAGGAAGTAGGCTAGGTGTGCTATATAGGGGGGTAAATAAAATTAGTGAGGGGTTTGTATAAATCAATATGCCATGAATCAAGAAGAATGCTTAAATCAAACTTTTCCACTTCAAGTCCAACAAAGATGAGGCAATTTATATTAAATGTTGCATTATATTGTATTATATTATCATGTATTATACATCATATATAGCCATGATATTCCTCTGCTCAAAAAACCTTTTGTGATTCCCTAAGATCTACAAAATCAAGTCCCAATCTTCTTAATCCAACTTTTAAAAAGTCATCCATTATTTAGTAACAACCTTTATTTATTCTTTTCACTCTCTTCATTTCATCACTCATTTGCTTAACAGTATCAATTATTATTTTCCAACATCTCTTGCTAATTTATGACTTTATGATTTGAAACCATCCTGAGTTCTCAGCTTCTTTCACTTCTGATCCATGAACAAATCCTAAGTGCCCCACCTTTGCTATAAATCCTGCAATCTGAGCCCACTGCTTCTCATTGGAAGCATCATGACAGCTTCCTTACAGCTTGATCTCAGTGGAAACACCACAAAACTTCCTCATTGGCTGTCTTCATTGGAAACACCATTGACAGCATCCTCATTGGTTGATCTCAGTGGAAACATCAGGACGGCTTCCTCTTTGGCTGTTCAGCTTCCACCTTTGTCACTGTAGAGTCAAACACCTAAGCAAGGGCTGCTTATTCCTTTATAAACCAAATCAAATGTCAGTTCTTTGCTCAGAGAACTCCAAGAATGTTCCAACTCCTTCATGGACTAGAGAGACTTACATGATTGGACTCATGTACTCTTCTCATAGCTCCTGCCTCCTCGTTTACTATCTTTGCTCCAGCGCTACTGGTCTCTTTCTTTTAATCACACACGTGCTCCTGATTCCAAGCTCTTGGACTTGCTTTCCCCTCTGCCTGAGACATTCTTCCCCTAAAGAGCTGAATGATTTTCTTTCTTTTCCTTCAAATGTCTGCTCAAATGGCACCTTACCTGTGATGATTTTATATAAAATCATCATTTTATATAAAATCTCCCATCATTCTGAATCTCCCTTAACTGTGTTTTATAGAATGCTTATTTTACATTTTTTTATCCTTATCAATTATTTGATGGGGTTTGGTTCCTTTCTCTCCATTTGAATTTAAGCTCTAAGAGGATAAAGCTTTTGTTTGTTTGTTTTTTCCAGAAGCAGTTTCCCCAGTCCCAAAAATAGACAATTTCATCTGCTATGCAATCATGAACACTTTCTGTGTGAATTTGTGTAATTTTCTCATACTGTTGATAATATCTTGAAATACTTATCTCTCAATTTTCATACCTTCTACTTTCCTTTAGAAACCCAGTACAAATACCATCTCTTCCATTGGACCTCTTTAATTCCCTGAGTTCTAATTAAATTAGAAAGATTTAAAGATTTCTGAAAGATTTCAAAGTATTTTAAATACCTAATTTGGAATCTTTCATATGTATCATGCTTTCAAGTTCCTAAATACATAGCTATCTCTCCCAGTAGAATGTATATTACTTTTACTTGTGGTTATATTGACACAGGCAGTCTGCCATGGGCCCTGAGGGTCCTCTCTATGCAAGTTTGCCAGATAAAATACAAGATGCCCAGTTAAATTTCAGATAAATAACAAATTCAGTATTTGGAAAACACTTATATTAAAATATTTATGCTGTTGAAATCCAATGTAAATTCTAGGTTCTCTCCGGGTTTTATTTCTAACCTTGCTTAAAGCATATAGGTAGACATAATTTTTTTCCAGAAATGAGTATAAGCAAACCCTCATAGTCAGTAGTCCTCCATTTTAATTTATTTCCAATATCTCCTCATACAGTGTCCCTTACAACCATTTACTTAGGCAAATTAGCAAAAGTCTAGGTTCTGCTTAATTCATTTAAGATTTATCATAACTCTACACCTCCTTCCCTCTCCCCATCACACATTCCCAATGACATAAACCTGTATTTTGTTTTTTTCTCCTTAAGATCAGTTGGAGAACTTGGCAATGATATTTTACAGGGCACCTGGGTATTACTGACTCATTTAAAATTTTCTTATTTTGGATCAATTTTAGATTTATAGATATTGAAAAAGGTAATCCATAGAAACCCCAGATACATTTTATTCGATTCTTCCTAATATTATCATCTTACATTACTGTGATATATTTGTCAAAAGTAAGAAACTAACATTGATAAAATGCTAGTAACTGAACGCTAGGCTTTATTCAGACTTCTCCCGTTTTTCTGCTGATGTCTATTTTCTATTGCAAGATCCCACGTGACATTTAGTTATCACATCTCCGTAGGCTCCTCTGGTCTGGAACAGGTTTCTTAAATTTCCCTTGTTTTTGATGACCTCAAGGTTCTGAAAGGTACTAGTCAGGTAATTTGCAGAATGTGTTTCAATTTGCATTTTTCTTTTTGCCTAAGAGAAAGTTGATAATTGTAGTTATTACGATTTTACTGGATATATATATATATATATATTTTTTTTTTCTGGGCCAAAAGCTATGACCACATTTATTTTTTCAATATTTTTATTGAAGTATATTTGATTTACAATATTGTTAGTTTCAGGTGTACAGCATAGTGATTCAGTATTTTTGCAGATTATACTTCATTGTAGGTTATTAGAAGAGAATGGCTATAATTCCCTGTACTGTACAGTATATCCTTGTTGCTTATCTACTTTAAACATAGTAGTTTGTATCTGAAATGTGGATGGAGTTATATATTTTTAAAAGAATACCACAAAGGTAAAGTGCCTTTCTCATCACATTTTAGCAGAGTATACGTGATATCAACATGGCTTATGGCCTCTTTAACCTTGAGCACATGATTAAAGTAGTGTTTGCCAGTTTGCTCCACTATAAATGTATAATATTTCCTTTTCCATACTAATGATTAACTTTTATTGCATAAACTACTAGTTTGTGAACTACATTTTGGCCACTTGGATAGATTGAACTTTTCTCCAAATTATAAACATTGATAATTATGTATTTGTTTTCCTAAAGATTACTTAGCTCAAAAGCTCCTGTAGACTAAAGAAGCAAGGCTAGCATTGACAGCAATTAGATTTTTAAATATATAAGAAAAAATTAAGCGTGCAAGTGCAAAAGTTTTATTTACCCCGCTAAGATATTTTTAAGCTGTCCACAAATGTCTATATAATGTTATGAGATCAGAAGATTTAGATGACAATTTGAAGCTGATGAATTGAATAGAAAAGAATTAATGTTAATTTTACTGACTGATTTGTTGAAATTCAAGGTGTAATTCACATAACCATACAATCCAATCTATCACAACCCTTTTAAGTTGGGTTTCCCAGAAACAGACTCTGAGAGAAAGATTTTCATGAACAAGATTTAATCAGAAGTGTTGCAAGAAAAACTGACAAGGGAGAAGGGAAGAGGGGCACAAAAAGTTTATCAATCAGTGAAAGTGTCACAGAGGGCATTTTTCTCTCAGTCCTGCAGAATAACTTTCCAGAGCAGTGTCTGCACTTGAGCACAAGGGGGCTAGAGAGCTTCCACTCCTACTACTGTCAGCCACTGGTAAAGAGGTGTCCCTGGGGAGAATGTAGAATGCTCAGCAGTCCTGGCCTTTCCATGCACCAAGGCAAAGTAGGCTTCAGAAATCTGAGAGCTTAACTCCAACAAAGATATACAGACTGGAGGTGAAAGATGTGCACACAAACTATAACGGATTCTGAAGGACATGGGTAGAGCAGTAACAGATCTGGCATGTAGGAAAGCCCTTTGCAGTGCACCACAACCACTGAGCCCACGAGCCATAACCACTGAGCCCACGAGCCACAACCACTGAGCCCATGGGCCACTACTACTGAGCCTGAGTGCCCCAACTACTAAAGCCTGCGTGCCTAGATTCCATGCTCCACAACAAGAGAAGCCACCACAATGAGAAGCCTGCGCAACGCAATGAAGAGTAGCCCCCACTCGCCACAACTAGAGAAAACCCACGGGCAGCAATGAAGACCCAATGCAGCCAAAATACATAAATAAATTTATAAAACAAACAAACAAACAAAACACCTCTCAACATATTCTTGTACATGGTAGTTATTCAAGAAATGGCTGCTGAATGAAATGTCTATAATTTTACTTCAAAATAACATCAGTTACCACTACACACCTATTAGAATGGCCAAAATCAAAACTGCTAACACCAAGTCCTTGTGAGGATGTGAAGCAGCAGGAACTCTCTTTCACTGCTGGTGGGAACGCAGAACGGCACAGCCACTGCGGAAGATAATGTGGCCATTTCTTACAAAATTAAATATACCCTTACTATAACATTTAGCAATCATACTCTTTGGTACCCAAATGAATTGAAAAATGTATGTCCCCTCAAAAAGCTGCACAAGGAGATTCCTTGGTGGCGCAGAGGTTGAGCGTCCGTCTGCCAATGCAGGGGACACGGATTCGTGCCCCAGTCCGGGAAGATCCCACATGCCGCAGAGCGGCTGGGCCCGTGAGCCATGGCCGCTGGACCTGCGCGTCCGGAGCCTGTGCTCCGCAACGGGAGAGGCCACAACAGTGAGAGGCCCGCATACCGCAAAAAAAAAAAAAAAAAAAAAGCTGCACAAGGATGTATATAGCAGCTTTATTCATAACTGCCAAAACTTAAAAGCAACCAAGATGTCATTCAGCAGATAAATGGATAAATAAACTGTGGTACAACCAGGCAATGGAATATTATTCAATATTAAAAAGAAAAGGTCTATCCAACCATCAAAAGACATGGAGAAACCTTAAATCCCTATTACTAAGTGAAAGAGCCAATCTGAAAAGGCTATATACTGTGTGATTCCAACTGTATGACATTATGGAACAGGTTAAAAAATAGAGATAGTAAAAATCAATGATTTCAAGAGATTAGAGGGGAGGGAGGAGAGGAATGAATCAGCAGAGCACAGAGAATTGGGGGACGGGCAGTGAAACTACTCTGTATGAGACTATAACAGTGGATACTTGTCATTAGGCATTTGTCAAAACCCATAGCATGTACAACACTAACACCAAGACTGAACCTCAGTGTAAACTGCATTTTCGCTGATAATGATGTGTCAGTGTAGATTCATCAGTTAGAGAAAATGTGCCATTCAGGTGGCGGATGTTGGTAGTGGGGGAGACCACAGATGCTTGAGGTCGTGGGCGGGTATATGAGAAATCTCTCCTTTCTGTTCAGCTTTTGCTATAAACATCAAACTGCTTTAAAAAATAAAATCTATAAAACATAGCAGCAGTTAACTCTCCTAAAATCTATTCTTCCCAAGAGATATAAGCACCCTCTAACTTCCTAAATCTATTTGTGAAGAGTTTAGCATTCTTCCTACTGATGGTAAGTGATTGCACGCACAATTTCACGCAGACAATACACTATCTGTTCAAAGACTGACATGAACGATTTGTCTGCTTCTAGATTCTGTACAATCATGAATTATTTTAGAGAAGAAATATTCCTAACGTTCATCTTTGTGTCCTAAGATTGCCCTGTTACATTCTGACACACTAGTAAGTGTTGAATTGAATGAGCAAAGGTGAAAGATTTGGATATTTTTCTTGAAGATATTTTTACCGTGCTTCAAAATTTCCAAACATATTATTTGAAGTTGTTGAGAGGAGAAGGAATGAAGGTAGACTAACCCAGCAAACACTTCTGACCTTATTGTTATTGTCTTGGGCTTCCCTGGTGGCGCAGTGGTTGGGAGTCCGCCTGCCGATGCAGGGGACACGGGTTCGTGCCCCGGTCCGGGAAGATCCCACATCCCATATGCCGCGGAGCGGCTGGGCCTGTGAGCCATGGCCGCTGAGCCTGCGCGTCTGGAGCCTGTGCTCCGCAACGGGAGAGGCTGCAACAGTGAGAGGCCCACGTACCGCAAAAAAAACAAAAACAAATACAAAAAAACTCTATTGTCTTTCAAGTGTGTGTGTTTGTATGTAATAAAAATTATAATTAATCTCAAAACATGAGAATTTTGATTGAGGGGAAAGAAGGAATACTTGAGGACTTGGCAGTTTAAATGAAGGGCAGTGTGTCTGGGTATGTGAAACTCATTAGACCAGCGGGCTGTGGGATAAAGGATGTGGTTTTTAGGTAGAAGGCAAAGAAGAGGAAAGTTGGAAGAAATTCAGGTATCATAGAGAGAAGTAAGAGGGACACAGTTTGTCTACTTTGCAATTTTGAGAAGGAAATAATAGAGAAGGAAGAAGAGAAGTAAAAGAAAATTATGAAAATCAATAAAATATTTCAAAATTTCCTTACAGATCACCAGCCATTCAGTGATGTTTGCACCCAGTTTAATTTTAGTTTCCCCGTTGATTATCACTCTCCATAAATTTTGAATCATGCCTATAACTCCATCTTCTTTCTTCTCCTAGGAAAACATAAGCTCTCTTGTTTTGTTTTGTTTTATTTTTTCTATAGAAGATGTTGCGGGTAGGAGTTTATTAATTTATTTATTTTGGCTGTGTTCGGTCTTCGTTTCTGTGCGAGGCTTTCTCTCGTTGCGGCGAGCCGGGGCCACTCTTCATCGCGGTGCGCGGGCCTCTCACTAGAGTGGCCTCTCTTGTTGCGGAGCACAGGCTCCAGACGCGCGGACTCAGTAGTTGTGGCTCACGGGCCTAGTTGCTCCACGGCATGCGGGATCCTCCCAGACCAGGGCTCAAACCCGTATCCCCTGCATTAGCAGGCAGATTCTCAACCACTGCGCCACCAGGGGAGCCCAGTCATTCAGAATTACAGCTCTCTTTCTTTGTTGTTGTTCGTTTGAAAAGGATGAAAGTTTAAATCCTGTGACATTTATTTCACAGTGATACTTTGAAAATGTAATAAATTATATTATATTAGAAAGAGATAGATAATAGATGAATAGATAGACGGAGATGATTCTTTATCCTAATTTTATGAAATACAATATAGGTTCTTATAATCTTCTGTTTTCTCAGAGAGTGTTTTCAAGCTCTGTATTCAGAAGCATTACATATGCATAATGAGGACAATCTTTAGAGCAATACTGCTGTCCTTTGAGATTCTAAATATTGCACAATCCAGAAAGGAGAAGGGTTCTAAATTTTCATCATCTGGAGTCACAGATGTTTGACTTCTTTGTCTGCTTTTTTGTGCAGGTAGAGTGTGAAACGATTAATCTTATTGACCAGATATTTTTTTTGAACAGTTTCAGTTCAACCACTAAGAACTGTTTGCAAAATCGGTCTAGCCGAAACACTTAAAGTGACTGCAATGATTCTTGTGGAATAACAACGGTCCAGGTGGTATAAGCCATTTTTAACAGTTTATGCTTAATAGTTTTATTACTTATATAAATTGTACAGAAATATGCAGTTAAGTCATTTGTAGTTGGTGTGTTGTTGCTGTTTTGTCACTCTTATTCTTTTTTCTCCATTATTAACAGCCATTCACTTTACTGAAAATGCCCTTTTCACAGGAGACTCAAATTTTATTTATGGGACTATTTCATTTAATTAGCAATATCAACTATGGAAAAGATATGGGGTTTAGAGTCATTCATACCCACGTCCAAGTACCAGCCCTACCACTCTTTGTTTCTATGATCATGGGCAAGTTATTAAAAAATCCATGAGCATCAGTTTTCGTGTTGGTAAAACTGGTTTATGAGAAACACATTTCCAGGATGCTACAGAGGCCAAATGGTTCTCTGGAAGAGAATTTTAGGACAAAGAGGAGGACCATAGTCAAATTTGTGTTTTAGGAGCATCACTTCAGCAGCAGAGAGGAGGTAGTATTGAAGGGAAATAACTTACAGTAACTGTATGAGAATTTATATGGTTGAACCAAGGCAACAAGTCTGGGTTAAAATAGGATTGTCAGGGATCATATATCTGAGCTAGTGTCAAAGGGATTAGTTCCTAGCCTTGGGTGGGAAATGGGTGAGATTCAGATAACAGTGTATTTCCCAGGTTCCCCCGAGAATTGCAGAGTCTAGCCAAGGTTGTGAACCAGTGACCTGCAGATTTGGTAAACTGATGAAGTTTGGGTGAGATGGAGCTCCGATTCCTAACCCTGACTGCAATTAATCACCTGGTCAGCTTTTCAGAAACATGAATGCCCTAGCCTCACCCGGAAGCATTAAATCAGAATCTTTGCTGTGGGGTTCAGCTATAATGTTACATAAAATTCCCTAGGTGATTTTAAAGAGCAGTCCAAATGGAGAATCCCTGAGAAAGAAGACAGCTAGGCAAACCATAAAAAGCTGAGATACCCTTGTACACAGACATGCCATTTACTGGAAAAAATATATTAAAATGTTCAGGTTATGAGTGAGGATCGGAAAGAATGGTTTGTTGGGTTGTGAGCATGTTGAACTTAAGATATCTAAGAGACCACCTAATAATGATGCCCAAGAGGAAGTTGGGTCTATTACCCTGAATCTCAGAAAGGAAGTGTGGATTATGAACAAATGTCAGTATATAAGTGACAGTTGAAGCCAGGGGCAAAGATAGAGTCTATCGAGAAGAATGTGTGGAGTGGTGATAATAGAAGAATAAAGACACAAGTCCAGTAACACCCAAATGAGGGCGGGGAAATATACTCTATTATTCAGATGCGTGTAAAAAGAGAGACAATGAACCAAATTGGTATATATACATGGAGGGGTCTGTGTCAGCATTCAGTGATTTGATCCAGCCATTTGGATACAGAACTACATACTAACGAAAATTATAAGTGCAAAGAATAAAGTGGCCCCAAACCAAAAGCAGATGAATTTACTTGAACAGCACTGCAAAGACTCCCCTGCCCACTAAATGAGGATCAATTTATTGTAAAAGAGAAAATTAAACTTAGGAAACCGACACCCTGTCAATGTTCTCAGCTTTACCAAAGCTAGAGGCCTTTGTATTGTTGCAGAATTTATAACATTTTAAATTCCACAAATTAATTAACTTGCTTTGAACAGTTGAAGAACAATAATTAAAATCTAATGTCTTTTCTATTGGGAAGCACAGAATCATGAAGTAAAGAGGATTGCTTTTGTATTTTCCTGACCTGCATCTAGGGAAATAAAACAAAACTGCATTTCACAGCCAAAATGTATTTTGGCAGAACCTTCCAGGGTTGTAAAGCACAGAAGTTACTCTATTCTTTGGAATTTAAATATGGAGTCTCACTAATTAGGAAACTATGACCTAAGTCATGCAAAAATTCTCAATATTTGAAGATTACATCACTCCAAGTGGTAATCATTGACATTTGTCAATTAAACATGCTTAGGGAAAACTAGGGTATTGTGAAATTTATAATTAGTATATTTTAATTATGTTCTATTCTTTTAAAAATACTATTTATTTTGTATTAATTGCATTGCATTCTTGAATCAAACATGGTAGAAACATGGTAGAAACATTCTTTTCTCCTTACTGAGACATGCACTACAGTAAAGGAGCTACAAGGGGAAAGATTTTTCTCCCATTTTTTTTTCTCAGTATGTTTGGTGATCTTTCCAACTGGCTTCAGAAGAAATTGAGACTGAATTCCAACTCTAAATGCAGACCAGAATATAACCCTGGTCCAGTTATATAACATATCATCTAGAGCATGGAGAGGATAATAATGAGATTGTTGTGAAAACTGAAGGAAAGGTAAAATGCTCACTGAATAGCTTTTCATGGAGGAAATAAACAATAAGTATTAGCTTTCATTGTTATTGTAATCAGTAGTATTGTTTGTTCCCTAAAAACCTTAAGTCCTCCACTTCTTATGATAATGTCTGTTAAGAGCAATACATGGAGACCTAAACCAGCCAGTACCTGTACTTTCCAAAAGAAGAGTTATTTTATCGTTGAGTTTAAGGAAAATATTCATTTACTCTATGTGAAGCCTAAGTGAATTTCAACACCATGCACAAAGTCAATGCTCACTTCCTACTCTACTCTCATGTTCTACCCTTCCATAGCATGCTAAATTTTAGCCAAATTCAATGCATTAAAAAGAAAAATCTTTGCTTTGATTATCTCTCTTTTCTGATTGGCCACTGTGGTACGTTGAAAAATTGTCCCCTAAATATTTCAGTACCTGATTCCCCAGAAACTATGAATATGATATATTACATGGTAAAAGGGACTTAGTAGATTTTTTTTAAAGAAGTTTTTTTTGTTTGTTTGTTTGTTTGCGGTACGTGGGCCTCTCACTGTTGTGACCTCTCCCGTTGCGGAGCACAGGCTCCGGACGTGCAGGCTCAGCAGCCATGGCTCACAGGCCCAGCCACTCCGCGGCATGTGGGATGTGGGATCTTCCCGGATCGGGGCACAAACCCGTGTCCCCTGCATCGGCAGGCGGACTCTCAACCACTGCGCCACCAGGGAATCCCTAAAGAAGTTTTAAATAGCAAGATTATCTTGGATCTTCCAAGTTGTTCCAATGTAATACAATGCAATAACAACTGTCCTTTTAAGAGGGTGGCTGAGGGAGACTTGACTACAGAAGAGAATTCCTCATGCGTGTGTAAAATAGATAGCTAGTGGGAGCCTGCTGCATAGCACGAGGAGATCAGCTTGGTGCTCTGTGATGAACTAAAGGGGTGGGATGGGGGGTGGGGAGGGAGGCTAGAAACTAACAGCAGAAACTAACACGACACTGTAAAGCAATTATACTCCGATTCCAAAAAAAAGAAAAGAAAAGAAGCAAAGGCAATGTGCCCACGGAAGCAGAGATTGGATTGATGTGGCTACAAACCAAAGAACACTGACAGGCACCAGAGACTGAAAGAGACAAGGAACGGATTTTCCCCTGGAGCCTCCAGATGGGAACCAGCCCTTGATTTTAGCCCTGTAAGATTTACTTCAGACTTTTCCAGAGATGTAAGAAAATAAAGTTATGTTGTTTTAGGTTACCAAGTTTGCGGTAATAAGTTACAGAGCCCTAGGGAACTAATACAGCCACCTCTCACACTATCTCAAGAACTAGTTCATCCCTTCACACTATTCAGGCTCCTGCTCAAATATTTCTGTAAAGAGAATTTTCTTGGAAAAGTTTACATAAAAGACTCAGGAATCAAAATAGCTTCAGATTTTCAACAGCAACTCTGGAAGCTAGAAGACAATGAAACCATGTATTAAAAGTTCTTAAGGAAAAGAATTTCCAGCCAAAATATTCTATACCCAGCTAAGGAATCAATCGTGTTGGTGGAATTAAGATATTTCCAGACCTACAAAAATTGTAAATAGTTACCTCACAGTCTCCCTTTCTTATAAATCTACTGAAAGATGTGCTTCATTCAAAGGAGGGAGCCTTTCAAGAAAGAAGACAGCAACATCAGGATGCATGTGGTATAGTCCCAAAAGGGCAGTGAAAGGAGATGCCAGGAAGAGAGCTGTCTGTGTGCCAGGTGAACAGAGCAATCACTTTAGATCAGAACCCGTCAGACAACTGCAGGAGACATTCTTTCTGGTAGATGAAAGAGATCTATTACCTAATGCAAATGGTCATCTCGAAAGGAGGAGAATTGGGCTGAATTATGAATAGACACACAGAAAAGTAAGGAAATGAAAAAAGTACTCCATTGATATAAAAAAAAGGCAGAAGAGGTAAGCAATCCTAGTCTTCTACACAGTTTAACTCTGAAAAGCAGGCATAATAGTGTAGTTATCAAATAATGCACATACTCATATTTAAGAGTGTGGTGGGACTGGAGAAAAAGGAGGTAAGTCATTATTTTAGAAAATAACTTGTGCCTAAGCTTATGGAATGAAGAACAGGAATGATGTGTCTTATTTAGAAATATAGACATCAAGATCAAAAGACGTGGCCACGATCACTCACTGGTTGTGACCTGAGAAGGGAAGATGTTTGTTGTCTGTGAAGATACTATGTAAAAAGTTAAAATGTTAAAGTCTGTGTGGACATAATCTGGATAGAAGTAAAAACATAAAAAGAATGTAAAATATAATTTCTAATAGCAAGAAAGAAACAAATGCTATAGGATTAAATCCAACAACAGATAAATAGAACATTTATGGAGAAAAACAATAAGGTCTATTGTAGAAAAAAAGTCAATGATCGTAATGAAGAACCACACTATTTTTATGCATGAGACAAGTCATTATCATAAAAATGTCAAATTTCCCCAAGTTTATCTGATGCTATTGTAATTCCAATCAATTCAACCGGGATGAAATTATAACCAACTAACTCTAAATTTAATACGAAATGATAAATATGCATGAAGAGATGAAGTGATTTTGAGAGAGAATGCGGAAGAGAGGACATAATCTTTAAAAAATAAGACATGTTAAAAAGAACATTGGTGGGAAAGTAGGACAAACTTAAGTAAGGTTTTTAGTCTAGATAACGATATTGTGCCCATGTTAATTTCCTGTTTTTGATAATTGTACTATAATTTTGTGAGATGTTAACTTCAGGAGAAGTTGAGAGAAAGATATAAGGAAACAGTTTTTTTCTATTTTAGCAAATTTTCCTGTATTCTAAAGTTAGTTCAAAATGAAACATTTGAAAAAGACAATGCAGTTAAAATACTGAAGAACTGGTGAAAGTGCAGAGTTGAATAAATAAGAATAGTGAGTCTTAAAACATCCGTCCATATGTTGTAATTTGGTTTGACAAAAGTGGTTTCAGCAATCAGTGGGTAAATGGAGAGGTTATTTAGTAAATGATGCAGGAAAACTGGCTCATCTTTTAGTGAAAAAAAATTGGATCTCATCTCACACCATAGAAAACATTTGTACTACTGGTGAGAGTATGTAAGGCCCCATTCTGAGAGCACACTTGCAGGACTTAATGAGATTATATATACACTATGGCCCAGCAGTCCTCCTTGTTAGTAAACACCTGGAGGAGAATTTTCCAGAGGTCCACAGGATTTATAAAGGACAGCATTCATTGCCATATTTTGTTGGCCAAGAAGAACAAATGACAATCTAAGTTGCATAAGAGGACCGTATTAATAAAAGGTATCATAAGCTCAAAATGGAATAATATGCATTAACAGAAGTAATAAAATTATATTGCCATATATAAACCCAAAGTGATCTCAAATATAAAAGATGGACATGACAGAAAGAAATATATTGAGCTGTATAGCAAAAAATTTTAAGTACATTTGAAACTTCAATACACAGAATATAAATCTATTAACAAATAAGGCATATACCTAAATAAATACATAAATGTTGTGTTGCAAGCGAATTTATTAAATACACTAAAATGTATGTGGCAGTGAGACTGAGAATATGATTAAAGATGTCAGATGAAAAATAATCAGTAAATTAAAAAAAAATCAAATGATCCTCACCTAAACTGATAATAGTGTGCCATGAATTGGGAAATATCAATTTCTTGTGCTAATAGCTAAAAATAAAATTTAAAGATAATAAAGATAATAATAATAAGCCCAACATTATTATTAAGTAGCTAATAGAATATAGTATATACTTCATTATTTATGACCAAGAATTTAGTATAAAATTAGCAATGCCCATAGAATTTTCAGCTAATAAAATATACTTTTTTAGGCAAATGTAGAGGATAGAGGGTTATATGGTTTAAATCAGTAAATATACATGTTAATGTTTATGTATATGACTACAACTTAGATATCCATGTATTAACCATGGTGTTTTGCCACGCATATTGAATATAACTAACAAAGTAATTTTTAGGGAATTAACTTGTTACAATAAATTGCTTTTTAGTATGGTCTGACAGAATTTTAAAAGGCATTTCAAAAACTGAGATGTATATATCATTAAATATCATTGAGGAGAACAATTACAGCAAGACCAAAAAGTTTTAGAAAAGTTCATAGGAGGGGAGACCATATTTGCATGGAGAGAATCTGTAAATTTGTGTGAGATTAATGGTACAGTTGTGAGAATTAAGAAATGTGTATGGAAAAAAGGCAAACCAAAATGCAGAAGGTGCTTTTATAGGTATGTGAAAACTTGAATACAATTCACTCTAAATCATAAACTGACTAATCTATTTAGGTTTGCTTTACTATTGGCTTGAGAGAGAATTGGCCATTGCCTCCACAAAACTCTCTTCTCCTGTAATTCTACAGAGACATTTTCACATGTTCTCCTCCAAGCAATAGAAATTTGACACAAACACTCCTAAGTATTTTAAAAGCTAATTTTCAAGTTAAACTCCTTTTCCTAATCTCTTGAAAGACACGTGATTGTTCTTTCCAAATATAAAGACAGATCATCTTTTTGCTCTTGAGCTTTCTTGTTTGAGACAGTGTCATCTATTTCTGTGGTTTTCTAAGGTCCATTTTAACTGCGTTCATCTACTATTGCCAAAGATCTCCCATTATGTATGTTTCTTTTTATTCCAATTATATAGTCAACTATTTTCCTCACAAATCTCATTTCAGTGTTTTTCTTCTTTTTTCCTTAAGGTGTAAGTTTCCCAATTATATGCCAATATTTTCAACTAAGAAAATATCAATTGTTATAAATTTAAGATCCATGATCTTAATGATTTTTAATCTAATGGATGTACGGTTTGCTATGTATTTAATCTGGACCGTCAATTCATTACTGGCTGTCTATAAAATGTTCTAGAGTGTTGACTCTAAGATGATAGTTTGGGTTTTTTGACAATAATTTATATATTATTATACACTGTATGTTAATATAGCCAAATAGAAGTAATTAGGTGTTAAAACGTACTTTTATATTCAAAGGAAAGTGTTAACAATTTCTCTTGATCCTTCCCTAGCTGATGTGGAACCAATTACCAGTGCTATTCCTTTTCTTATAATTCTAAATGTTTAGATTTCTCTTGATCTAAATATAAATTCTAAATATACTTTGCTGTCACCTTGCTAAGTGACTCATGTTGTTCAGATGTCTATTTGCAAATTACTGTATATTTATGCCATATTTATCCCATCTTGATTTTATGATCTTGCTTTTTCAGCTATATTGGCATTTGGTGATCGTTTTTCTTATTTTACTAGTTACAATTTTCAAAAAATGATTTTTATTCTGTTCCATAACTGTTACAATATCTGCATTTTGTCTCTTTAGTGAGTCTATCAGTCCCTATGTTTTCTTTGATGTTAATTTAATTTGATCTGAATTTTAAAATATTCTTGTCTATTTTCTTTTAAATGGAAGTGTATTTATTCTAAGTAATTAAAATGATAATTTTGTTTAAAGAAGGTTTATTGTCACATTATTGAGAAACACAAGTGTTGGAAAACTGGTTACCAAAACCAATTCTGTATCAAGATATATACATTTTAACCTAAGAATTACAGTGTTCAAAAAGAAATAAAATTTGATTGGAACATAATTGGTAAGAGCTCCATCAAATTGGAACCCAAATAAAGTAATCTAATTGTAAAGCTTGGGAGTTTCTAAAGTTGTATTTGAAGAAACATATACATATATTTATATATAGAGAGAGAGAGACAGAGACACAGAGACAGAGACAGAAAGACAGGGAGACAGAGAGACAGAGAGAGACAGAGAGAGAGAGAGAACTTGTTTCATAACAGTGAAAGCTTTGCTTTTCAATACCAAAAGTGGGTTTCAATGGAAGATGGCATATATATATATACACATCAGGATAGCAGTCATTGTTAGAAAAGTGGGAAGAATGAGTGGTTTGTGGGTGAGAGAAGGTTACAAGGATGGTGACACCAATACAGTGGTAAATATGGATAATTTTGACATATGTTTCCTTGCAAGGAAATGGCTGCACTAATTACCTATCCTTAATTCTTTATCAACAGTCTCTTTGAATGTCTTCAGAGATCCTCAGTGACCCCATGGCTAGAGTTCCTGACCCTCAGTATGAGAAACATTGAATGCAAACAAGCAAAAATTGCTCAGAGCTATGTTATTTCTAAACTACAAAATGGCTTGCAAAGTTAAAAATAGGAATCTGAATACATGTGTCAACACTTACATGAATGAAAGCACTGAACCTCCTCTTTCAGACCCAACATCCCTTCTTAAAGTAGATAAAGTAATATAATCAGGGTAAGGTCAGGTAATTGCTGGTGGGGTCCTGGACAAGACATGTCTTCTTACATAAGCTTATTTTTTGTTTTGCTTAAAAGTACCTCTTGCCATTCCCTATATTTAGAATTACATGGAATATGTATGAATCATAATTTTATTTAAATATAAATCTGAACTTTCATTTTATTTTAAATACATATTCCAAGAGAGGAATAGCTATTCTTTTTTAGTCTGAATATGAGCAAAAAAAAAAAAAAAAAAATGACAAGTGATAACAATGAGGGTTATGGACAAGACACATGGTTATTCAATTGCAATATTTGACTAAAAAATAGTTTTTCTTGTAATTTTCAGGAATTACCCACCAGAAAAACAGATCACTACTAAAGTTGTTGTTAAAAATGTAGGTCCCCTACTGATTTTGGGAGAGATAGTGGTAATTTTAAATGGTAGTTGAGTTCACATTAAACATGATAATTCTGAACATTCTAAGTATGTAGACATTTATTCAGATGAGTTGAAACATAAGAAGAAATAAAGCATACAAGTTTTTTTTCACTATCCTTGTATTAATGATTACATTTTTCTTCTTGTATATTTACATGATTTATCTAATATAATACAAATAAGTTAAATTTAAAAACTCTGCTGATTAAAACATGTTTGGAGAGCGCTCTGGTGTGCTAGTTCACAAAATGAGCTGGAAAGCCTACTTTATTTCAATAACGTATTCGCTGATTCATTGAAAAAGCATTTTTTGTATGTTTACATGAGGCCATGTGAGGTGTTTTATACAGGGGGTTATAATTTAAGAAATATAATTATACAGAGGACTTAAAATTAATATCACCTATACAGACAGTCTTTACTTTCCCATCTGCATCTAAATCCATAATAAAGAAATATGTTTACTCAGACTTTTTTAATAGCTAAAGGGATCATTTTTAAAAATTATAATATTAATAATTAATTAAATATTCACACAGGAACTTTAGTATACAATGTATTTTTTTTCCTTCCAATAATCACCACTAAACATTTTATTGTCTCATTGATACTATGTCTATAACATTCAGGAGTAAAATACAGAGGGCACCCTGGATACCCTAAATGAAGCAGTTATCTAAAAGGATTAATCCGATCTTCAGATCAACTGTGTCACTTATGAACAATGTCTTTTCATTTTGCTTAATATTAAAATATTTCACCTCTAGGTTTCCATTCAGCTCTTACCTCCTCAAGAAGATTTATTTTTCTTTTCTTTTCCGAGTTCTAGCTCAGTGATCTTTCTTTTCTGCGATTATATAGAATTGTATTCCCACACCACTCATGCAGCACGTTTACATTTCCTGCCTCTCAAGAGTCTGCCTCTTAATGGAGAGACTTACCCCTTGCATTGGGTTATAAATACCTAGAAGTCAGTACTTTCTTATGTCCCTGAATACCCCAAGGGATAGAACCTTTTACATAAAAATGGTAGGTTGATCAAAAATGGTTACCTGACCATATATGGCAAATACAAATATAGATCAGAATTGGTACTATAAAATGGTTCCAGAATCCACCTGAAATTATTACTTAATCTCAAATCCAAGTAAGCACTGATTAATAGGTGTAATTTTAAATAGGAGAGTTGAATTCGGAGACATAAAGGAGAGTTTGCATTTTTTTCTATGTCCTTTCCCAACACATTCACTTATTTATTCAAGCCACAAGCATTTATTATAAATCATCTATATACTAAGAACTGTGTTGGTTCTGGGAATATAAAAATAAAGATAAAACTTTGCTCACATCTCCATGCTCAGGGTCTAGTTGAGATTTGTCTGATTTTGTCAATTCTGTAAGATTGAAAGCTCAGCATAAACTTAACTTTTGTGAGTTACTATTAGTCAACACCCAATTGAAATCTCACTTTCTCTAGGACGACTTTCCTGGATCTCTAGACACTCATGGTTAATAATTTCTTCCAACATAATACCAAATGACTCTATTTACAGCTCTTATTTCATTTATCTTCTTATATTGTAATCATGTGTTCTAATGATAGACTTTCTTACTCAACAATTATTTATTTTCTTAAGGGTATGGATTCTTTCTTGACACAATAAGTGCTGAATGAACTAATTACTTGTACAAATATACAAATGAGTGATAGAAAAGTATAGTTCACTATAGGATGTTAATAGAAAATGTTTGTATAAAAATTGTAGAATTACTTGAAATAAATTATAAGAGATGTAATGACAGTGCAAAGTAAACTAAAATAGGACTGTATTATTTGAGTCGGGTGCCCATAAGATTTGTTTTCCAAGCCAGGAGAATTTTTTTTTTTTTTTTGCAGTACGCGGGCCTCTCACTGTTGTGGCCTCTCCCGTTGCGGAGCACAGGCTCCGGACGCGCAGGCTCAGCGGCCATGACTCACGGGCCCAGCCGCTCCGCGGCATATGGGATCCTCCCGGACTGGGGCACGAACCCGTGTCCCCTGCATCGGCAGGCGGACCCTCAACCACTGAGCCACCAAGGAAGCCCCAAGCCAGGAGAATTTAAAAAGTGAAAAACACTGTCCTGAATAATCATGGTCGTACATTGGCAGATACAGGAACTCTGCAGACAGTCACTATATTTTAAGGAACTAGATGAGCATTGGTGATGAATAGAAAGATGCTATTAAACAAAGCTTTAGGGAAGGCGACCTATCAAAACAGTCGTATTAACCTTATTTCACTTTACTCATTCTTTTTCAGAGAAAATTCCACTCAGGTTTCTTCCAAGTAAAATAGAATTTTGCTCCTGTGAGCAGTCAGTCAACAAGTTTAACCTAAATATCACAAATTAGATATAAACAAACCAACCAACAAAAATGAGGATATAATCACATTTAGCTTTTGGAGCCAAGTAAATATGCTAATTTGAGTGGGCACTCATGCACAGTGAATTGTATTCTAATCTATAACATGATTTTTACAGCTTTGTTTTGCTCAGTAGGATCTGTCATAATGTGTCTAGAGCAGAAAGAACAACACTACTGCTCTTTTTATTTCCAAGAATTCTAAAATGCAGCTTCAGAAGAATAGCTACCATCAGCCCTGTGATCATAATACCCGATGTATGGAGCATTGATACATGACTTCCCTGTTCATTACCTAACACTTCATTCTGGGTGTCACCAGGGTTGCATAAAAAGCCCTTTAAAACATGCTCCACTGTCTCCAGGAGTGATTATTCACTTCCATTCTTAACTACCACTTACACATGATGATGACTCTTGAGTTTTATCCTCAACCCATAGGTCCCTTAGAAATATATGCACCTTCTTAGTGACTATTTTATCCTAGGTATGGAACAGGAATTGATAATCATCCTCAAGCCTCCAAATCTGTTTTCTCTCTTCTCTTTCCTATCTTGGTTAACGACATTGAAAATGACTTGGAAATGACTTTTTAGACTCCAATTCTCTACAGATTCTTTTTTTTTTTTTTTACATCTTTATTGGAATATAGTTGCTTTACAATGTTGTGTCAGTTTCTGCTGTATAACAATGTGAATCAGCTATACGTATATATATATCTCTATATCCCCTCCCTCTTGTGTCTCCCTCTCACCCTCCCTATCCCACCCCTCTAGGTGGTCAGAAAGCAAGGAGCTGATCTCCCTGTGCTATGCGGCTGCTTCCCACTAGCTATCTATTTTACATTTGGTAGTGTATATGTGTCCATGCCACTCTCTCACTTCGTCCTAGCTTCCCCTTCCCTCCCCTGACAAATTCTTTATGATTCTTTACAAATTCATCTTTTTTTTCCCCATCCCTTCTCATGTCCGAAATACTTGACTATCTCCATACTGACTGTAGAATTCAGTTAAAATTATGTAACATTGCATACAAAGTCTGTCATAGTTGGACCCTTGTATTTATCTAGTTTATTTTCTGTAACTTCACTGCAAACAAGTTTGTGAGCGTAATGGCATCACATCATCAATCTATTACTCATTTATATGAGCATAGCTGTTAGAACATCTTTTTATATGCATGGTGAAACATTTGGATTTTCTCTTCTGTGAATTATCTTTTCATGGCCTCTTGCAATTTTATTATAGTGTAGCTCACTTTCTTGTTTTAAAACCTCTGTTCATCATAGAATTTTACCTCTGGCTGAATTCTATATTACATTTACTTTTGCAGCTCGACTGGCAGTCTATTGAGTTTGTTTATAGGATGTTTTCTAATGCAAAGCTTTATTCATTTTTATATAGTCTAGCATGCCGCACTTTTGTAGTATCCTTGATATGTCTTGCTTAAGAAATTTTTCTCTTGTCTTAGTTTTTAATTTCTCCAAGATATCTTTACAGGATATCTATGTTGTTGTTTTTGTTTGTTTGTTTTTAGTTTTTAACTATCTAATTCATTTGAATCCATCCCCTTCCCCTTTTTGGTAAAATACGTTTATATTTCCAATTTTATTTTATTTTTCCTAAAGAATAGCAAGTACTGAGTTTTGTTATCTCCATGTATTAATTAAATCATCCATCTTTTTTCTTACTAAACTGAAATATCAACTTCATCGTATGTTAAATTCTTATATAAACTGGCATCTCTTTTCTGGATTTTTCTACTCAGTTCACTGATCTAGATTTGACTTCGAGTAGCTTTATAGTATGTATTAAATTTTATAATTTCAATTCTCATTTCTATTCTTAATATAAAAATTTTCTCATCTTTTCTCTGGCTGTTTTCCCTTCCCATAGTTGGGCTAAGGCTCTGTAAGTCCTTTCCTCTGGAGAGCAGGTCTTTGTTATGGAGGAAGCTCTCAGTGTATTTCACAAGGGTTAATCCTCCTCTCCCCTTCCCAGAGCTTTTATGAGACCTTTTGCAGATCTTCACCCTGAGAAGCTCCTAGAATTAGACCTTTTGCAGGTCTTCACCCTGAGAACCGCCTAAACTTCTGGATGGTAAAGCCCAAGAAAGCGTGCCCCTGGAGGTTCTCGCTCTCATGTTAGTGCACATTTAGTTTCTGGTAATTCTTCAAAATTACCATTAAATATTCTGGTTTAAGGCTTCAGCAGCTTCTGCTGCGGGTAAGCGTATATCAGCTGTGTTTCTCTTGTTATGCCATCCCTCCAGATTTCAGGTGGCATTTTGCATTGTGACTTCATGAGTCCAAGAAGTTATTGATTTTCAGACTTCTCACCTTTTGTTGTGTATAAACAAAGGTGCTGACTTCCAAATTCTTTATATGTATGAATTTAAGGTGGAAGTCTTAAGAATGTTCTTGGACAAAAATTTACCAAAACTTGTTTTCAGTAAATTTTTAGATTGATCAAAATTATAGAGTCTACAGTTATGCTGGAGTTGAACAATTAAATAAATGAATGACAGATGGCTAGAGCCAGGTTTCTCACTGTTGGAGTAGGTATTTACAGACAAGCAAAAAGAGGAGGCTAGAATGGCCCCACCCACCTGGTAATGAATTAGAATTGGAGACATTAGCATGAACTGTTTAGTTTAATATAGATATGGATGGTTACATATAGAAATATGGGACTTCCGTGGTGGCACAGTGGTTAAGAATCTGCCTGCCAATGCAGGGGACACGGGTTCGTTCCCTGGTCCAGGAAGATCACACATGCCGTGGAGCAACTAAGCCCGTGTGCCACAACTACTGAGCCTGTGCTCTAGAGGCCGCGAGCCACAACTACTGAGCCCACGTGTCACAACTACTGAAGCCCGCACGCCTAAAGCCCGTGCTCCGCAACAGGAGAAGCCACTGCAATGAGAAGCGCATGCACTGCAAAGAAGACTAGCCCCCGCTCACTGCAACTAGAGAAAGCCCGCACGCAGCAATGAAGACCCAACACAGCCAAAAATAATAAATAAGTAAATTTTTTAAAAAAAGAAATACTTATACATATGTGTATATACACATTTAATATGTACACATGTCTCTCCTTGCTCTGTCAACTGAGCCTGGATCATATGGTAGTACCAGGATGTAAAAAGTACAACAAACAAATAACAAACAAAAATACAAACAACCACACACATTGAAGAGGACATATGAACAGGACACAGAAGCTTAATAAAAAAACACCCAAAGGCCAAAGCTACAACAATTTGAGCAACAAAATAAGTAAAGTGGTATCAGATTATAACCCCAAATATAAATAAGCAACAATGAACACATACTCCTATAAATGGATGATTAAATAAATAAACCATTGGGGGAGAAAGACAAACCCATGCAGAAGAAAGCTATATGGTTTATGCAGAGGTTCCACCCTCAAGGAAGTAGAACATAATTCTGCATTCCATAAATGTGGACTGCACACTGTGACTTCCTTCCAAAGAGTACAGTATGGAAAGAGGAGAAAACAAAAGAGTAACTTCGTAGTGGAAAATCTTAACAAACACTATTTCAGTCAAGTAGTTTATTTTAACATCTGCAGTGATAACTAACTTGATAGCAAATACTCTTGATGTGATGTGTAGAGAGTGAGGCTTTACTTCTGTGGTCTTCCTCCCAAGAATACCTAATCTCACTCTAACCATTAAAAAAAAAATCATATGCGTCCCAATTTAGAGATGTTCTACAAAGTACCAGGTGAATATTCCTCAAAATTCTCATGTTCATCAAAAAGATAGAAAGGCTAAGAGCTATCCAGAAAACACTACAATTAAATAGATCATAGTATCCTATTGAGCTCCTGGAACATACACAAAATAGGACATTAGGTAAAAATCTAATAATATCTGAATAGAGTCTGGTCTTTACTTAATAATAATGTATTATTTTGGATTCATTACTTTCAACAAATAAGTCACGTTAATATTCTATGTTAATAATAGGGGAAACAGAGTGTGGGGTATGTGGAAATGGTACCACCTTTACAATTTTTCTGTGAAAATATGTCTATAGTAAATACTAAAATATTAAGATGTCGAGAATTTCAAAATAGATCAAAGTTGTTTCCTTAGTTCACCATCACACTACAGGGGAAGTAGCTTTTCATTCACAGATGTTTCCATGGAATTCTCGGTTTTCCTAATAGAATCCCTCTTCTCTCCCACGCCCAACTCTGAGTTGAAGAATTATTTCTTGTACCAAGATGGCAACTCAAGAAAAGCCATGGGCTGACAACTTTCCAGGGACTGAAAGTTCACTGCCACTCAAGATCTATCAAAAGCTTAGCCAAGTGAAACTGTATTTCCATAATACTACGGCAATGAAATGAAATCCATATATTCTACAAAATATTCTGAAATGGTGGACTTAATATATCCTTTTTGGGGGTCATAATCTCTTAGTTTATGGGACACTGTTACCTAAAATATTCTTGTAAGCATTTCATTTACTGATTTTTAAATTCATTTTCTGGGCCCCTCAAAACATTTTCAAATATATCACTAAGATGAAATCCAGGGACACTACACCCAACCATCACTGGCTGTGGATCAATTACAATGGCTATCTGAGGCTTTGGTATTAGTTGTCTGTTGTTGAGTTATGTTGTTGTGAATTTCCCTTTGGCTTGATTTAGTTTCAAGGGTAATAGAAGAAATAGCAACCTTGTGTTACTATCTGTCTCCCCTGTAATGGTGTTTGCTTGAGGATATTGTACATTATATTACAGTGTCCTCACCCTTAGGGGTCCTGGGAGAATAATCTTTATACTTTTGATGTCAGGAAGTGGGAGAATGAGGAATGTGAATGCATGCTAAATTCCTTACCTTATTTTAGGAAGGAGTCAAAAGTTATTATATATAACTTAAATATGATTCTGTTTGGAAATGTGGGTTAAGGTAACATTTTGAGAAATACAAAGGCAATTTTAAAAAATGTAATAAAAACAGACTGGATTCCTTTCACTGGAGAAAATAAGAGTAAATATAGTATATGTGACAGAGAAAAAATAGATAAAACAGATAAACACAACAAAATTTAAAAATAAAGTGACTGAGATAAAACCATGCTATATCAATTACAACAGAAATAGGTTAAGTGTTTAATAAGAAGCAAGGGATTTCATAAGGGGACTGTGCTTCTTATGTGTTGGAAATGACCTAGTTACTGTTCTGACTGGTTACATGGGTGCATTCACTGGACCTGGATGCTAATTATTGGGCTTTTTATCTATCATTACTTGTGTCTACTTTAATAATTTTTTTTATATAAGTACATGCAACTTACAGTAGATACAACAAGCACAACTGACATTGTTTTTAAAATAGAAGGGTGGGCCTTGCCAGGTAAAAGAAAGAAGAAAATAAAGTTGGCTTTATTAATATTAGAAAATAAGAATTCAAAAGAGAAGGCATTAAATGAGATACAGAGGGAAACATCATAAAAGTTATAAGTTTCAAAGAATAAATATTGAGCATGAATATATAGTATTAAATATCTCCTAAATAAAATTTATATAAGGAGAAATTGAAAGCAATATTTATTGTGGAAGCCTTTTACACACTACTCTGTCTTTGATAAATCAACTAAACAAAAAAAAATAAGAACATTTAAATAACATAAAGGATGATATTGAAATAAAATGTGTATAAGTTATATAATAGTGAATGCAGTTTCCTTGTAGCAATGAGGAATTTATCCAATTTGCCATATGTTGGGAAACCTCAAACTCCTCAAAAAAAAAAAAAAGAAAAAGAGATTCTGAAACTTTGTAGACTAGACTTTGTTTACAACTTAAATTATGCCTACAAATTTAATTTGCCTACAAATTAAAAATATGAGTGATTATCACATCAGGTTTTTTCAAAGTGCAATAATATAGGCACACTTATACCCTGATGTTATTTGCATAATTATTGCAAATTTTTTAGAAAGATACTTGGTATTTCTTTAAAGTTCCTTTAACACATTATATACAAGTTGACTTAGTAACCTTGTTGCTAGGTATGCATTAACATAAAATAATCTAATATAGAGACAAAGATTTAGAGACAAATTTGACACCTTCTTTTTATATATTTTTATTAAAAAATTAAAACAACTTTCCATGTTAGTACAAGTTTAGTTTAAACTTTTGATATATGCATACTATGATATCATCTCTGCTAAAATGTTTAAATATTCTAATAAGGAGTTTATCTAAAAAATACAAAACTATAAATAAATAAGTAGGCAAAGAGATAAATGGTGATATATAATGAAATACATATTGGGGGATTATATAGGGCTTCCACTTAAAAAACTGTGTAAAATTACAGTGATGCAGATGCAAATATTAACTTTGGCTAATGTTAATGATATTTATTTTCTTTTTTATATATCACCTTTTTTTCTGAATTTTACATTAGTAAATACAAATTACTTTCAAAAAGATAGGAAATAAATATCTATTAAAATAAATATTTAAAGAAGATGTGTAAGTTAACATAATTCTTTTTTAATTTGATCATTTAAATTTTTTGAATTATAAGTAATGCCACAGCACATTTTAACTTAAATGTTATAGAGTTTAATGTTTTAATTTTTCCAACAAATTGTCATAATTATCTTCAAATATAAATTAATAATGTCAGTATGCAAAATGAATCTAACAAATGTATATAAATATATAACATGCCATACTTAAAACACACATTTCATAGTAGTGCTGGAAAAAATTGTACAAGTCCATTATTCAAACTGAATGGTCAAAGCAGAGATCATGAGCATCTGAAGATAAAGATGGCTTTAATTGCAAAAACAAATAAAACAAAACACTTGTAGTTCTTCTTAGGTCATGGTTTGTAGAAACCTTATCTTATTTGTGACATCTAGATCTTATCAAAAAAGGGATAGTAGGTAAAATTCATTTTGACTACATTACTAAAATAGTATATAACAGGGATTCAGCTATAGAAAAAATAAATAGAATTTTTCAATAATTCAAAGATATTCAGTGAGTTAGAGGGCACCCATATCATCATTCTAAATATCAATTATAATTGATACTAATAATAGCTGAAATGACATTGCTTTAAAATTTACAAAGTGCTCTCCATTTATACATTTAGTTTTCATATCAACCTTGTAGGAAAGTTGCTATCCACACTTAGGAGAATTTATTAGGGCATACATATTCAGTTCATACTTTATTGTATATACACATTAAAATTGTACTTTATTTATGTTATGCTCAGGCAATTGGTATTTAATTATCACATTCAACAAAATGAACTAAAACTCTGTCACAATTAAATTGAAATTCCAGTTCTTAATTTGCCAAATGTCTGCAGAGCAAGTGAAATAATTTGAGCAAATAACAAAATTGCATAGACACATCTGCTTTCTGGTCAGCATGCAAAAATCTGTGAAATTGGGCTGACTTTCACCAAAACAACATTTTGTAAATGAAAAAAGAAAGTGCACAGAAACATCCAATGCTAAATAGTTTTATGAGTATTTAACAAGAAGGAAAAATCAAATGATAAGAAAAGTCAAGGCAAATCATCTTTCAGATTACAACTTTAATATGGAGCTTTTAGAAAAAAAACTAAAACTCTTCAATCATCTCCAATCTTTCTGCCAGATGTGGCTCTACCTGCCTCATTCATCTACTCATGGTGCTATTTTCTGAAAATTTAGATTAAATAATGGATATAATTTGATTTAATACTAATGTTTCTGTTCTTGGTGTACTTTTGAGTCTATTTTGATTGCTTTGATTAAGCCTCCCAATATATGCTAGGATTCTTAGAGATCACCCCTATGTTACTGTCTTGAAGTAATACCATTTTCCATTAATAGGTATGTATCCTTGGCAATAGGTAAACTATAATAGAACAAGGATAACTAAATTGGTTTCCAGTTTCAGAATTTATGGATTGATCCTGGATCACATCATGGTATATTTTGCTCTAGCAATGACCAGCATCAACCATTTAATTTGAAATGACAAACTCTTTGACTATATGGGCATTAATACATCACTGCCCTGATAAGGTGTTGATAATTATCTTTATCATTATTATTATCTCTACAGATTGTACACTTTATAAGGTCTCTACTGATGGAAGTAAGAATAAGATTCTACGGTATTTTTCATTATAACTTTGAGGACAGTCTTTCAAAAACCCTAGAGTATTGCGTTTCTAGAATATGTCAAGATATTATAACTTGCAGTAATATTCCTTAACATTATACATAATTTTTTCTGGAGAAAGGAGGGTTTTAAAGATGGATTCCTGGAAGGAAAAATGAAAAGCCTTAATAAAAATTATATTAATATTTTTAATGGTTTAAGCTTAAACAAGCAAGATTTATCTACTCGTAAATAAACTCTTTGGGTGATCTTATAACTACATTAAGGACACAATAGAATTCAACTTAGATTATTTAGAAGAAAACAACAATCTTTGTATTTGCTGGAAACTGCGGAAGACATTTGATTATACAGTGAACAGTCATTAATTTATAAAGGAAATAAAAATGAATCAAAAAAAGAAAAAACTCTGAAGAAATGTGCAGCTTCAGATGAATAATAATAAATCTATGTTTCATATTCCCTTCATCAATATTGAGAATAAACAGCCAATCGGTATTCAATTCATAGCAAAATTACACAAATACATTATTTTATAATAATATATTCAACACCTAAATAGCTACCACATATTTTACTACAATCATTTAAATATTATTCATTGAATATCCTTATAGTTAGTATGCTATATTGACATATTAATAATCTAGTTATATTACTCTGTTAAATCAGTTCATTGATTCTGTTATGTGTCTAAGCTTTGTGTTTCCTTAATCAAATGTCTAATTATAAATTCAAGTTATACTCAGGAAGTCAATATTCCAAAATTTACTTCTTCATCCAGATAGTGAATTTTAGTTACAAGTAACTTACATAGGCAACATCATTTTAAATTAAAATGTAAGTCCACTATGACAGAGACCAACATAATTTGATTTGTTATGTTAGTTAAGAATAGCATTAAATTAGTTTAATGAGATAAAACATTTTTTGAAGCCCAGTACAAATTTTAAAATATGAGAAATATTTTATATTATTACCAACTCACAGCAGGATAAATGGTAATATATGTTTATTGCCTTTTATATACCTTTTATATACCAATTGCCTTTTATATACCATATCCCTACACAGTGAGATAACTGAATTCTTTTTTTTTCTAATTAATTTTTATTGGAGTATAGTTGCTTTACAATGTTGTGTTAGTAATTCTTAATATCACAATACAAAATGATACTCTTGCTTACTATGTTAACAGGAATAAATCCCCTTCAAGTTTCTCAATGCAAGAATGTAGTATATAGATGGCGGAGTAGAATGATGTGTGGAGTAGAAGGATGTACACAGTCACAATAAAATCAAATCCCATAACTGCTGGGTGGGTGACTCACAAACTAGAGAACATTTATACCACAGAAGTCCACCACTGGAGTGAAGGTTCTGAGTCCCAGGTCAGGCATGCTGACCTGGGGGTCTGGTAATGGGAGGAGGAATTCCTAGAGAATCAGACTCTGAGGGCGAGCGGGATTTGATTGTAGGACTCTGACAGGACTGGGGGAAACAGAGACTCCACTCTTGGAGGGCACACACAAAGTAGTGTGTGCATCAAAACCCAAGGGAAGGAGCAGTGACCCCAGGGGAGACTGAACCAGACCTACCTGCTAGTGTTGGAGGGTCTCCTGCAGAGGCAGGGGGTGGCTGTGGCTCACTGTGGGGACAAGGACACTGGGAGCAGAAGTTCTGAGAAGTACTCCTTGGGGTGAGCCCTCCAGAGTCCGCCATTAGTCCCACCAAAGAGCCCAGGTAGGCTCCAGTGTTGGGTTGCCTCAAGCCAAACAACCAACAGGGAAGGAACCCAGCCCCACCCATCAGCAGACAAGCGGATTAAAGTTTTACTGAGCTCTGCCCACCAGAGCAACACCCAGCTCTACCCACCACCAGTCCCTCCCATCAGGAAACTTGTTCAAGCCTCTTAGATAGCCTCATCCACCAGAGGGCAGAAGGCAGAAGCAAGAAGAAGTACAATCCTGCAGCCTGTGGAACAAAAACCACATTCACAGAAAGACAGACAAGATGAAAAGGCAGAGGGCTATGTACCAGATGAAGGAACAAGATAAAATCCCAGGAAAACAACTAAATGGAGATAGGCAACCTTCCAGAAAAAGAATTCAGAATAATGATAGTGAAGATGATCCTGGACCTCAGAAAAAGAAGGGAGGCAAAGATTGAGAAGATGCAAGAAATGTTTAACAAAGACCTAGAAGAATTAAAGAACAAACAAACAGAGATGAATAATACAATAACTGAAATGGAAAATACACTAGAAGGAATCAATAAAAGAATAACTGAGGCAGAAGAATGGATAAGTGACCTGGAAGACAGAATGGTAGAATTCACTGCTGCAGAACACAATAAAGAAAAAAGGATGAAAAGAAATGAAGACAGCCTAAGAGACCTCTGGGACAATATTAAACACAACAACATTCACATTATACGGGTCCCAGAAGGAGAAGAGAGAGAAAGGACCTGAGAAAATATTTGAAGAGACTATAGTCAAAAATTTCCCTAACATGGGAAAGGAAATAGCCACCCAAGTCCTGGAAGCGCAGAGAGTCCCATACAGGATAAACTCAAGGACAAACACACCAAGACACATAGTAATCAAACTGGCAAAAGTTAAAGACAAAGAAAAATTATTGAAAGCAGCAAGGGAAAAATGACAAATAACATATGAGGGAACTCCCATAAGGTTAACTGCTGATTTCTCAGCAGAAACTCTACAAGCCAGAAGGGAGTGGCATGATATACTTAAAGTGATGAAAGGGAAGAACCTACAACCAAGATTACTCTACTCAGCAAGGATCTCATTCAGATTCAATGGAAAAATAAAAAGTTTTACAGACAAGCAAAAGTTAAGAGAATTCAGCACCCCAAACCAGCTCTACAACAAATGCTAAAGGAAATTCTCTAAGTGGGAAACACAAGAGAAGAAAAGGACCTGTGAAAACAGACCCAAAACAATTAAGAAAATGGTCAAAGGAACATACATATCGATAATTACCTTAAACATGAATGGATTAAATGCTCTAACCAAAAGACACAGACTGGCTGAATGGATACGAAAACAAGATCCATATATATGCTGTCTACAAGGGACCCACTTCAGACCTAGGGACACATACAAACTGAAAGTGAGGGGATGGAAAAAGATATTCCATGCAAATGGAAATCAGAGAAAGCTGGAGTAGCAACTCTCATATCAGACAAAATAGACTTTAAAGTAAAGAATGTTACAAGAGACAAGGAAGGACACTACATAATGATCAAGGGATCAATCCAAGAGAATATACAACAATTATAAATATATATGCACCCAACATAGGAGCACCTCAATACATAAGGCAACTGCTAACAGCTAGAAAAGAAGAAATCAACAGTAACACAATAATAGTGGGGGACTTTAACACCTCACTTACACCAATGGACAAATCATCCAAACAGAAATTTAATAAGGAAACGCAAGCTTTAAATGACACAATAGACCAGATAGATTTAATTGATATTTATAGGACATTCCATCCAAAACCAGCAGATTATACTTTCTTCTCAAGTGCGCATGGAACATTCTCCAGGATAGATCACATCTTGGGTCAAAAATCAATCCTCAGTAAATTTAAGAAAATTGAAATCATATCAAGCATCTTTTCTGGCCACAAGACTATGAGATTAGAAATCAGTTACAGGGACAAAAACGTAAAAAATACAAACACATGGAGGCTAAACAATATGTTACTAAATAACCAAGAGATCACTGAAGAAATCAAAGAGGAAATCGAAAAATACCTAGAGACAATGAAAACATGACGATCCAAAACCTATGGGATGCAGCAAAAGCAGTTCTAAGAGGGAAGTTTATATCTATACAAGCCTACCTCAAGAAACAAGAAAAACCTGAAATAAACAATCTAACCTTACACCTAAAGGAACTAGAGAAAGAAGAACAAACAAAACCCCAAGTTAGCAGAAGGAAAGAAATCATAAAGATCAGAGCAGAAATAAATGAAATAGAAACAAAGAAAACAATAGCAAAGATAAGTAAAACTAAAAGCTGGTTCTTTGAGAAGATAAATAAAATTGATAAACCATTAGCCAGACTCATCAAGAAACAGAGGGAGAGGACTCAAATCAATAAAATTAGAAATGAAAAAGGTGAAGTTACAACAGACACTGCAGAAATACAAAGCATCCTAAGAGACTATTACAGGTAACTCTATGCCAATAAAATGAACAACCTGGAAGAAACTGACAAATTCTTAGAAAGGTATAGCCTTCCAAGGCTGAACCAGGAAGAAATAGAAAATATGAACAGACCAATCACAAGTAATGAAATTGAAACTGTGATTAAAAATCTTCCAACAAACAAAAGTCCAGGACCAGATGGCTTCACAGGTGAATTCTGTCAAATATTTAGAGAAGAGCTAACACCCATCCTTCTCAAACTCTTCCAAAAAATTATGGAGGAAGGAACACTCCCAAACTCATTTTATGAGGTCACCATCACCTTGATACCAAAACCAAAGATACTACAAAAAAAAAGAAAATTACAGGCCAATATCACTGATGAATATAGATGCAAAAATCCTCAACAAAATACTAGCAAACAGAATCCAGCAACACATTAAAAGGATCATACACCATGATCAAGTGGGATTGATCCCAGGGATGCAAGGATTCCTCAATATACACAAATCAATCAATGTGATACACCGTATTAACAAACTGAAGAATAAAAACCATATGATCATCTCAATAGATGCAGAAAAAGCTTTTAACAAAATTCAACACCCATGTATGATAAAAAAAACTCTCCAGAAAGTGGGCATCGAGGGAACCTACATCAACATATTAAAGGCCATATACGACAGACCCACAGTAAACATCATTCTCAATGGTGAAAAACTGAAAACATTTCCTCTAAGATCAGGAACAAGACAAGGATGTCCACTCTCACCACTATTATTCAACATAGTTTTGGAAGTCCTAGCCATGGCAATCAGAGAAGAAAAAGAAATAAAAGGAATACAAATTGGAAAAGGAGAAGTAAAACTGTCACTGTTTGCTGATGACATGATACTATATATAGAGAATCCTAAAGATGCCACCAGGAAACTACTAGAGCTAATCAATGAATTTGGTAAATTTGCAGGATACAAAATTAATGCACAGAAATCTCTTGCAGTCCTATACACTACTGATGAAAAACCTAAAAGAGAAATTAAGGAAACACTCCCATTTCCCATTGCAACAAAAATAATAAAATACCTAGGAAGAAACCTACCTAGGGAGACAAAAGACTTGTATGCAGAAAACTATAAGACACTGATGAGAGAAATCAAGGATGATACCAACAGATGGACAGATATTCCATGTTCTTGGATTGTAAGATTCAATATTGTGAAAATGATTATACTACAGTAAGCAATCTACAGATTCAGTGCAATCCCTATCAAATTATCAATGGCATTTTTTTTAACAGAAGTAGAACAAAAAAATCTTAAAATTTGTATGGAGACACAAAAGAGTCCAAATAGCCAAAGCAGTCTTGAGGGAAAAGAATGGAACTGGAGGAATCAGAGTCCCTGACTTCAGCCTATACTACAAAGCTATAGTAATCAAACAATATGGTACTGGCTCAAAAACAGAAACATAGATCAATGGAACAAGATAGAAACCCCAGAGATAAATCCACGCACCTATGGTCAACTAATCTATGACAAAGGAAGCAAGGATATACTATGGAGAAAAGACAGTCTCTTCAATAAGTGGTGCTGGGAAAACTGGACAGCTACATGTAAAAGAATGAAGTTAGAACACTCCCTAACACTGTACACAAAAAAAACCTCAGGGCTTCTCTGGTGGCGCAGTGGTTGAGAGTCCGCCTACCGATGCAGGGGACACGGGTTCGTGCCCCGGTCCGGGAAGATCCCACTGGGCCCATGAGCCATGGCCGCTGAGCCTGCACGTCCCAAGCCTGTGCTCCGCCACGGGAGAGACCACAACAATGAGAGGGCTGCGTACCGAAAAAAAAAAAAAAAAAAACCCGAAATGGATTAGAGACCTAAATGTAAGGCCAGACACTACAAAAATCTTAGAGGAAAACATAGGAAGAACACTCTTTGACATAAATCACAGCAAGATCTTTTTTGATCCACCTCCTAGAGTAATGGAAATAAAAAGATAAATAAACAAATGGGACCTAATGAAACTTAAAAGCTTTTGCACAGCAAAGGAAACCATAAACAAGACGAAAAGACAACCCTCAGAATGGGAGAAAATATTTGCAAATGAATCAACAGACAAAGTATTAATCTCCAAAATATATAAACATCTCATGCAGCTCAATATTAAAAAAACAAACAACCTAATCCAAAAATGGGCAGAAGACCTAAATAGACATTTCTCCAAAGAAGACATACAGGTGGCCAAGAAGCACATGAAAAGTTACTCAACATCACTAATTATTAGAGAAATGCAAATCAAAATTACAATGAAGTATCACCTCACACAAGTCAGAATGGCCATCATCAAAAAGTCTACAAACTATAAATACTGGAGAGGGTGTGGAGAAAAGGGAACCCTCTTGCACTGTTGGTGAGAATGTAAATTGATACAGCCACTATGGAGAACAGTATGGAGGTTCCTTAAAAAACTAAAAATAGAATTACCATATGATCCAGCAATCCCACTACTGGGCATATACCCAGAGAAAACCATAAATCAAAAAGACACATGCACCCCAATGTTCATTGCAGCACTATTTACAACAGCTGGGTCATGTTAGCAACCTAAACACCCATTGACAGATGAATGGATAAAGAAGATGTGGTACATATATACAATGGAATATTACTCAGCCATAAAAAGGAACAAAACTGTGTCATTTGTTGATACATGGATGGATCTAGAGACTGTCATACAGAGTGAAGTAAGTCAGAAAGAGAAAAACAAATATTGTATATTAATGCATATATGTGGAACCTAGAAAAATGGTACAAATGAACCAGTTTGCAGGGCAGAAATTGAGACACAGATGTAGAAAACAAATGTATGGACAACAAGGGGGGAAAGCAGTGGGGTGTGGTGGTGGTGGTGTGATGAATTGGGCTATTGGGATTGACATGTATGCACTGATGTGTATAAAATTGATGACTAATAAGAACCTGCTGTATAAAAACAAAAAGTTGACTGAAATGATATTTGCATTTCTGTACATGGCTGTGTGCATGTGATCAATGGGAAGAAATATACAAAAATACATCTAATAAAGAGAGTTGTACTAAAAATAAAAATAAAAAAGAAGGTGGTATACATTGTTCAGATAAAGCAGTTCCCAGGTACATTCTTCAAACTATTCTTATTTTTTTTCCTTCTGAGACATTTAAAAGTAAGGTATACAGGGCTTCCCTAGTGGCGCAGTGGTTGAGAGTCCGCCTGCCGATGCAGGGGACACAGGTTTGTGCTCTGGTCCTGGAAGATCCCACATGCCGCGGAGCGGCTAGGCCCGTGAGCCATGGCCACTGAGCCTGCGCGTCCGGAGCCTGTGCTCCGCAACGGGAGAGGCCACAACAGTGAGAGGCCCGCGTATCACAAAAAAAAAAAAAAAAAAGTAAGGTATATAGACATGATATACCTCTAATTTTTCTAGATTAATACCCTATAGATGTGGTTTTCATAATCATAATACCATTTCCATGTTTAAAATACTAACATCTATTCAGCAACATATTCTAATATATGCTAAATAATTCCAATTTCCCCTATTCTCCTGAAAATCTTTTATACCTTTTGTTTGTTTGCTTTTCTATCCAGGATCCTATCAATTTTTCACACCTTTTTTTTCAGTTTTTTATCTTTAGATTTTCATAATCTAAATAGTCTCAAATCTTTTTCTCCCCATGAGAGTGCAGTTTTGAAGATTCCAGTTCTAGGTTTCTTATAAAACAGTAAGATTTGCAATCTGCAATCAGATTTTGACTTGTTTTCTCAAGAGTAGACTGTGTTACATATTTTAGCAATAATACAACACAGGTATTATGACCTTTGCCATTGCTTATCATCAAGAGGTTCTTAGTAAGTTCCTGTTTAGGATGAGAATCACCTGTACTAAGGTGGTTACCGCCAGGTCACTCAAAGTTAAGACACATATTCCACTTTGAAACTGATACTTAGGTTTTGGCAGAATTCTTTGAGACCATGTGAAAATCCTATTTTCTAACCACCCAACTAAAGATCCATGCCTTGTAATTTTACATTGGAAATTAGTTGTAAAATTGAGATATCCTAATTGCATAATTTCTTCTATATTGATTACCTGACATTTTCTGTAAAAAGTATCTTTCTTTTTATCTTTTTCTTACAATATTTTTAATTTTTAGCATCTCTCTATACTAGTTATTTTACATATAATAAATGTTTACTACATTAACATGTTTTTCATTTTCATGTCAAATTAATGAAGCTTGCATTCTTACATGACAAATTGCAAGATTAAATCTGGAATTGTATGTTTCCCCAGCAGCTCTCTCTAGTTCCATTTAGTGGCAACTGCTTTTAGGAAGTGAAGATTTAGACACTAGGTGTGCTCACAGATACCGGGATTATTGTTCTAAACCCATTTAGTGGTCATATATATCATGAGTTCATACTGATACCTCTAGTTGAAGTCCACCTTCCAGCATACTTGTGATCAGCTAAGGCATTCAAGTTGTTTGCTACTGCCTTCTCATTAGTCCAATAAACGTAACATCATCAATGGAATGTTGTAATGTTCTGTAGACTATGAAAATAAACAAAATTCCTCAAGCCTGTATAATAATAGAGAGACAAAGAGTTGAAAAAGCAGTGCAATAAAATATTGAAGATATACTGCTGCCCTATGAGGTAGAAGCAAATTGCTTCTGATTACCTTTGTGAATTTTGGTGAAAACAAATTTGTCAGGTCGAGAGATGCATACCAAATTCCAGCAGGTAAGGCAAAGATACCATATCAAAATAACAGCAGTGATTGGAAAGCACCTGATTAAGTTTACCAAAATCCAAAGTAAAAGATCTATCAGTCTTTTCTTTGGCCAAGCAGGATAGTAAAATGGGGACATAATAGGAATTAATACCCTTCAATCCTCTAAGTCCTTTTTGGGGCACTAATATTTGCAATTCCCCAGGAATGCAATATTGCTTTCAGTTTATTATTTTAGTGAGGGATTAGGGGGTCATTATTCCTACCTCACTCTATGGCCTATTAGCCATATGGGTAATCTGTCCATAATTAAGCATATTTATCTGTCTTACATATATTGAAACTAAGCACATAACTAGCATAGATCAGACTCAGGCCGAGATTCCCTCCATAAGCCTCAGAGTCACCATTCTGTTCCTCTAACAATGAAGGTTTTGGTCTTTGGTATTGATATCAGTTCATATGCAATATCTAATAGTCTCCAGATTTCCCTTACTAGGGTACTGACACCTTCGTAAATGGCCACAGAATCCTCAAAAAATGCTTAGAGGAAGGTTCAGAGTCTACAGATATGGCTTTGTTGCAGGATCTTTTCTCTAAAGGGTTTAGACTACCCTTTGGTTAAGGAGCTACAAGTCTGTAAACAGACTTTTTCTGAGACCTGGGTAAGAGCTCATGAATTCCCACTGCCGTTTCTCCACTTGGGTTTCTCCCCACTAGACATGGAAATCTGCTGCTTGTATAGGCAAGTGTTTCCTTAGTAGGTTGCCTATGTGTTCACTCCTAGGGACCTGAGGATCCGCAAACCACTGCAAATGATCACTGAGGTTCATAATACTTAGTTTATTCCTCTGTCTCCAATAATTCGTACAGTAATAGTGCTCATTTTGTCTCTTGGTATCAAGAGTCGCCACTTGAGCTTTTTCTTCTATGGAGTCCAACATCAAAGAGTCAAATTCCATGGTATTTCTCCTACTTTTACTGCCAGCCTACAAAGGGTGGTGATCACAGAGGTTACTGCGGTTACAGAATGGGTGAGCTGGTCCCACCTAATCTATCCACTACAGTACCCCTTTTCCTGAACCTTTAGAGCTACTCACCTCTTCGCAGAGTCAGGAAAATTTTGATATTTCAAATCACTGTCTTTAGGAACTACGTATTCCAGGCTTCAGTTAACCAACCTATTGGGCTCTCCTGTACTGGAAACAATATATTAATTCCCAATCCAGGGTAAGTTCCTATATATCTAATACATTCAGTCTAGTCTAGTTTTAAAGGTGCTCTTCTACATTCAATACTTTTATGACTAGTTACTACACCTCTAACTTAAACTCCTAATAATTCAACAGGGCAGGATCTTGCATCATTAATACAATCAATCTGCCACAGTTCACCCTCTGGCTATAATTATTCACTTCCATTCCATATGTTCATCCTCATCACAGGAAACTTCAATCACAACTGTGGGTAAAGAATCAAGTTTCTTGTGGTTGACATCACACTTGGAAGTGTCTTTTTAGATATGACTCTTCATCCAGAGACTTATGGAATACAAACATTATTTGTCATCCTCACACCGAACATGCAATGGTGAAATGGACAAGAAAACCAAAAGCAAATAGCATGGACAGCTGTTAAATAGCTGTTGAGATTAGAAGAAAATAGACTGAGTGGACCTTTAAACACACTGAGGCGGGGGGAAATGGTTGGAAGCAGCATGGGTAGATGGAGAACGTTAAAATTCTATGAACAAGAGGATTCTTACATAAAGCCAATAAAAACAAAGAGTACTGACCTAAATTTAATATGGGATCAGCTTACAAACAGGAAAATAAAATCAACAACAGTAAATTACTGAGACTTAGAAGTATAGATATTGAGTAAATGAATGAAGAAAGTTCCAAGATGTCAAGATATTGTCCAATCCCAAATCCCAGACAAAGAGAACAGACTTGTGGTTGCCAGGGTGGGGACAGGGGGATTGGACAGGACTGGGATGGACTGGGAGTTTGGGGTTGGTAGCTGCCAACTATTACATTTAGAATGGATAAACAACAAGGTCCTACTGTAGAGCACAGGAAACTATATTCAATATCCTGTGATACATCATAATGGAAAAGAATATATAAAAGAATGTATATATGTGTATAACTGAGTCACTTTGATGTACAGCACAACATTGTAAATCAACTACATTTCAATAAAAAAATTTTTTTTATATTTCCAAAAAAAAAATCCCAGAAAACTTATTTTTCATCACTGGGGAAATACCTCCACCATCACACATAGAAAGTATTGAAATACTTCTTCCCAAAGGAACTAAGTATTGTAAAAATACTTGTTGGCTTTGAAATGCTTAGGGACATTTTGGGGCTCTTTGCTGCAATGTTTGACTTAAAATCTGTCCTCTTACGTTTATATTAATTAATTTCAAAGCAAACCAATACTTAAAAGCTTATATGAATGTGGAATTTTATATAACTGGCAAATAACTAGTGCTACTGAATTTTGTTATTTATGTTTGCATTACAATAATATGCAAGTACTATTTTGTGAAAGTCTGTTAAAACTTCCTAAAATAAGCTGAAACCTAAAACTAACCCAGTATAAAATTTAAATCCTTATTCAAAAATGTGATTAGAGGGCTTCCCTGGTAGCACAGTGGTTAAGACTCCGCCTGCCAATGCAGGGGACACGGGTTCAATCCCCGGCCCGGGAATATCCCACATGCCGAGGAGCAACTAAGCCCGTGTGCCACAACTATTGAGCCTGTGCTCTAGAGCCCACGAGCCACAACTACTGAGCCTGTGCACCACAACTACTGAGCCCAAGTGTCACAACTACTGAACCCACGGTCCACAACTACTGAAGCCCATGCGCCTAGAGCCCATGCTCCGCAACAAGAGAAGCCACTGCAATGAGAAGCCCGTGCACCGCAACGAAGAGTAGTCCCCGCTCACCACAGCTAGAGAAAGCCCGTGCACAGCAACGAAGACCCAACACAGCCAAAAATAAAATTAATTAATTAAAAACAAAAAATGTGATTATAATTTGCCCAAACATAACTCCTTGTTAACACTCTTGTTATTGGGAATTTTTAAAGTATGGCTAATTATCTAATGAGAAGTAGTGAACATTAGTGTCAGGTGATTATTTTTCTTATGTGTGTCTGCATATTTAATGTTAGGCTAGATTATATTTTCTGGAATTTTACAATAGCAAGACACTTCAAGATTCTCTATTTTAAATCTCATATCTTCAAAACCAAAGTTCTTTAGATTAAATGACTTGTCTATTTAATCTAAATTAGACCACAGAGAGGGTTAGCAGACCACAGAGAGGGTTAGCAGAAGTGAAACAAAACCCTGCAAAGACATACTTTCCCACTACTCCACTTAACTTGAATTTTCAGTTAACAAGAAACAATTAACAGAAAGACCATCCCTTTTATATCTTTCTGTAAAATAGAGTTTTCTGTGAGAAACAAATTTTATTATAGGGCAATAATTGGACCTGATCTATAAAATAAAAATCAGGTAATGCTGGTATATCTAGAATAAAAGGCACTGGAAAAGAAACTATCTGGCATTACTAAAAACAAAATAAAATATGAATTTTAAATTGGTACTCAATATCTTAAGGCTATTCTAGTTCATTGCAGTATCATTATGGCATTGATGAGTGTGGGAAAAGCCTAAGAAAAGCTGCTAGAATGACATTGATAAATGTGGGAAGGACATGTGAATTTTTTCAGACTGACAGGTTTTTTTTTGAACCCATCTGCAAGGCTGTTTTACAGGAAATGACAATCTTCTCTGCTACTTAAAGAAAATGATTGTATCTGGCCCAAAGACAGACTCTTAATAATGAAACCAGTTGTTTGTATCTCCTTTCCATTGATTTTTTTTCCTGAGAAAATATAATTATACTAGCTGAGAAATTCTTTGCCACCCTTGTCATTAGTTTCTCACAGACTAAGCCACTTTGGTGTCACAGATTTCACCTTCTGATTACAGCATAAAGGAAATCACTCACCTCCAGCAGGCCTGCTGGCTTGTGTTCCTCCCCTCCAGCTCCCTTATCCTCACATCTCCAACAGGCCACATGCTCTGCCGGCTCCAGTCCGCATCCCTGGTACAGGAAGCTGCAAATCAAAGCCAGGGCAGCAGGAGCTGGTGGGCCCTCCGAGCATGCAAGGTCAGAGGCAGATAGGCTTCGTGAATTGTCCCTTGACTCTGCATTTCATGGAGTGAGACCCTATGTCTTGGGAAAGACCTCTATGATTACACCAAATTCTTGCTTATGTTTATGGGGGGTCTACATTCATCTCTTTACATGTGTGATGAGAAGGGAAGGGATTGGACCACTTCCCCCATTGTAAAGGTTTCAGCATGCCTTTCCATTCATGTTTTATCACTTGTACCATTCCACGATTAAAGACAACAAGGAAAAGACAAACACATTTCTCCATGTGACGCTCTATGCCTATTTTCAGTTGGATTCCATCCAAAAGAATATCCCCATTGCTTGTGCTGTTATTTACGGGAACTTAAAAGCCATGACCAGTCATCTCTCAGGCAGAACCTAAAAACCATTTAAAATCATGTGTAACGTTGTACACCAAGCAGCAATATAAATCACTTCAAGACCACTTGGGACAAAGTATATGATACTTGTCATGCAACCGAAAGCTTCCTAAGTGGTCTGCGTTAAAACTCTATAAATATCTGGAACAATTGTAACAAATTATATAGGAACATTTTAAATAATGATATTCAATTATTTCTTAAATACATTTGCCCTGAATGCAATTGAGATGCTCGTGGCATTTCTTTTTAATAAAATAGTTTAAAGAAATCACAGTTAATATTTTTATATTCTAACTCTATCATTAACTAACTGGAGAATTGTTTAATGGATAGTCTCATCTTATATAGGTAGATCTAGTTTTGAATGTTTAGAGAAAACCTGTGAAAGGTTAATAGGTGAAGACAAACAAAGACAATTTATAGTCCCATTAGGGCTGTGAAAAGAGCACAGTAGTACTGAGAATAATAATAAAAAAGTATTGGAGGTATGAAGCTGCAAACCAGTGTGCTTAGTTATAAATTACTGATTACTATTAATTATTTTTAAACCCTGAGATCATTTAAATTTTTTCTTCAGATATTAAATGGCAAGTCTCTAAGGGAATAAAGAGTTTACTCTTCTAAAACCTCATGCCTGCCTTATTTCATGGTTCAGTTAACCTGATTCAGATTAATGACCTTTTTTGTACCCTATAACATAAAAATCAGTCACAAGTGACAAGATATTTATTTTGGAATCAGTGTACCAACATTCCAAATATAGAGATGTTGAAGTGTATAGATAGAAATATATAGATACCTTGATATAGACATCAATATCTGTATCTATATAGATGATACTACGTCTCTGAAACATCTTCTAATTTGATAGCTCAGGGTAAAATTGATTTATTTCTTATGTCTAATGGCAGCAATTTCCAGTACAATGATTTATGATGATGACAAAGATACATTGACAGTTCAATAACACTGATCAATGATACTAACCAGTGGACAAATGGTATGTTCTATGCTTTGGAATGGCATCCAGGTGTTGAATACTGAAAAGCCATTCTCAGAAATCTCCAAGTGTGAAATAGTATTTGGGGGCATAAATGTCAATCTCGTTGTCCATTTTTCACTTTACAATGTAACCTTTCTCGGATATAAATGGTTCAATAAGTCAAATTCTGTGTTAGAATCTGTAGAATCAAGGGTGTTTTCCTTGCGGTGTGTAGATGTTTGTTTTTTGTTTAAATCCCTCTTCCAGCTAGTAAGTTACTGTCCATAAAATCACCTGTGTCACACATTTTCCTTCTCCATATTTCCCCCATTGAATTGGCTAGGGAATGCTAACTGATATAACAATAATCTCAACATCTCAGTGGCTTAACAAACACAATTTTGCTCCTAACTTACTTCTACTTCCAGTGAGGCTCAGTGGTGGAGTGGAGTGGAGATTTGGCGGGGATTTGAACTCCTTGAATCCAGTAACGGCTCAGTCTTCCGCGCTTTAGAATCCTCCCCTGGATTCTCCACACGCAGCCAACAGAAAAGAAGAGCCACAGCATGTGAAGGCCATAGATGGAAGTTGCAGGACTGGCACAGCAAGTGACAGATCTAACTTCCTTTTTCAGAACACAGTCATTTAGCCCCATGGATCCACAAGGATGCCTGGGAAACACGATCTTCCCATGAGCCCTGGAAAATAAAAATAAGGAAAAAGCATTAGACAAAACGGCATTCTCTCTCTCTTTCTGTCTCTCTCTCTCTTTCTCTTTCACACACACACACACACACACACACACACACACACACACACACACTATCCATATTATTTCAAAAGTCCTGTTTTCACTTCTTTGACTAAGTATCTACTAAAATTGTATTACTGCTAATGATAGACCAGACACTTATTAATGACTTACAGATATTTATTTCCTGTTTTTCTCTTTCCCAGTTTCCAGCAATAACCATATAAAGTGGCCTTTTTCCCCACTACCCCAAAGCAGCTTTATTTAGACTCTCTTTGAGACCGTAAATCTTGATGGATTTGCAGCTTTGATACCCAATAAATCTCCCTTAGAAAGCTTGTATGTAAACAAATAATTAGAACTTGATGAAGAGCCACCAGATGCTTGTTTCACATTCATCTCTTCTCACGTGTACAGTACAGTTATTTAATTTCCTATAGAATTTTACCTAGTAATCAAGGGTGAAATTTTGCATCATGGATATTAGAGAAACTAATATTCTGGATCTCCTGATATGAAGCAGTGTGAAAGTGACATTTTTTTTAAACTAAAATATTTAACCTGAATTTAAACAAGCTTCAGGAACTGACTTCCTGTTTGCAGGAAATAAAAGGGATAAGGAATGTGTTAAATGATGCAATAAAGAAGCGTTTTAACTCTCTTAATTTGAAACCTCTCCAAAAGCAGATCTTGAAACAAAACTTGGGTGCATGTAGTTTATATGGAAAGTGATACGAGGAAGTGTTAATTATCAACTTCTTGCTGCAGGCAACAAAGGCACAGTCCTAACAGGGAAGCACTGAGAAACCATGTCAAACATAACTCTGAATTTCCTTCTAAGGGATAGTGAAGGTGAGGTATTTAACTATCTGCTCACGTTCACACCCCATCCCTTGTATCCTAGCAGTGCCAGCTGCCCTGGTCAAGGAAAGCTCCAGGGACTCTGAAAAAAATCCCTTAGACAGTGGGATAGCGAGATAGAGAAGAGATAAGTTATTTACAAATATTTACAAATATTGAATAATCTGGGTAGATGGTTTATAAATATCTACTGTACTATTCCCTAATCTTTTCTGTATCTAAGCAAAATTTCATAACAAAATTTGGGAGGAGAGGGGGAATATAGTTCATGCCAAACAAGATGTCAATGATATCCTCACATGTTTAATAATATTAACCAATAATAGCCATGATCTTAAAAATTTTATACGTAAGTGTCACAATATTTAAATGTGTTTTTAAAGTCCTAAATATGTAGGCAATTAATGTCAAATAGATAACATAAGCTTCCCGCATCTCTTTCAAAATATTCACTCTTCAATATAACTTTATATTTATGGCTTTTCAACTGCGATTGTAGGATCTACTGAATACACGAAAAGAAATAGACACACTGGAAACATTGAAAAAGTATATGACTTATGTCCTAAGCTTGGGACATTATTTTTAAATCCATAATGACAGTAAGTTAAAATAGAAGCACATTGTCAGTTATGTTTAATGAGGTTTTCCTGATGGATAGCGACAGTGGATAGATCAGGGGTGCCCTGTCCCAGGAAACAAAACTGATCACTGGTGGAATTTTCCTAAGGACTATTGGAAAGTGTCAAAGATAACTCATAGACGTAACTCGTACATTAACTGAGAGGTTTCCTTACCTAAGGACCTACTGTATGTCCTTAACCAAGTGATGATATGTACATTCAGCTCAGTTTATCTAAAACTGAACTCCCAGTTCAGGTAGGTGTCATTCTTACACAATGTATACTAATGAACTGGAGGTGTTGAACTATCCCACCTAATGTAAGTAAAAGAGAAAGATAGATAGTCCTTGGAAAACGTCTCATATATTAGATCAAACAGTTATGTGTCATGTGTTTTCATTTTTATCCTCTAAATATTCACATCTTGATCACAATCCAAGGACTAACTGAAAACTACTACCCTATTTTATTCAAAAATTTCTGAACACTGATGAATCTACAGAATTCAATGGATGTGAATTTAGAGATGAACACCTGAGCTTCCATTGAAGGCTTAAAAAGTCAGTAAACTGCATGACTCCTTGCAGTGAGGCTTTCACTCAAAACACAGTGATAGTATCTGCTTCAACTGCTTCATAGTTTTTAAAATCAAGTATGTTTAATATGAGGCATAATTGATCATCTATACATTTTGTTTTCTTCCAGAACAAAAAAGGTGTGTTTTTTTGGTATTTTAGTTTTTGAATTTTTAATAATTTTTTTCATTTTGTTTTGTTTTTACATTAAGTCCTTTACTCCAATACAAAGAAGAAAGGACTAGTTATGGAGAGGTTACTGTTCAGAGCACTCAGGATCCTAGTTTTAATAGTAATAGACTTTCTACTAGTTGTAATAGTAATTGATAATACTAGTTTTAATGTGGTCTCTTCTTCTTCATAGCCGCGAGGTCACACTGGGAAGACCAGCCTCTAAAGGTAGAAGGTGTGCTTCTCTCTCTGTGTGTCTGTCTTTCTGTCTCTCTCTTTCTCACCTCTCTTCCTTTCTTTCTCCCTCTCTCCCTTTCCCACATGAGAACTGCTTTAAGGACTAAAGGTAGGGGCTGGAGCAGTAAGCTAGAATGACCTGCCTTTTCAAGAGAAACCCCTTCTCCCTTCTTCACTGCACTCATTTTTGTTTGAATTAATAGATGTAACTCTTTGTGTCTTTGGAATGGTAAATCTAGAGGTCCAAAAACGTGTGTTGTGGTGTGTGTGTGTGTGTGTGTGTGTGAGAGAGAGAGAGAGCCTGCAGATAAAAAAAGCCCATGGCCTTCTTTTTTGACTTCACTTAGGAAAAGAAGCCCTCTACTCATTTCTGAATAACTTTTAGATTATCAAGTTAAATCAGGTAGTGAGGCTCCAGTCTTGATATCAAATCAGTGCTTAAATTGCCTCGGGTTCTTAGCTTTGCTTATATACAATATCGGACTCTTGTGAGGAGAATAACCAGCAAGGGAAAACTTCATTTATCCTCAGTCCCCTTAGAATCATACGTCACTGCAGTCTGGGAAAAAATTACACTATTATGCAAACAACTGACAAAATTTTGTCTTTTTATTCCTCACAAACAGCCTCCATTTATATTTCTTAAAACCCCTAATAGAATTTGTGTCTGCTCAGTTAGAAAGAAGAAAATATATAATAAATGAATTTTCAAGAGCAAAGGCCACCATTTTATCTTTGTCATTTTAAACAATTCTGAATGGGAAATACACCTAAAAATAGTGGGGTTTACACTGAAAATGTCCTGTTTTTTTGTTTGTCTTTTTGTTTAGTATATAAAATAACCATGCACCTTACAATCAACAGTGTTTTGAATCAATTAAGACGACCATGGCCTGTATGGTCATCTAATCAATCCCATGAATAACTTGCTAAAATAAAGCTCAGTTTGATTCACTGCCCAAAACAAACAAAAAAACAGCAACGACAATGACAAACACAGACTTTTGAGTAGCCACTAGAATAGATAGGATTTTTTTGAGAAAAGCAATTGGATACGTATGAGTATGTGAATCAGACATGACTGACATTAACAAATGGATCGTCAACTACTGTTTAGATGCTATCAAAGGTGTGGTCGTTTTTTTATCCTTTAGGGATGTTTTGGATGCAGGTGGAAAAAATTTCAACTTACTCAGGTTTTCTTTCTTGGATTATGTAACTGAAAAGGGTGTGTCTGGATTTTGGTTCAAAGGGTATCATCAAACCTGGCTTCCCTCCATCCCCTCTGCCCTCATTCCTGTTAACTGCATTCTCAGACTCTCTGTGGGCTCAAAATGGCTATATATTCCCTACTTTAAGCTGAGTAGAAAACAATTATTTATTTGAAGTAGAATTCAACAAAGAGTTTATTTTAATTGGACCAAGTTTGAACAAGTGCCAAATCCTGAACCAGAGGCCAAAGGCATGCAGAGTTCTGATTGGCCTGCTTTGAATCACACATCTATCCTGGGGTGACTATCACCCCAAACTACAGAGAGTGGAGAGTGCATAGGTATTTTAAGAGCTGGTCATACACACACACACACACACACACTCACACAATACACGTATTACATGTAAATTTTGTATATGTAAATACTATGCTATATTAAATATAGTACATATATTATATATAAATATATATAAATTACATATTCAATTGGAAATAGTCATATTTTGACTTTTGAATGTAAAAGTGATAAAAAATATAAAGAAATTTGAAGCTGGGAATTGGAAATTTTAGAAATGTGTGAAGTTTAAACTCAGAACAAAAATGCTAATAAAATCAGGAACAGAAGAAAAGGCACAATAACTCTAAACAGAAATAAAATATAAGTGAGCATTCGTATGTAAAAAATAAGTTTATAAATTTAAAATCAGTCAGTTACATTATGATCTATTTTCTAATCTTCTGAACTAGATAAAGTCATCCAGACAAAAATGTATATTAATTTAGTTTGTGTGTCAGGCAGGTAAAATGACATCTCTGATCAGTGAGCAAGGAGCCGAAAGACTTGAGGCACAAAGTCTCTAAGCCACAATATCAAACCTGGTTTATTTGAGAAGGTAAATGAATGTTCGTTATGTTGAGTTTCAAGAAAAGAAAATGAACTCCATCAGTTTGTCAGCAACCACAGCTTTATCATCTTTTGGAAGCAACTATCAGCGTGTGCTTTTCCTGTGACCTCTAATTATCATAATGACAAATAAAACAAAACTGCTATTTTTAGTGACAGATGAAATTCCCCTGACTTAGACTATTACCTTGCCCAGAAATGTGATTATTTCAAAAGTTGAAGAGGTAAACAATTTTTTAGCACTAAAAGAAGAATTACTGGGTAATGTGTCGATATTTCTAAACAAATTTAATCATCTGCCAATAAAACCACAAACAAAACAAAACTTACATGTGACTATCATTTGACACTTTTATTAATGTCTTTGACTCTAGAGTATGAATGGGGTACATGATTCACATTTTAAGGTACCTGACCACTAAACAGACCCTATTCTCATTCACATTTTTGCAAAATATAGGAATTTAGTTTGCACGACTGTGCTGCGTGGGTACATACCATTCTGTAATCAACAGCCAGACTTAAATAAAACAGACTTCACGAGACCTGGGGCTTCATTCATATTGTCACTGCTCTTTCCCAGTACCTAAATCTATGTCGGCATGTAGTAGGTAAACATAATGTAGTGCAAGAATGAGTGAATGATCAAATGAATACAGAAAGAGTATGTGAATGGCTCAGATCTAGACACTGTCTCAAGTTGGGCAAGTAAGGTTCTTTCTCACTGGAATTTATGACTAGGTTACAGACATCTTAGTGGATTTTGTTAATAGTTATATCGGAAGTAACTTAGAGTTGGGACAATATGAAGCATGGTAAAGAGGATGTCAGCCCTACAAGGAAACATAATGTAGCAAAAACTGGCACCCGGACTCACCAATTCCTGGATTCAATATTTTTAGAGACTGAGCTGCACTTTCTCTTCTCCAGCTCTTCAAAGTCCTTACAAATCTTTGCAATTAATTCCTCTTTTTCTTTGGTGAAAGATTGAATGGATTCAGCTCCCTGCAACAATAGATTCATCTCCTTGCAACTAGATTCCAATGCATACACCAAGGTGGTTTTCATATCTATTTTAGTCCAAGTTTGCATTCACCACTGAAAGTAGCATAATTCAGTCTCAATTTCTGTGTCCTATATCTGAAATTTGAATTTTAACCAGTGTGCCTCTTCTTCTGGAGAAGTCCCCATCTGCATTTAATAGACAAAGCAAAAAATAAGGGGAAATGTCTGCTAAAAGGTAGAGGAATAAAAAGGAGGCTAAGAGAAGTGAGAACGTAAAGTACCTTGGTAGCAGCCATTTACTCCTTGTGCCTAGGGAGGAGTAGGTGAGTAGAGTCACAAGCACAACAAGGATAATTGACTTTAATTAGCAGAAAGAGGTGGGACTGTTTTAACACAATGAGGGGAAGACGTCTTCCATACTTAATATGGACCTCATCTTAGCTCCATTTCTCAGGTACAGCTTAGCAAAAATCAGAGAATTGAGTTCATCTAACATTGGTCTTTTCCCATACGATGCTATAAAATGATAGGAGAGCAAGAGAGTTTAGTGCACTGGCACAAATGACAACAAAATAATGACTCATGGGTTTTAAGCTCAATAAGGAAGGAAGTGAAGAAAAGATAATAATAGATGGAAAGAGTAGAAAACTGGAGTGACAGAAGCCACCTCACCCCAGAAGCAACAAAAAAAGAAAAGAAAAAGTCTGAATTAACGTTTTTCAGAACTCTGGAAATGAACCAGCGCCTTGTAGCACCTCTGGAAGACTTATTAAAAAGAAAAGTCATTTATCCTAAGAAAGATCAGTAAACTTTGTGGAATTTTACCTTACAGAAGTCCCACACCCTGTTCCCCAGTTCAGTAGTAACTGTGAAAACAGCAGTGTGCAGATGGTACCCGAGGGAGCACACAGACTTCATTCACAAAGAACCTGCGACCTGTCTTATTCTGACCTGTCTGGTAGTTGCATGGAAGATTAGCTCAAATTATCTCTGATTGTCTTCATTTCACCTGACTCAGGACTGGCCTAGTGCTAAAGCTGCTTCCTGGGGAAATTTGTCAAAAAAGTATTCATGGGCTAATTTATTAGGTTACTGCTGCCTGAGGCAACAGAGAACTGTTGGTGCAAAAAGCACATTCGTGGAAGACACATAGATGAAAAGCTGGGGAAGGATACATACATAGATTTTTAAAAAGAAATCCCCATATTACTGGAAATCTAGAATGTCACACACATGTGCAGGGCTTTACACTTGATCAGGGAAAACTTCCAGCTGACCCTGAGATGCTATGGAAGAAGGAAGTCAAGACTAAGGAAGAGTTGCCAATTGCCTGGCTGAGTGTTGAAGGTATGCCTCAACACATACACAGAGCCCTAGGCAAGGACTGAAAAATATTTTGATTCTAGGCTTTTAAGGAAATATCTGTCTAGTGTGTAGCTGCCCACTAAGCTAATGGAACAGGGACTTTGGGGACCACAATGATAAAGAATACAGACTTTATGGAATTAGCTCAGAAAAGTCACTAACTAAACAAACACCATATAAAATAATCATCAACAGCAATAAATCTTGGGGGAGGGAGAGAATCTGATTTCCAGAGTTACTACATTACAATATTTAAAATGGCTAATGAAAAAAAGTTTTAAGACATGGAAAGAAACAAGGAAATATTACACATACACAGGAAATAAAAACAAGTCAACAGGAACTGTGCCAGACGAAGCCCAGACATTGGACTTTTTAGACAAAGATTTCAAATTAGCTATTTTAAATATATTCAATGAGCTAAAAGAAACTATGTCCAAAGAGCTGAAAGAAAATAAAAGAGTGATGTCTCATCAAATTGAGAATATCAATAAAAATAGATATAATAAAAAAGAACCAAAACAGAAATTTTGGAGTTGAAAAGTATAATAACAAAAATGATAAACCAACTGTAGAGTCTCAAGAGCAGATGTCAACAAACAAAAGAAAAAAATCAGCAAACTTGAAGATAGGTTACTTGATATTATCCATTTTGAGGAACAGAATAAAAAATAAATGAAGAGAAATGAACAGAGCCTCAGAGTCCTGTAGGACAACATCAGTCTTACTAACATATGTGTAATGTGAGTCCCAGAAAGAGAGGAGTGAAAGAAACAAAAAAGAATACTTAACTAAATAACTTCAAAGTTGACAAAAAATATTAATCTACAAATCCAGGAAGCTAAATACTCCAAGTAGGATAAACTCAAACGTAGCCACATTAGAAACACTGAAAACAAATAGAAAAACAAACAATGCTGAAAGCTATAGGCAAAGAATCTTGAAAGCATCAAGAGAGAAGTAATTCATCTCTTACAAGTGATCCTCAATAAGATTAACAACCAGCTTCTCATTGGAAAATGTGGAGGCCATAAGGAAGTGGAATGGCATATTCAAAGTTCTGAAAGGAAACAGAATTTTACTTCAACAAAGATTTCTATATCCTGTAAACTAGCCTTCATAATGAAAGAGAAATTAAGACATTCCTATACAAATAAAAACAGAGAGAATATATATATATATAGGATATTTGTTACATATATCCTATAACAAATGTACAGGTAGTCCTTTATCCTGAAATTAAATGACACTAGAAAATAACTCAATTCCACATGAAGAGATAAAGAACATTGGGGAGGGTGAATATATAGGTAAGTATAAAAGAAAAAATAAGTGCATTTTTCTTTGAACATCTTTTTTTTCCAATTTTATTAAAAAGACAACTGCATAAAGTAGTAATTATAAATCTAGGTTGATGTACACATAATACGTAAAGATGTGATCTGTGACAATAACCACATAATGGTGAGAGACACTGGAGATATGAATATATATATGTATATATATTTCCAGTATATATGGCAAATATATGGCATTTTTATATTATAAAAATTATGTTAATATTAGTCCAAACTAGACTGTTATAAATTAAGATGTTAACTATAATCCCCAGGGAAACCACTACAATTTGTAGTTAAAGAAATTTCAAGGGAATTAAAATTATACATAGAAAAAATATATTTCATACAAACAAAAGCAGTAATGGAGGAATTGAGGAACATAAAATACATAAGATATATAGAAAGCAAATAGCAAAATTGTAGAAGTCATTACTTATTAGTAACTGAACTAAATATAAATAGATTATACTCTCCAGTTATATGGCAGGGAGTGACAAAAAGAATAGAAAACCATCATATAACCATATACTGTTTACAATAGACTTAGTTTAGATTCAAAAACACAAATAGGAGGAAGGTGAAGGTAAAGGGATGGAAAATTTTTCACAAAGGCACTACTCAAAAGACAGCTGAAAGTGGCTACATAAATATTAGACAAAATAGTGATTTTGTCTAGATATCTACATGGAAAAGAATAAATTTGAAGCCCTATCTTATACCACATGAAAAAATCTCCAAAAAATATTAAAAACCTAAATGTGAGAGCTAAATCTATATGACTCTTAGTAACATATGACACCAAAAGCACAAGCAATTTAAGAAGGAAATAGGTAAACTTGACTTCATACAAATTAAGATATTTTGTGCATCAAAGGATCCTATCAAGAAAGTGAAAAGACAAGCTACAGAATGGGCGGAAATATTTTCAAATCATCTATTTGATAACAGTTCTAGTATACAGAATATATAAAGAACACTGATAATTCAACAATTAAACAACTCAAGTAAAAAATGTTCAAAGGTTTGAATAGACATTTCTCCAAAGAAGATATACAAATGGCCAGTAAACCCATAAAAAGGTGTTCAATATCATTAGAATTAGTCATTAAGAAAATAAAAATCAAAACCACAATGGGGCTTCCCTGGTGGCGCAGTGGTTGAGAGTCCGCCTGCCGATGAAGGGGACACGGGTTTGTGCCCCAGTCCGGGAAGATCCCACGTGGCGTGGAGCGGCTAGGCCCGTGAGCCATGGCTACTGAGCCTGCGCATCTGGAGCCTGTGCTCCGCAACGGGAGAGGCCACAACAGTGAGAGGCCTGCGTACCGCAAAAAAAAGAAAAAACACAATGAAAGAGTTGAAAGAGTCATTTCAGAGCAAACTGAAACTCAGTCTCTACTCACTCTAAATTAGATGCAATTGAGAATCTCTGCTAAATCTGTAAACACCTAAATTATTAAAACTAAGAAATATACCAGGACAAAAGTTCAATTTCAGTTATATCTCCTTGAAATCATATCTGTGTGGCTTGATTTATTATAGCCTGAAGTCTAAGAATGATTTGCCTTTTGAATCCCTTACTCGTTTCATAGAGACATTAAAATCATCCACTCTAATACCTGGGAGCTCTGGAAAAACTCAAGTTCTCTAGACAGAGGGTAGAGAGAGAAAACTGGCTGAAGTTCTAGGAAATCCCAATAATGATAGATTTTTTTTCTGAAAGAGAAAGAGGAATTAATTAATCTGGTTGGAAGAGGCCTCTCAATTCATGAAAGGAGGCCATTCTTCTAAAGGATATATATATATATTTATTTATTTATAAAATATTTCAAATTGTATAAAGTTTATAAACTTTATATTTGTATATTTAAATATATAATATTGTCCCCCAAACTTCTAAACACATATATAACATATATTATATATAAATATATATTTTCATATATATATATATATATATGTAACATTTCCCCAAATTTCTAAACTCAAGCTCATATACACAGAAGAGTACCAAAAAAAACTAGTCTGGAACCTGGAATATTGCAGAATTTTCAGTTATAGTTCTATAAATGATGGCTGAATTTTCAGTTTCATAAAGTAATTTCCATTTGTTTCATTTTGGTCCATTTTCTGGTATGTTAGACAGGTGACCACTAAAAAGTCCGCAAAGTGTACTTGAGACTCAGATATAATTATTGCTACTATTTGTTGGGTGTCTGTGACTTCACTTGATATTTTAAATGACTTTAATATTTATATTAAATATTTGAATTGTTTACTATAGCCCCATTTTATGCGTGAGAAAATGGAGTTTCAGAAAGATTACATAAATCCCCTCCAAATCAAGAGAGTTATAAATGTTGAAGCTACGATTTAAACCCAGTACTGTCAGACTCTAAATCCAGTGTGCTCTTTGCAACTTAAATATCCTTTCATAAATCAGAGAGGTCCTTCATGCTATGTTTATGCCAACTCTAACTCATGGAATTTAGTATAAGGAACTATTTAGATTGTGTGCCACATACAATATTACAATGGTTAGTGACCAAGTGGCTATTAAATAAGCATAATAAAAAAATTAGAATAGACAACATCTCAATCTACAAAACATTATTCAGGAAATATTTGGAAAACAAGATACAAAGGATATTTTAGTACAAGTCTCTTTACTAAAACAAGTTTTATTTTAACAGAGATAAACTGATTCTACATGATTCAGAGAATTCATGAGAAATTCTGCTTGTTTTTCAATATCCCTCTGGTTTTTGTCCTGAAGGCATAATTAATTATACAAAGAAAATTTCCATAGAGCATGTTCTATGAAAAGTTGAAAAGAGAGGATTAGAAGACTGTCACACTGGAGATCTATTTTAAGACGATTTATATAAGACATTCCAGGTAATTACACTGTAGAAGATATCTTTTCCTATTTTTAGGAAGCATTTTAAGAACTGCATGCAGAACAAAACCATCAAAGTCAGTAGAAATAAAATGTGATCACTTATCACAGGGATCCTGAGAGAAAACCACATAATGGCTGAAAACCACTCCTTGGGTTAGGTTAGATAAAATAAACATGGCTTATTAGATTGCCACAATTAATAGTATAATGATTTATAGAAGGACAAAAAAAAGTCAAACGTTTTACAGAATGACCAGCCCCTCTTCACTTCTTATCAAAATGTATTGAGTTTACTAAACATCTTCAATACATACTTCAACTGTTAACGATTTAGTCTATGAAGCTGACTGAACTGGTTAGCAGCTGATATCAATCCAGACAGTTATGGAATCTCCACACAGAACATTAGCTTTGGTCCTGTCACTTGATTATAATTGCTTTGCTAGCTCTGTTTTGCTTCCTTGAAAACTAAATTAAATGGAAAGACATTGGAAATATAACTTGGTGTAAAAAAAAAAAATCACTTGTACAAATGAGCACATCTCTGTCTGATAAGGATGGCTCTTCTAAAATTGCATAATTTCAAAAGTTACATATGATGAACAATCTTGTTGTGTTGATACTGCTGTGGTTCTTTTGAAAGAATTTCTGTGAGAGGAACCCAGGAAACTTTAATAATCTACTTAGAGAACCTAGATGTGAATAATTTAATAACTATTGGAAAAGACAATGTTATATATCTTTACTCTCTTCAATACCTCTGATGGTCTGAAAAGGGAATTCTGGTTTAGATAGGACAGATTTAGTTAAAAAATACAGGCTTCTTAGTTAAATTTTAATTTCAGATAAACAACAAATGATGTGTTAGTAGTATAAGTATATCCCACGTCTTGCATGGGATATACTTATACTACTAACACATCATTTGTTGTTTATCTGAAATTAAAATTTATTTGTGTGTCCTGCATTTTATCTGTCAGCCTTAGGTTCAGAATGAGTCAGCAGAATAATAGACATAAACTAAATACAACGTGGATCTCCAGGTCATAAACTAAATACACATAGTTGTTAATACTTCTCTGTATTGTTCTTTAAACAAAGACACTTGATTACTCTTGGCTAGAAGTCGTTATTAAAACCTGATTCTATATTTAAAAGGCTTTAAAAACTTTAGAAACAATTGTGTTTCTAAATTACATATGATTAAGAAGGATTTTGTTCATAGATTTAACTGAAGAGGAAATAGAAGGAGAAACAGACCAAATTAATTTACTTCTCATCAAGCTCACTCTTTGAAATAAACTCTTCAGAAGTCAGTTCTATTCCTTTAGTGTAAAACTCTTCTATGAAGATAGTGCCTTGTTTTATGTTAACTCTATTTTTGCTATTAAGTACTCTGTAGACAAACATTCAGCTGACAGATTACTCAATGTTTTTACTCTTTTTTAGCCTTTTTTTCAATAAACTTTCACTATTTCTAAATGCATTATTGTCTACATTTAGAAGGGAATGAAAAATAGTAAAATTCAATGAACCAGTTTTTCTATTTGATGAAAGAAAAATTTAAATGTTTTAAAGACTGAAGCCAGGTTTTAGATGACCTATTGGTTTCATTCTCTAATAAAATGAATAAATGATATTTTGGGTTCCTCTAATTTAGAAAAATCCTCTGAAAAATTATCTGCCAAAAACTAAATTGCACTTCTGCTTCAAGGATATTCATAAGACTGACTCTTTAAATATTTTAGATGTTTCAAGAATATATTTTAAAATAACATCATATATTATAAAATATTTGCTTAAATTGGGAGTGTTTGACTTAAAATATTGATATTAGATATAGGTATATGTAGGTATATACACACAAAAATATATACATACCCATTATACTTACATGCATTTATATAATCATATATAAGCTTTTGTATATATATAATATGATGATGATGTTAGTTTTAGTATTTTTATTAAAAGGAAAATAGAAAACCTTAAATCTATCAGTAATTAATGATTTTAGAAAGCTTGTCCAGGCTTTGTGAAAGATATAACAAAGAATATATAAAAATCAATGTAATCCTTGACTGAATTAATATAAACAAAGTATTATATATCTATATCTACCTGTCTATTTATCTTATACATCAGTATCTATGTTGTAAAATAACTATACACAAATATAACACATACATTGAACTTTTAGCAGCAATGGTAATACCCTGAGTATAAAACCTGAAAATCATGTTATAAAATTCTTAACTAAACGATTATGAGAAACTTTTCTGAAAAATATCACCTGCCGTATGAAAATCTTATTTTTGATATTCCCTTTCTCTGCACACCTGAGTGAATAGACAAGTACAGGACAGATGTTGACTGACTTTCACCCTCTGGAAACAATGGTCGGGTTAATAATTTGACCTGCCTCTTAGAAAGCAAATTGAAGCCATTCTTCCACTTGCCTTAGACAGTGACCACGAAAAGAAGTTATCATAAGCAAGGTAATGAAGACCATAACATTTTTGTCATGAGCAAATCTATCATTGACAGACCTAAATTTCAACTCAAAATTTGAGATTATTCTTCAATGAAGCAAATTAAATGAGAGTAGAAGAACCCATACTAAGAGATGCAGAAGGCAATGCTGGTCATAGGGGCTCCAGGAAATATGTCTAAAGTCTATGTTTTTCATGTCACAATGCAGAGTCAAAAATTCTGATATATTTGACCCATCAAACCATCAAGTTAGACATGCATTGCAGTATGTCATCAACAAGTTGTATGAGTGAAGGAAGAAAATGATATGAGTGGGCCCTGAGGTCACATGTTAGTTGTATGAGCAACGTGTTAGTTATGGTCTCAAGGAAAAGTTGTTTGAAAGAGCAATTCAGGCCTGGTGTACAGATGGCTCTATAAGATGTATTGACACCAGCCAGAAAAAGATAGCTTTGGCATGATGTTCTAACCATGAAAGGCTCTGAAAGACAGTGGTAAAAGAAAATCCTCCAAGTTGGCATAACTTTGAGCAGAATAACTAACAGGTTTTTTTTTTTTTATTTTTTTCATGCATGGAAAGAGAAATGGCCAAAATACAGGACTACATTGATTCACAGACAGATGCTAATGATGTGGTTGGATAGTAAAGGACTTGGAAGAAATGCAATTGAAAAATTGGTGACAAAAGTTTCTGGAGAATATCCCATGATATGGAATCATTCCCTGAGGAAATAACCTAGCCAGGTTGATTGCATTGGACCATTTCCATCATGGAAGGGGCAGAATTTCATTGTCACTGGTGTAGTGACAAGCAATCTCTGGATATGGATTTACCTTCCCTGTCTTGAACGCACCTGCCAAAATCATCAGCCATAGACAGCTGTATTGTTCATTGTCATGATACTAAGCACAGCATCATTTCTGAGCAGGGAACACATTTTACTGCAAATAAAACATAACAATAGACTTGGGCACATGAAATTCACTGTTTCATGTTACTCTGAAGCAGCTGGTCTGATAGAAGGGAGGGAAGGACTTCTGATAACTCGGCAATTAGTACCTGTTGGGTGGCATCACTTTATGGACCTAGGGTGATGTCCTCCTACTTTTCCCATAGTAAGGATTTAAGGGTCTGGTAATCAAGGGTTGAAAATGGGAGGAGCTCCTCTCACTATTTCCTCTGCTGATTCATTAGGAAAAAAAAAAACCCCTTCTCATGAAACGTTGGGCTCTGTCAGTATAGAGATATTACGTTCCTTGGGAAGAATCTTTCTCCTAGGGAACTCAGTAAGCATTTCATTAAACTAGAAGCTTGGTCAATTTGGGCTTCTTGAATGCCCAACGGGCAAAGAAAAATTTATCGTGCTGGCTGGGTGTGATTGACAAGGACGATCGTGAGGTGACTGGGTTGCTACTAAAAATTGGGGGAGAGAGGAGTATGTCTGGAAAGCCTCTTTATTCCTTAATTCTCCAATATTATGTGAGAAAAGTTAACAGAGAGCCCAGTACAAGCAGGAGGATTACTGGCACATCCTCCAGAAATGGAGGAACTTTGTGCAACTTTTGGGAGGCAGAGGAAACCAGTGGTCATTATCATCTGAAGGGTTCTTAGGTGAGACAGAGAGGTGCTGGCAGTCCAGGTTTCCTTGCTCTGACTTCCTGTAGGTGCCCATCTTTGTGACTGCTGCCTGTGCTGGTCAAAAGCAACACCAAGGCCACCACCAGATGAGAGCTGACAGTCTTACACATACATCCTTCCCAGTTCCCATTCATTATTCCATTCGCTGTTGGACATGCCTGGCTTTGCGGATTTCCCTGCAAGTTCCAACTCGACCATCCATCATATCACAGTGCTTCACAAGCACTGGCTACTGACTTGTCTGATTCTTCAATTCCTCTTTCCAAACATCACCACCCCAGCCCCTTCCACTACCGAGTAAAGTCTAATTCCAACAGCAAGTCCCTAACTTATAAATACTCATAGTTGTTCTGCTTTCCTGATCAGACACTGACTGATACAGCTCTAAATTCGTAAATAACAATTTCAGACACGTGCTTTTTTTTTCTCATGAACTTACCAAGAAATATACTTTCTGTGTAGCTGTTTATTTTTCAGACAAATTATTTGCTTTTCTGCCAAGAAATATCTGTTCCATCAGATTACAGACATCATCATCATTATCCAGGTATCAATTCCCAGAAATAAATATCAATAGATCTTGGACAGGGAGTTGAACGTGAATATCCAACCCATTTTAATGTGGAAACTTGACCACATCCTACTTCCTCACCTCTGTACCTTACCTCCATTTTTTCCATCCACGAGAGGAAGTCAATCCATTAAAAGAAGAAACGCATCTTTCCCTAGATAAAAGATAATGATATCTTTACTTCCATGCATTGTTCAAAAACTGAGCTCTCAGTGCGTTGAGATAAAGGAGACTAGTTTGTAGTTTGCTAAATGATTTAGACATTTAAAGAATGTTTCCTAAAGATATATTGGTGACAAAGGAAAGTAATGTATGTGTGTGTCTGTGTGCACTTGTGTAGGTACACTTGTGTTTATAATTAGAGTTAATGGAATAGAACATGAGCAGAAATAAATACGGGGTCCTAGAAACCAGGGAAATGACAAGAAGGACCTCTAGTCTTAGAAGAAAGAACATGTGTGAGGGAGCCGCCAGAGAGGGGCCACTGTGATGGCCATTGTCAAGCGCCTTTAGTGTTACCCAGACGGAGGCATTGCCAGAAACAAAACCAGTCTTCGCAGAATGAGAACCTTGCATTATTTGCTTCCAGGGTCTCCCTTTGCAAGCTCTTGTTTGAGGGCAGAAGAGAATTTTGCTCCTTTTCCATTTGTATTTTGGCATTTGATTAGCTAAACAGAGAAACACTCCCTCATGCTGCGTTTCTGTTCCCATCAGGGTCCCTTGTGCAGATACCTTTCCAAGACATTCTAAGACACTGTTGAGCCCCAAGTGTGGCTGGCAGGAATGATCATCCAGCAGATTGGTGGGAAAAGAACATGTGTTACATCAAAAGGAGGGTGGATTAGACAGTAAATTGAGGATACCCACCTGGGACATTTGTAAATGAAGACCCATTGTTACAGAAATAGGATTATATTCCCATTAGAAAGCTACTGTTCTTTGAGACTCTGGAAGTTCCTTAAGGAATTGCAATCATTGTCTGCTATAAATACTTTCGATTGTTGCTAGAATTGCACAAGCATAGAGGAATTCTCTGTTTAATTTTGAAATCTCAAGTTAGTCAAAAATGTTTAACTATAAATAGGCAAGCCCTTTACTAAAAGAAAAAAGTCAAAGTATATAATTTATCAAATTGAATTCCAAACTCCATCTTGTAGTTGTTGAGTTCCAGTGAATTGGGGTGAGTGTGGAAGCAGCCCTAAGGTATGGTATGCCCATTTCTCCTTCTCCTGCCTCATTTCATATGTCCATCATCACTATGCTCCAGACACAAACTGCATTCACTGTCCGGAGGTCCACGCTTCCTTCCCCTGCCAGACATTGACTCAACAATTCTGCTCCCTGAGCAGCTTACCTTCGTTGCTCTAATACCTCATCCCTATCCTCTCCGTCTCAACTCCGTGCTCCTGAAGAGTCATGTCTAGCCTCCCAGAGCCCTGCTAACTGACCCCCTGATTCCTCAACCACCCTCTCTAAATATTTGTCAGAGTTAAAAACTTGTATATACTTTTATGGTCATTTGTTCACTCTGTCTCCCCAGTAAGTTAAAAACTGCATGGGGGCTTCCCTGATGGCGCAGTGGTTGAGAGTCTGCCTGCCAATGCAGGGGACACGGGTTCGTGACCCGGTCCGGGAGGATCCCACATGCCGTGGAGCGGCTAGGCCCGTGAGCCATGGCCACTGAGCCTGCGCATCTGGAGCCTGTGCTCTGCAACGGGAGAGGCCATGATAGTGAGAGGCCCGCGTACCGCAAAAAAACCCAAAAAACAAAAAAAACGACATGGGCAGGAACTATGTCTGATTTTTACCAAACGTTGTATTTAAGCACCTGGCATGTAAGTTGATTTTATCTGTTTATTTATTTATTTATTTATTTTTGGCTGTGTTGGGTCTTCGTTGCTGCGTGCGGCTTTCTCTAGTTGCGGCAAGCAGGGGCTACTCTTCATTGCCGTGCGTGGGCTTCTCATTGTGGTGGCTCTCTTGTTCTGGAGCACGGGCTCTAGGTGTGCAGGCTTCAGTAGTTGTGGCATGCGGTCTCAGTAGTTGTGGCGCACGGGCTTAGTTGCTCCGCGGCATGTGGGATCTTCCTGGAGCAGGGCTCGAACCTGTGTCACCTGCATTGGCAGGCAGATTCTTAACCACTGTGCCACCAGGAAAGTCCCCAGATTTTATCTGTTTAAAAATAAATAATGTTTTTCTTGAGGTCTTTATTGACTCCAAATGTTCATATGTATTTTTATTTACAAATAAGACATATTCAATTATTCTCTTCTTATGTGTTAATTCAACAAAATATAATAAAGCATACTTACATTCTATACCAAAGTACAAAGATAAAATTGTGCATATTATTTTCTCAACAATGTAATTAAACTCCTTATTTAGGAATCTTATAAGAATTGAGAGATGGATTTGAATAAGTAAAGTATAAAATTCAAATTTATACAGTTTTGTTACAGGAATGTCTTATTCTGCATGAGTCTGCTGAAAGACTGTATCTCTATCATGTTTTACTTCATTACTCATGCATTTGAAAAAGAAGTTTCCTGTTTGCACCCTCGGTGAGACTTGTAATTTATGTGTCAGAGCTCTGAATATTTTTAATGTTTCACTTTTATTTTGTATAATTATTTTACTTTACTTACAGTATCAAATTTCATGCAGACTACATATGTGTTAAAATATATTATACTTTCTTTGAATTTCAAATGATCCAATTATTAGTAAACGCATATCAGCAATACATGTCTTTCTTATTTTCTGGCCATTAAAATATAAATATTAAAGTCAATTTGCATGTAAATAATAATTATTTATCTTGTGGAAATTTGAAAGTGTATAGAGATTAGGGATTAATACCAAAAAATGGAAAAATAAAATGTTTTAAATAAAGTATGATCTGCTTCAACAAATATTCTTTTATGTTATAATTTTTCTAAATTTCAATGATGAGAATACATTTATGGATATACAAAGAGAAAGTTAACAAAATGAAATATGGATCTGAGGAAATCAGCTCCAAAGCAGCACAGAGAATAGAAAAGAGATCTCTCTTTTACAATCTAAGAGAGCAGTTAGGAGCTCGTAGAAGATAAAATAAGAAAGGTCTATGTATCAAGGGAGAGAACAACAACAAAAAGGAAGAGATCCAAATATATTGGATGAAAACTTTCAAGAATTGAAGAAATGAATTCTTAGCTGGAACAAACATAATGAGTCTCAGGAAAATAAAATAATAGTTAAAAAAATTAACACCGTGTACCTTCATAGTAAAACTACAGAAAACAACAACAACAAAAAAACCCACAAACACAATCACATTCAAAAAGGAGACTTTCTACAAAAGAGAAATAAACTATTTGTAGGCTTTGTATTAATAGGATAGAGATCCAAAAATAATGTTAACAATGCCTTCAAAAAGCTGAGGAAGAATCCAGTCAAAATTACATATACTAGATTCAAATATCATTTAAGAATGAATGAGAAATAAAGACATTTTCAGCTAACCAAAAAGGCAACAAAAATATATACCTGGAAACAGAATTAATGCCTGGAATAAAATATAGATATTTATATTTGGAAATCTTTTGAGTAGGCCTAGGTATATTTTTACTTCCCAGTTCCTAGCACAGTACCTGACACATGGTAGCTATTTAATAATTCTTTATTCAATGAATAAATTTGAAATGATCTAAAATGGTGCTGATTAATGTCATGTGAGTAAATGAGACGGCCTAGAGCAGTGGTTCACAAATTAAGGTAAGCTTATTCTGAAAGAGCCCAAATATTTTCCAAGGGATTCACAGATAAAATAGCTTTAAGAGAATCAACTTATAGATTATCACTTTATAGATGGTTAACTTCCAAAGAAGCTCTTTTCTAAAACTGATTGACCTGAGATTTTCCTACAGTTGGGGCAATAGGAAGATTTGCTACCTTCAACCTTTCCTTTCAAAATCACCCTTTTCCCACTTGAAAAGAGAAAAAGATACTGAACAGTCATGTTGAAGTGACATATAGTGCATTGAAACAAGGTATAAAAACAACCAGAGTGCCAAATAAATGGCAACCACAAATATGGTAATTTTTTTTTTTTTAAGTAGGCATCATACACCCTTGATAGGGTTTTATGTTTTCCTCTGTCTCACACTTTTTTTCTGTGAAAGGTGAAGTGTTGCATTAGAAACAGAGTATTTTAGCCTATGCTGGTATATTCTAAATTATACCGGATATATTATAGAGGCTGTGCATTAGTGTTTTATGTCTTTTTGAACATTGACTCAGAAAAAAAAAAAGGTGAACATTTTAAACTTTTGCTAAAATTATTAATTGATACTGTTGTGTTAACTTGAGTGCATTTGTCCTCCTTGTCAATCACTTATCTATTTATTTCTTCATTATTTTGTATATTTGTTAGATTTAGAATATCCTAATTTTGCTGAGGATGTTACTCTAAATAACACACTTAATACCAATCATTATTATTACTTTTATGTAAAGCTCTACATTTCCTAGTGGACTTCTTTTAGTAATGCTCTCCTGTTTTATTTGCTATTAACTGCCGCTGAAACTGATCTTACTTTAGCAGTCACGAATATTAAACTATGGATATAGTAGTTACTGGAATATAAAATAACTCTTATTGCAGGTGAATTGTCAATGGAATTTTATTCCTTATGTTTAGTAAATATCATTATCTCAAAGTCAGAAACATGTATCTTAATTTACTGTAAATATTATTTGTAATGTTAACTTTAAAGCACAGGAGACTTACATAAACGAATTGTTTCTATTATATAATTCAAGAAATAAAAATTTGCCAGCACTCTTAAAGCTGTTTCAGGCATCTGCCCAGTCACCTCCCTAAAGGTTTTATTCTAAGTGGTAGAGTAATTATTGCCTGGCCTGCACCACTAGTCTCATTTTGCCATTTTTTTGCCATTTAAAAAATTAATTATATTGTTTGTATTCTTCCCTATCTGACTTCTCAACATTAGGTATGTATTATTGAGTGGCATTACTGGGTCATAGTTGTACAGATCACATTTTCCAAAATGGTTGTTCAAATGTACACTTTTACTCACAATATACGTGAGATTTATTTCTTCCAAATCATTGCCTGTATTTAATATCATCATTCTTTTTATTTTTAAGGCATTCTGATGAGTAAGAGCTGTTATCACTATATGGTTATAATTCATGTTCCCCTGACAACTAATGCAGTAAATAAATTATTGTTTCATATGTTAAATAGCCACTTAGAATTAAACTATGATGAAATTTCTCATATTGTCTCTTCCCCATTTTTCTATTGGTTGGTTGTCCGACTTTTCCTTAGTGATTTGTAGGAGATTTTCTTGTTGTTGTTGTTTATAAATCTTTTGTTGGTTATTTGTATCACAAAGAACTCCTATTCTGTATGTGTATCACAAAGACCTTCTATTTGGTGTATGTTTTTTAATGAACAACTGTGGTGTCTTTAGATGAGCAGATGTTCTTAATTTGAATATAGTAAAATACATCATTAATTTCCTCTGTGGGTAGAGCTTTCTGAATACTATTGAAGATAACTTTGCCTAACTTGAAATTTTGTAAGTATTTTCCTAAATAACTTACTAAAATTTTAATTGCTGTGTCTTTCACGTTTACATTTCCATAATTTACTTTTGTATATGATGAGAGGTGAGGCAAACATATGCATACTGAGTGATCCTAGACTCATTTATTGAAAACAACTTCCTTCTTCCACTGATCTTCAATGCCAAATTTCTGCTTTGGGGGTCTCAATTATGTTCTGTTATTTCATTTATTTATTGTTGGGTCGATACCACATTTTCCTAACCACTTTTTTTAAAGCTTTATAGTAAGTCATGGAATCTGATAGAGAAAGCTGTCTTACTTTGTTCTTTGCAAAATTGTCTTGGAATCTCCACAAATTTTAGAAATTGTTGACTTCCACCAAAGCAAATTTTCTTTTGGGAATTCAATAAAGAATCTAAAGATGTATTGAGGGAGAATCTACATCTTTTATAATAATAGGTCTTCCAATTAATGAACATGGTATGTAATACCTTCGTTTATTTAGGATATTTTTTAGGCAAAATATGTAGAAATTTCATCTCACAATAAGATGCATCATCAAGGAAGTTTAAAAATATTTATATTTGGACCTTTGTCTTTGGCTACCATTATCATCAGGACTCCTAAGAGAAAGCTAGACTAGCTTAGAGCTAAGGCTATCAAATTTGTATTTCTGCCACAGGAAGCAAGAGGGAAACCCAGTTCCTGAAGGGAGTGTTTCTCTCAGAGACTTGGAAATGGACCACAGTTTCATAGAGGGCCTAGCACTAAGTTAATCTTGAGCTGCCTAAATCACTAGCATGGGTTTCATTAAATTGTCTCTTAATCAGTTTGGCTAAAACCACAGATAAAGGCTGAGTAACACAAACCATGAAAACTAGAGGGAGGAGGACACAAGAATTCATGGAAATAATTTTACCACTGCTCTTAGTAAACCCACAGTAGTTAGAGAACAAGGTAGGAAGTTTAAGAATACTTAGAATGAAAGGAATATACTCAAATTACTTCTTGATGCGTTACTTTTCTTGATGCATGTTTTACAGTACTCTTCCATTGTCATGAAGTTTTATGCATTTTATCTCTTAAACTGGGCTGCTGTTCTCCACCTCCCCACTTGCTTTGCCATTGCTTGAATCTTGGACCATTACATCTTCCCCTGGATTACTGGACTATCTCTTAAAGACTAGGAGGTAACCCTCTTGGAAACCAGAGCTTCAGCCTTGGATGAGAAAAAGACTCCTTCAACTATCAAATCAACATTAAAATTCACTTGCCCTATTTTCATTGTTTCTTAGGATTTGTTTTCCTGTTTTTCAAGCTGAAATTGGTATCTGTCACCTGCATAATTTACCAATTCTTTCAAGATAGGTGAATGTTCAATTATCATGAATTGGGATTAAAAATTCTATCAAGGCACCAAAGTATTATTATTTTTCAAGAGCATGCTTTGTGTATGACAACACAGTTCAGGCAATATTATTTTGATTATCCCTACTGAGTAAAAAAGGCAGTTCAAAGCAATTTGCAATTTTATAGCCTGAGGAAATTATTTCTATGAGAAAACATCCATTTCTGTTTCTCATATTGCCTAAATGCTCTGTAGTCTGCAAGCTGAGCTGAATGGCAGATTCCGCTCACAATACTAGAAGCTCTTGAATGACTTACTTTGTCTCGTCTTTTAGGCAAATCTCATGTACTTTTAAATAAATAATTAGTAGGTGGAGAAAAGAGTGTAATTTTGATACAATTTCTGTTTGACTTTACAAGGACTGGAGAAAGGATGCTTAAAATTGAGTTGAATTTTTAAACCTACTCACAGTCTAGTTCTATTAACGTATGAAAATTACTTTGCCAATTACTTTGTATATTTTATAAAATGAGTTGATGGCTGAAGTCATCTTTCCAAGGTTTATTTATTTTCTAATACTAATTTTTCTCTCTTGGAAGGTTAGAAAAGAAATATAAGTATAAATATCAAAACTTAAGTCTGTTATCTTTTCTGCTAAGTTCTAGCTATAGTATTTTTATATTTGACCTAGGGTCGTCAATATTGCTGTGCGAAGTTTAATCTTGTGTAATATTTACCAGATTTTTTTTAATTGCAATGTACAATGACGTCTAAAGCAAAATAAAAATGTCATAATGCTCTGGATATTATACCTTAGTAATGTAAACAGCCATGAGTTCCAGAGGGAGCCATTTTCCTCAAAGTAAACTTTTGCTTCTAAAGTCAGTTATTACCAGGATGATGAAACGAGAATACCTTTGCATGCAGCTAGCTCAGTGTAAGGGTTGAAGTCTGTGTGGTTTGCTACACCATCTAGCTTTGCATTCCATTCACTTTTCCCAACAATGCCAACACTTTTCCACTTCTAGGTTTAGAATTACGGTGCTTTTCTGATTTCTAATTACTTTAAAGAATGATATAATTCAATCAAATAATAATGAAACAATATTCAGGAAAATACAGTGAATCATATCACAATAATCACTTTATTATTATTCACTCACACTAGCCTACAACTCTTCCAAGAATTTGTTTCCTTTCTTAAAAAAAGTAATGTGTTCATCATAAGAGAAAAACATAATTTTTTTTAAACATAATTAACAGGTATAAATTTTTTTATACCCGTTTTTTTAAACATAATTTTTTATACCCTTTTTTTAAACATAATTAACGGGTATAAATTTTCAATTATTCAAGATGAATCAGTTCTGGACATCTCCTGTGAAACTTTGTGCCTATTGGTTAATAATACTGTATTTTACACTTAAAAACTTGTTTGCAGGGTAAATCTCATGTTAAATGTTCTTATCTCAATTAATAATGTATAATTAACTGTAGCATTATAATTAATATTAATATATTTACAATTCTTGATTAATGGCATCAAGGTGCACTGTTATATTGATATATGTCAACATGAGTAAGTACAAATAATATTAATAAAAAATTAATGACCTCCCCTTATATTTGCCTCTTGATATTTATTCACCACATTCTGGTAATAAGAAAGTTAGGTGTGCTGTGCTCACACACGTAACTCCATTCTTTTATGAGCAGATGTACTCTTTTACAAGCATACACTGTAATGAACATATCTGTGGGTCAGATTATCACTTTTGTCCTTATGCATCAACAATTGCTATGCATGTACATTTCTATGCAAAAACATCACTTTTGTTGTTTTTCCCAAAGCAGATTCTTCCTGTCACAATTCTAATATTAGAGAGAACATCATTGACTTATTTTCAAGTATTCAGGTATTTGGGGGAAACATAGTTTCTCTGCTGTAATACTTGTAAATATGCCACCTCATTCTTAATAATATGTACTATAGCTTTCACAATGGCTGTAGACATCTTTTGAAAAATTAATAAAATAAAAGGAATGCAAGTAAACAGTTTATGTAGTAAAATAAATATTTTGAAGAAATTTTGATTTTTAATGTCTGTGGTTGTGAAGTTTATTGGATAAAAAGAGGGTTTCCATGAGAATAGTGCGGTCTAATTTCCCACTTACCAAGCAAGGACGACTATATATTTAATATTTTTAAAAAGAAAGGAAGAAAAACTTTCAGATATTACAACACTAAAACCAGTCCACAAAAATTGAGAAGAGAATACAGACGGTATTTGAAGATATATTTATGGTATAAATAGGAATTGAATATGGTAGGCATTTTTTTTTATTTTTGAGTAAATGAAAACCAAAACAGTGATATTATGTTTCTACCTTGCTACTCAAAATATAGTTTAAGGTCCAGCAGCATTTGTAACACGTGGAAGCTTTATTGGAAATACAGAAACTCAGGCTCCACCCCAGACCTGTGGAAGCTAAATCTGCATTTTAATAAGATCCCTGGGTGATTCATATACACAAAAGTTTGAGAAACACTGCACGTTAAGGAAATCCTGTTTTACACATGCACGCACAGAACTTGGTTACTTACATTCAATAAAACATTTTAGTTACCATAGATCAAGAGACCCATACATTTCATAAATCTCTTTCTGTATAGTTAAAAAGAAAGTGGTAAAAAATGTTTTATGGAGGTCAAAACATGTATTTCTTTGAAAAGCAACATGTGTTTAAATAAAGCAAATAGCTTCTCAGTATTTGGTTTGTGTGCAAGGAAGAGTCAACTGAAGGACTGAATAAAATGTGCGAGAGCCTCCCAGTGCCAGGAAATTGGAACACCCTTAATTTTCTCTTCACCTGAGTGTAGACCATGTAAATATTATTTCTATTAACCGTTAAGCTCTAATGAGGTAGAGACATAATCAGAGATTCCTTCTTTGAGAGCAATTTCACTTTCACCTGTTTCATGCACTTCCTACCATTATATTTGAAACAACCAAAATATATGCAAACATATTTTTCTGTAATCATATCCAGTAGTGCTTTAGTACATTTCAAAAGAGTCCAGAAAATGTAAGAAAAGACCATGTGTAATAACAGTTGAACATCTCAATATTTTCTAGAAATGAGAATTCCTGATCGATCGCTGTGGTGTCCACATCCACAATTTTTCTGCTTTTTAAAAAAGTGCTTCTGGAATGCTTTCCTCTTACAAGAAGAAAAGACAAAGAAAAATAGTCTAGGTTTACTAGCTCATAACCTAGAAATCTAGTTCAAAATGTTGAACTGGATCTCACATGAGTAGAGTATAAGCTTTGAGTCAAAGAAGGCCATCCGTATTTTAATTACTTCTTATTGTCCTATTGTATTCAGCATTTGACTTGTCTGTGTATATAATTTGCATGTATATGTATTTTATGTATATATGTATTTGTACATATACATATGTGTATATATATGTAAGGTCATATATAGAGAAATAGATGGATAGATAACAGTCAGAAAGAGTGTGTACACTAAATTAAATTAGAACTCGGTTCTATTTGTTTTCTTTATCTCTGGAAATTGCATTTGATTTGATCATTTCAAACCTTGTTCTTTAACTCCTACACATATAGTTTAAAAGAACCTAGCTTTTGTTTCTATCAACAACTGTCTTGCAATCCTCTAACGATTAATTTTAAAGCTTGCAGTTTGGATTCAGTTTCTCAGTTTACCGTTCTAAGGCTTACTTTTGTAATCATCAGTTTGGGGATAGAGTATATCCTTTTTCCACCTACAGGGATATTTTGAGAATAAGAGACGTATACAATAATTTAATTTTTTTCTCTTTCCTCTTTCTTCCTCTGCCTTCCTCCTTCCTTCTTCCCTTGGTCAGAGCCAATTGTGGGCGCGTGGATGGATGGGGGTGGAATCCTTGGCTGAGCAACCTCAAAGCCAGGTAAGACACTGGAAAGGGGCAGCCTCTTTCTGATGGAAGGGGCATAAAGAGACTATTGCCACATGATAACTAAATGCAGCATGAGATTCTGAATTGGATCCTGGACAAATAAAGGACAATAAGCAAAATGTGAATAGGATCTATAGGTTAGATGACAATATTTTATCAGTGTTAATGTCCAGGTTTTAATGGCTATACTCTGGTCATGTAGGAGCTTATTTGCATTAAAAATAGATTATTATTTAAAACAGTTTTAGGCTCACAGCTAAATTGAGTGGAAGGTACAGAGTTCCACATACCCCATCTCTACGAATCCTTCATTATCAACATCCTGCACCACAGGGGAGCATTTGTTAGTATCAATGAACCTACACTGACACACCATGATCACCCAAGTCCATAGTTTACACTAGGGTACTCTCTTGGTGTTGTATATTCTATGGGTTTGGACAAATACATAATGACATGTATCCCTCATTATAGGGTCATATAGAATTGTTTTGCTGTCCTAGAATTATCTGTGATCCACCTATTTATCCCACCCTCCTCCCTACTCCCCAGCAACCACTGATCCTTTTACTGTCTCCATAGTTTTGGCTTTTTCAGAATTTTAGAATCATATAGTATATAGCCTTTTCTGACTGGCTTCTTTTACTCAGTTGTATCTGTTTCCTCCATAACTTTTCATGACTTGATCGCTCATTTCTTTTTAATGCTGAATAATTCTCCATTGTCTGCATGTAGTACAATTGATTTATCCATTCACCTACTAAGGACATCTTAGGAAAATGGGTGTTGGTGGAAAGGTCATAGGAGCAAAGAGACATGATTCTAACACACTTACATGCCAGGACGCTGAACTTAAAAATATAGTGTTCCCCTATCACTCAACATTCATACAACTACAGTATAAGTTAACAATTACTCAATTCAATTTCCATAATACTAAGTAAAAAAGAATTTAGAGTTGTTAGGACAAAGAATCTGTGATATAAAAAACCAATATATTATCTGTACTAAGGAGTGATTGGTTTTAAATAATTGCATCACTAAGAATGTTTTACACATATAAAATATTTAATCGGGGATATATGACATGTATGTGTATATGTGTGTATGCATATCTATCTCTATATCTAAAACTACATTTATATAGGTTCCAACAACATGTTAATCTTATTTTGAGTGCAAACACAGTGTAACCATTGGAAGGAAGGCAGGAACTTGTACTTCTGCTTGGTAAAACAGTGGACATTACTGATGTATTTTTCTAACCATCCTCACAGGTGATTGGACTACTTTAGCTGTTAAAAATTCACCTGCACACATAGCATAGGTCTGTTTGTCTGTTTGCAAGGTGTTCAGTTCTATACAAGGAAGAAGTATATCAGGAAGGATTATGGCAAGAAAAGAATGAAAGAAGTGTGGTGAGAGAGACAAGGAGAGCCAGACCAGGTAGGACTGAAATCTATGTTCAAGTTTTTCTCCTTATCTAAGGAGAAGTGAAAAGCTATTCATTTAACTGAGACAAAGATTAACATGATTAAATTTATGTTTAAAACACCACTTTGGGGACTGCCCTGGTGGTCCAGTGGCTAAGAATCTGTCTTGCAATGCAGGGGATACCAGTTCAATCCCTGGTCAGGGAACCAAGATCCCACATGCTGTGGGGCAACTAAGCCCATGAGCCACAACTACTGAGCCTGTGCCACAACTAGAGAGCCCATGTGCCACAACTAAGACCCGACACAATCAAAAAATAAAAATAAATAAATAATAATATTTTTAAATAAAAATAATAAATAAATAAAACACCACTTTGGCTCAGCATGGAGAACGGTCAAAGGTGGATGGGAGTGGACTAGTTGACAGTTACAAAGCTGTTGAAGATAATTGTACTTGGATGAGAAAAGGAGAGAACTGGACAGATTCAAGAGAAATAGTTTAACCTCAGTATTCCAGATTCCGTATTTGCTAAAATTTACTTGTAAATCCAGTCAATATTGGCAGTGCTTTTACAGTCATTCAAGCACATGCACAGAACAGCAAGTGGTTTGAGTCTCCCGACAGGCAGATTCCCAGTTGATGCTGAGCCAGAGGATGTTGCACCTTCTTGTTTCAATTTTCATGCTATTAACAGGTTTTCTTTTCAAAGTCTATTTTGTGCCATGTTCTTCTTATGTGTGTGCCTTCTGTTGGTGATTTCACTGTTCAAGATAGCCCATAAGCATAATGCTGAAGTGCTGTCTAGTGTTCCTAAGCTCAAGAGGGCTGTGATGAGCCTTAAAGAGAAAATACAGACAAACTTTGTTAGGGCAAGAGTGACGGTGCTGTTGGTTGTGAATTCTGTTAATGAATCAACAGTACATATTAAATAAGGTGTCTTTAAACAAAAACAGACATAAAACAGAGTTATGTGTTGTTTGGCTGATGAAAATATTATGACCAGAGGCTCACAGGAACATAATCCTGTATTTCTCTTAGGCACAGTGGTTTTGTATTCCCTAATTCAGTGTTTATGGTGACTTAATAAAACATAACTACTGCAAAGTATGAGAATCAAACATGTTTAGGGACTAAATACAATTAGATTTCACAGCAAATTGGCTTTCAGAGATGCCAAAGAAAAACTGTAAAGAATATTTTACTTTCCTGGAGTTGGCAATAGATGCATTATTTGTCGCCTTGAATTGAAAACACATATAATATCAGTTTAATTTATCTGCTCTAAATTTTTAAGAGCCAATCTGTATCAGGCTGCAATCAACTGATCCAAAATTGTTCAAGCTAGTCTGCAAATACCACACTCCCAGAATAGAGTATATATAATTTGTTTTACTTGTTTATTATTTTATTCTGTGATGCTCTCTTCAGGTAGTGCAAAGGATTTTTGAACAACTGCTTACCAATAAGAAAATAAAATCTGCATATTGAATAGGCAATAGCTGTATGGAAAATGTTTAATTTTGCTGATAGTATTTCATAAAAAGCTTAAAGCCTGTTAAAATTTAACTTAAAAACTGGGATCAATGAGATAATGTGCACAAAATGTTTGGTACCTGAGTGATGAAAGACTGTGAATGAATAAAATATATTCTTCCTATTATTATTGCCACTCATTATTTTTGCAATTCATTTAAATGCATTAGTACTTCACTTTTAATGCGAGAAAGATGAAATGGTATAAAATGTGTTTGATTTTTCTATTTTCTTAAAAATATTGTAATGGTAGTTAATTCCAGAAAAATAATATTGTTCATGCTTTATTAATTGCTTTGTTAAAAAGACTTCTCTATTACAGTTTTCATTTATTCCCTATATATTTCTTAATTTCATAGTTTTTAAAGTGATAGTTACATATTACTTTTTTAATATAAAAAAGGAATTTCAAGAAATGTTTATTCATTTTGTTAAGTTAGATACTTATACTAGAATATAAGTTATAGTAGAGTATAACTTTTAATTTAAGGAAATGTTTTAGGAGAAGAAATTTTAAGAGATTTCATACTTTTTGTTTTGTATATTTATGACAACAAAGTTGACTTCCATTAATTATTGCTTTATCATTATTTGTTCTTACATTGTTATGTTATATTTATTATACATAATATAACCTCTATTGAATATTAATATATTGAATATTAATATATTCTTCTGTATAATTTCTTATTGAAGAACACTTCTGACAACTTGTGATTCCAATTATATTCATGTCTATATACAATGTTGAAAGTATAACTTGTGAATAATCAGCATTTAATAAATATTCATTTGATAAATAAATCATTAGTCCTGAATTAGGCATTTCTAAAACCTCAGCATTTTACTTTTTTCTCTACTGCCCTTTAACAACTAACATACAAGAGAGATAATTTGTACAATACTGTCTGGTGTCAAAATGATAATAGTGACAATTCAAGGAACAATAATATAAGTATACTATTTAAATACACATAAGGGAATACCTGAAGAAACGGGTAAGGATACTTAAAATGATTCCCTCTGGGGGAGCGGGTAGGACTTGGGATGGAGAATGGAAGGAGATTTGCTCTGTTTGAATTTCAGTCCTTCCCTATTACTTATTTTTTAAAATTATAATGTATATGTATGGCTGATCCACTTTACTGTACAGTGGAAACTAACACAAAGTGTAAGTCAACTATACTCCAAAAAAAAATTAATTGAAAAAAATAAAGAACAGAACATTCTTTGACTTGGTAATTTCCTATCCTAAAGAAATAATCAGATATGAGGCCAAACCTGAAAGAACAAAAATAAAAACAAATTTTAAAATTAAAAATAAATTTATAATGCATGACTTTACTCAATATTTCTTAAAGTAAAAAATAAAACATACATTTTAAAAGAATGGGAAAACTGAATAGCAATGAGAGTTGTGAAAATACGTAAAGGAAATCTGATTTTAAATAGATTTGGAAGCCATGGAGGGAGAGTTCTCACACAGGTACCCCAAACTTTTACTGGAAACAGCCGTCCTCAATTTCCTCGAAGAACCTGACCTTTCCTTTGTCTCCTCAGACTTTCCTGTAGCTCACCATAGTTTGCTTGCCCCGAATTGCAATTCCTCTGCTATTTCTGAATAAACTCATTTGCTTAAAAACAACTACGTTAATTTTATTTAAAGTCGACTGAGTCTAAGAAAGTCTTGATCATATTTGATTCCCTGGTTCCAGCTGCCTCTTACGCCTCACTCTTTCAGGCCTTGATAATCTGCAAAAAAGAATCAGTGTATCGAAGTTACTTCAAGGCTATTATCTTTGGGTTGAAATCAGAAGAATCCTTCATAATAGGATGGCTTTTATTTATAAGCAAAATATAAAATATTACTATAACCTGTCATCACATATAGGACCTTATAAGTGTCAGTAGATGATTTAAGTTTTATTTCACTTGTATTTGGAAGCCATTCGAGGATTATAAACAAAGGAGGAATACATCTGACTTATGCTGTAAGAATCTCTCTGGCTTCTGGATAAACAGTCAAATGCATTGTGAAGGAGGAACGAAAATTTAGGAAGATTTTGCAGTAGTCTAGGTGAGAGGTAATGATAACTTCAACCAAAGTTTTCATGAGAGAGATAGAGAGCAATGCTAAGAATAAGGATATATTTTTGAAAGTAGAACTAACTAGAATTGCCATGTATGAGATGCAGGTTATGAATACTGAAAGACTATTATTTTTTCTTCTAAATTTAAAATGCTTATTTGGCATACAAGCAGGTACATTGACAAGGTAGTTGTATACGAGAACAATAAATATAATTTTAGGGACTTTGAGAGTTCTGGTCTTCTCCCTATAGTGGACCATCTGAAATGTGTGTGTGTGTGTGTGTGTGTGTGTGTGTGCACGTGCATGTGTAGTCTGCGTCTGTCCAGATATATTGGACAGCCATCTGAATGAATTAGGTCCAGTTGCCTTGGGCAACCATAAAAATAATGAATTAATTTTATCCTTTGGCCAGGAATGTTGAGGGCAGTTGTGAGTTGAAATCTGTCTATTTTTTAAGACTCAGCAGTCATATGCATATTGTCAATTCATACAATTTATTGTCTTATGTCATGAGTGTTTTCTACATCTTCTCCCAATTTTCCAATTGCTTTTTATTGGAGGGAGTATGTCAAGACGTCTCCCTTCCTTCTACCTAGAGGTCACCACTGGCAATGAATGAACATGCATTAAGATTCCCAGAGTTTGTTGTCCTATAATATCACATACTAGTTACAGGACAGATCTGGGTATATTTTCTCATATGAATGTGTTCCCTGTCACTAAGTTCTTAATAGAACAAAGACATTTCTTGAACCATTACTTCTAAATTTAGTGAAGTTCTGATCACATTTTTTCTTTTTTTCCACAAAAGGTCTTATATTGCATTGACATCAAGTATATCATATATTCACTTTATTCTGTCATGCCTAGATATACTGCTCAGAATTGCATTGCTTTCTCAGTTCCTTTAGAGATTACCTTTTAAGTTTGAAAAAGAGTTTACAATTTAATTGCAACTTCATATAAATGTCATTTCTTTCAAAATCTTAACAATGGTTACTTAGAATCACAAATCAGTTCTCAATTATTTAATTGGTTAATGTTAATTTTTGTCAAGAATTAATCAGATGTTAATTGAATGCTTCCTTTATAATGTTCAAATTTTTTTTTAATGTTCTGAACATTCATTCTCATCTTTAAGTATGTCAAGTTTTTAGTATACACTCCTTTTTTTAGTCTTTCATTAAAGGACAGAGTTTAAGGCACTAGGATTTACAACCAAATTGAATAAATACATATTTCTGTGTTTAAAAACGTACTTAGCATGTGTAATATATATGTATACATATATATATATATACCTATAACTATAACTATATAACGTATAATGCGCAGCATAAGGCCAATATCTTACATCTTCTGTCACTCCTTATGAAGATGGACCAGGCACACTTGCTCTCTTTCAGGGCTAAAGACCTCTCATAATTCAGATCTCAATTGAAATATCTCATTATCACGTATTTCTTCCTGGAGACTAATTTTCCGAGTGGGGTAGAGCAGGCACATGCTAGTTTAGTCTTCCCTTCTTCCCTCTTTCTTTCATTTCTAAATCATGACCTATCACTGCAAAGTGTCTGGCACATATTATGCCCTCAATAAATATTTGTTGAATAAGTGAAAGTTATTTTATTAATCTTAATTGTGTGTAGAATTGGATGTGACAGTCTGTTACTCAAAGGTGAGATTAATATGTAATTTTCTTACACGTTTTAGTGTACCTGTGCGTATGTGTCTTCAAAGCAGCTTTGAACCATTTGAATAATTATATAATAATTGAAAAAAAAGTATTTGTGGTCTGCAACCTTTTTCTGTAAAGTACCAGATAGTAAATATTTGTGGCTTTGGAGACCACACAGAGTTTTTTGCATGAAATCACTTCTGCCTTGGTAGCATGAAAGCAGTCATAGACAATACAGAAACAAATTAACATGGCTATGTTTCAGTAAAACTTTATTTACAAAAACAGGCAGTGGGCCAATAAGTAGTTTGTTTGATCCTTGTCTTAAATACTTAAAATGCTGAATTCAAAAAAGATTAAAGGGAAAAAAATTTTATTGTTTATTTACACCACAGACGACCTTCAGATTTTATTAAATTCATAAAGATCATCTAGATTAAGACTGTTAAACTAGTCAAAAATGTGTGTACTTATGATTATTAGTAAATTCTATATCTTCTGAAATGAAAACTATGTAAATAACACATAAATGAATTTATTCAATTCATGTAACTGCAGTCTAACCCTAAAGAAGGGAGACTGCTAATCTATCACTGTGAAGTCCACTAATCTAGCAATCTGCTTGCATCTTGTACAGATTTGTGTACTTCAGAGTTCCAATTAAATATATATTACTTTGTTATTGTTTTCTGACGAAAGTATTGTTCGTAGTGCCATGGTAAATACAACTAAGTAAAACACAAAGAGAAAAAGAAACAAAAAGAAAACCTAAAATAAATTTCATTGTTTAAAGTCACACAATATACATATGTATGTATGTTATATATGTGTATATATATACACACACATGTTCCCTTTTATTTTAAAACATTTAAAGTTAGGTACAATCTCAAAATATTTTTTAAAAATTTAACAACATAGCAATCTATTTCTCCAATTACATTAAAATGAACCATCACAATACATATGAATAATGAACCCCCTAAAGATTAGCTGTTTGTCTTTTGAGGAATAAATCAAGTTTTTGCGAGCCCCTTTTATTTGCCCCGAAATTGTATAAGTCAGATATTGTTGTTAGAGAAAATACAAAAAAAAAAAAATGTTAGCTTCTGATCCTGTTCAACCCAATGATTCCTAGCAGCTAATGTAAAAGTTGGACTCAGTGGTAGACAATCTTATTGTACACATGGAAGCAATCGTATTACTACTTTTGCTAATTGCAACAGACTTTTTTCCTCTGGGAAGTACTAATTCTCAAGAGAAATATAACATTCCTTCTCATGTTGAGAGAGACTTAGGTCCATGCTGAAGGACTTGATTTCTGGAGCCAGACTTCCTGGGTTCAACTGATGGTTTGAACTTGAGGAACATTCTTAAGCTTTCTGTGACACAATGTCTAAGTTGAAAGTCAGGAAAAACAGCTCCATAGCTACCTTATCATTTTGTGAAGATTTAATGTAAATCACAAGAAACTATATAAAGATTTGCTTCCTTGTTTTCCTTAGAATGTATTGGTGAGTGTGTATTAGAGAATTAAGTTGACTAAATTGGAAAGACAAAAAAAACAGAAACAAACTTTTAATGATTGTCCTCAGCTCATGACATTAGTGTTGTCCTCAGCTTAGCTGGGAAAAGCCCCTGCTCTCCAAGCATCCACTTTACACATACTATCAATGCCTGGGTACAGATATTGCACCAATGCCTGGGTACAGCTATAGCACCAAGGTACAGCACTCAGGTGCTACATACACACCTGTTCAGGCCCCAGAAAAGCGTCTGAAACCTCTTCCCTATGTCCTTGGTGAAAGGCAACCACACAGGTATTACATGAAGGTTGTGAGTGCTACAACTAATGTGAGAGATGGCCAGTGTTTTGGATATTGTGGAGTATTTGATCAGTGAAAGTGCTTATATAAGAAGATAAATTAATTAACTTGTTAAATCTTTTCTTTCAGATAACATAATTATAATAGACAGTTAATCTACTCCTAGAACTACCAAGTGCCCATTTTCTTGCTTCTCTTTTGTTCCAAGTTGGGGATCCCTAGGAATTCATGGGTTAGCTCATTATTCACAACAGTTGCACACAAAACCTCAACAACTGGTGATGTTATAAAGTTCATATGACTTAATAGCATGATTAACTTTCTCCCAATTCCTTAATTCACAACTTCGGCAACTAAATTACCATTGATTACTAGAACAATATACTTTTACTTCTTAAAATATTTCTTAAAATAGAATTATGTTTCCAAAAAATAAATATTTAAATGTAGCTTTAATTCATTGTAATGAAAATTTTATATTTATGCACTACAAATTATTTATCTTACAGATGATTTTGAATATTTTGGAATATAGTTTTGAAATTTATCCTTAGTTTACTTTTTTTAGTTACATTTACTCTCATTTTGATTTTTATGAAAACATTATTATTATGAGCACTTTGAATATAGTTACATTTTACTTTTTAATTCTTTAGTTTATCCCTATAAAATTAAATAAAAATCTTGATAACAAAATTATTGACATTGCTGAAATACAGGCATAAAATAAATCATAAATAAATTATTAAATGAACAAACATTTAATAATTTATTATATGCATATTTCTATTTCCTTTCTCACTCAAACACTGCTATTGCATAAACAAAACACCTAGATATGAGTAAAAATACATAAAACCATTCAGACATCTTAGCTTTATGTATTTTTCAGTTTTACTCTTATAAAAGTGAATTTGTAAAAGAAGGAGAATAAAACATATTTTTCTTACAATGTTTTGGCCTCATTTATCACTTATACGTATCTAGATACAGTGGTATACATGGACCTCTCTTTGTACCCCAGCCTGAGTAAATGTTAGTGGCGGGTCTGCGTGATTTGTCTTCCTCTCCCAATTCCTTCATGTTCTCCCTGCCTCACTTCAGCTATTCCCATCCTGAATCTGTCATGCTGTTTTCTGTCAAAGTCCATCTCTGTTCGTTGTCACATTGTCTTTTCTCTGCCTCTCCCTTGTAACCACTTTATTCCTCACCTCTTCTTGTCAATAATCTTCAACAACTTAAAGGATATTAAAATGTGAACTTTAAAGAAACATTGGTTGACTATGTCTTATCATATTACTGTATTTGTTTTTTTCTGCAATCCCTGAAATAAAATTAAACTCTCCAAATAGGCAACTACCAGGTGCATTGTTGTTTCAACCTGTGACGAAGCATCCATCATTTGACTAGACACCAAGTCAGCCATCAATTGAGACATGCATTTTTAATGTTATTTATGCACTTGTCAGAGGATCCTTAATGATGAGATTAATTGACCTGATGGCTCCTGAAATGAGATCCATTCGACCTAACAGACAGAAAATCCCAGAAAGGAGGCAAACCCCTCCCTTGAGATCAGCGTCCAGAAGGCTTGAAAGATCGGTTTCTAAAGAAAGGATTAAAAAATTGCTTCCTGTCATCCATTTGATCCATAATAGAGATGCTGAGAGGGAGTCTGAGTGGGTTGAAGGGAGCAAACTGTACTTAACATTTGGGTCATAGAGACATTGGTACAGGTCATACAGTTTTGTAAATTCTTTGGGATTAATCAGCCTACTCATGTCCTGGTCACAAGTTTACCCATCCCTGTGAGGTCAAAATCTAGGACTGAGTCCTGAGTGATTAAGCTGCACCCTTTTCTACCATAAGTGTATTCTTTCCCTGAAGCATCTCAATACGCACACAAAATTTAATTGAGCGTGGAGGACTCAGTGGTTTCTTCTTTCCAGAGATACAAAAAACAGTACATTTTTGGATGTACCTGCAAACTGTAAAGTATAGTAGAGATTATTAAATTGAATCTATTAATGTTAGGACAATGTGACGTAATTGAAGCATATGGTTTTCAGGCCTGAGTTTACCACTTATTAGCTGTGTGGGTTTGTGCAAAATGTTTCAACTCTCTGAATCTTGATTTTGCTCTATTAAACAGTAATCATAACAATATCTGCTTGGGTTCACTTACAATAATATGGTAAATACCCAAAGAAATTAAAATAAAAAATCATTATAGAAATGTGACTAATATACTCTGGCATGCAAAATGTTCAGAAGGGATTGTCCTAGAATAATTTTTATCAGTCACATACACTAAGAGACAACAACCACGATCCTTACCTCTTAGGTGTCGAACTCAGGTCCTAGGACATATGACTTGCTACAAAACAGTCTTAGAGAGTCAAATACCACAAGGTATGAAATACTGTGTCATTGAAATTTCTTGAGACTCATATGTTACTCATTAAAAATCAGGTGACTAGTATATGCCCCAAATTTACCTAGTCGTTTAAGGAACAAAAAAAATAAAATAATAAAATAAATTTTGTGATTGGTTGTTTTAAGTGAAGTACCCTGGGAGCACAAAAGTTGGATTCCCCTCAGATTACTGAGGAGTTTGAGGGTGAGAGACAGTTAATTTGGAGAAGAGTACGACTCTTTTTAGTGTTGATGTTGAAATGCATGGCTTGTCTCTCGTGAGTGAGATACTCTAAGGGAGATGAATAGCAGGTCAGTGTGTACAAGGGACAAGAAAGAAGAAGAGGAGAGGCAAATTTGAGGATCTTTGGAGAGTTCCTGTGAATTTCTACATCAAGGAAAAATGACATTGATATTTACATTCCTATCAGCTGACACAGAGCCTTCTTCAAGTTGGGTAGAATGGACAAATAAAAAGTTATGTGAGGGAAGACCAAAGAGTGTGAATGTCTGGATTTGGGGTTTATCTTGGATGCAATAGAAGGCATTGGAAAATATTTTTTTATCAAAATTATGTTTTAGAAAGAAAGTATATTTAGAAAGTCAGAGTTATGGAGAATGGGATGGAAGAAGGGAGACCAGTTAATAGGTTTTGTAGTAATACAAGTGAGAGAGGGATAAGAGCTCCAAGCGAGGGGGAGAGAAGGAAATAGTTCAATTAGTCATTGGTATGTCATTTACTGATTTGATGTGGGAGGTGATGGAGAGGAAGGTTCTGAATTTTCAGTGTGAGTACATGGTGATATTCACTTAAATAAAAATTTCAAAATCAGGACTGGGTTTGAGAGTAGAAACTAGTTTTGCATATTACGATTTTGAGGTGTTTTAATGACAAATGACAATCTCCAAAAAGGATGTGAAGATGCTTGGTTTCTGTATAGGAGAGACATCTGGGCTGGGGATAAATGTTCAGAAGTGGATATGACACAGGAGACAGCTGAATCGGTGGGGTGAATGAGGTGACCTGGGAATCCCTGGATACAAAGAAGGACCTGGCCCTAGGAAACCCCTGAGACTCCAAGTTGTATGAAGGAGTAGAAGGAAAAGTCTTGGGCAGTGAAGCAAAGGTAGGTAGGAGGACAAAGCTGTTTTGCAGCTCTGGTCTGACCTGAAAATCTTTCTGTGTTTATGACTGGTTATGTTCTATCTTTACATTATTTATTTTCTGTTAAAAATTCTAGATATTCATCCTAAACCAGTTGGACAATTTGTGTCTATACCCTAGGTGAAAACTAGGTCCCTGTTGAAAATCTCAATATTAATTGTCTTGGAAATTTTTTTAAATACAAACAATCAAATATAAGCTGCATGAATAAAAATAAATACTTTCTTAAAGGATACAATATTCTTTTGATGACTTCTTCACATGCACACATATGCTATTCAGGAAAGAATGTGTTAAAATTGCATATGAAATTACAATATGATTCCTTTACAGAGTGTGCTCTCAGGTTGAGAAGGAAGCTAAAAGATAACATCTGTGCTCAATAAGCATTTCCACAAACCATCCAGTAATTGCCAAAATGCTTATATAGCAATGTGAGAAATCAAGGTTATTTACTTTCTTGCTAATTCTTTCTTATGCATGTCTCTTCCTTTCAACCCCACACAGTTTTTTCTTGCCTGTTTTGCAAGCTCTTTCAGTCCCAGACTGAAGGTTGTCGGTTCCTAAATACCCTTATAACTTAAGCACTATTAATTCTGTAACCATGTGGACACTTTCGGCTTTGAATAACAGAAAACCTGAGTAAAATGGTGTTACTGTTACTATCAGCTTTATTATCTGACACAACAAGAAATATGGACAGAGGCGATTCCAAGGTTGGTTAATTTAGTCTCAATGTCACCAAGTGTACGAGCTCCTTCCTCTGCTTCACTCTTACATGTTGGCAAGGCCTTGAGCAAATCAGAGAGTATTTAAGACAGCTTACTTTACCATGTAAGGGTGAATCCACAGCTGAGCCATCATCAGAAGAGAGGTCCAACCTCCTATGTGTTCCCTGTATTAAGTGTGCAAGGTCCCTTTTCAGGAGAACCCGAGTAGAATTCTCTCATAGACCACTGACCAGAATTGGGTCATATGCCCTTTCTTACACTAATTACTGGCAAGGGAGAGGCATGATAACTGAGATTTACTGATATTTACTCCTTGGAGCTGGAGAGAAGTTCAATGCTATCTGTGGTCTGAAGGTTTGTGTCCCCCCCAAAACTCATACGTTGACATGCTAACCTCAAAGGTGATGATATAAGGAGTTGGGGCCTTTGGGAGGTAATTAGGTCATGAGAGTAGAGCCCTCTTGAATGGGATTACTGCTCTTATATTAATATAAATGATCCTACAGGGCTCCATAGGTAGCTCCTCCCACCATATGAGGACTCAGGAGAATTCAAATACCTGGTAGAAATCCTTCACCTGTCAGTATTGGATCCCTGATCTTGGAATTCCAGTCTCTGGAACCGTGAGAAATAAATTTCTGTTGTTTCTAAGCTGACTAGCCTGTGGTATTTGCTATAGCAGATCGAATGGACTAAGATACCCAGGAAATACACAACTGCCTAACACTTCAATTAGAGGGGGCAAAAAGATGGGGAGACAGTTTTTAATTAGAAATTACATTAGCTAACATCTCTCTCTCTTTTTCTTCTGTGGGTATAATATGCAGCAGTTCAAATTTCTCCTTCCCCTCTTAAACTTGAATCCTGAGGATAGATTGAATTCAAATCAAATTATGCTCTATTGGTCACAGTCTATTCATATTATTTATTTTACCGGCAAGTTTTTAAACATCTCGTTTAGCCAACTTAGACTTTCATGGATTCCACATTCTCATTTTCTGAAGATGTTCACACTGGTGGGCAATTATACTTTAAAAAGATACTGTTTACTTCTCAATCAGTTCCTTCCTGTAAATATTTTCAGAAAAAAAAAATGAGATCTAAGTTTCCTAAGGTATGTCCTCTTTATACTCAGTATTTGTATTTTAAATACAATTTGACTAATAGAAAAAGTGAAGTCATCATGAAATTAACTACTCGCTGCTTGTCTAGAAAAGCTTATTTTATCATTTCTTTAATAATGAGTCGATGAATGATAATATAGTGTATACATTTTTACAAACAATTTGCTTCTTAATACAGAAGTTCTTACATAAGTATTATTTAAATCTACATTACCATGACAGAGTGGAAATATTATTCTCTTCACACAATAAATAAGGTCATTTATCCCCTCTCACTTAAGCATGTCATGGAATCTGCTAGCACTGCTACTGAGTCTGAAAACATTCACTAATACATTGTTCGTGCAGTAAGTACTAAGTCACAAATGGTTAACTGTTACAGGATGCAAAGCTGTATGAAATATGCCCTGCAGTTGCTTAGTATTTCATTTAGGAGACACAATAATAATATGAGGCCATCTTTCTTAGTTTGACATGTGAAGGACATGCAGTTTGGCATACTCTATATTTCCAGTCCCATCAACCACCATTTCCCTGAATGACAGCCCCACGGAACCTCTCCTTGCTCTTGAAATGTAGAGGCCTGGCCATGGCTTAGTGACTTTGTATATGGTTTTCCCTATACATAGAAGACACACGTTTCTTCGCTCCCCAAGAGCTCCATTCACCAGTCACTCCAACACACAGAAGCACACCCTATACCCCAACCCACAGCTAAAACTCCCTCCTACTACCTCTGTCTCGGTCTCTGTCTCTCTCTTGCTCTCTGTCTCTCACACACAGACACACACAACTTTTCCCCAAACTCCTTTATCTATACAAGTTTCCATGACTCAACTTCTCACAGTGGAATTATAATATTTCATTTCTTGGTGGGTTCACATTGATTTTTTCAGACTGGAAATGCTCCATATTAAATGAAATTTTTCCAGTGTCTGGCCAAACACTCTTTTCCTTTCAAGTCTCTCAGTCACAACCATGCTGGCCCTCCAACATCTTCGAAACTTAATTCTCTCAAGGACTCTACATTTACCCCAAATACCTAGCCCCTTCTTGTCTTCATTTCTTCCCATATATGTCAAATATTTCACGATCCTTCAGTTCACCAGCCTTTGGCTTGTGTCCATAACTCAATAAAACCCTTAATTTTTCCAATATATTGAGAAAAATCCCTGGCTCAACCTGATCATTCACTTCCTTCTTTTCCTTCTTGGTTAGACCTTATATACTAATATTGTACCTGGGAAAAATCATATTTTACTGTATTATTAATTTCTAGTTTTTAATGCTCATTGAGGTTCCAAGAAGCCAACAAAACTGCCCCCTCCCTTCCTGGCCAGGATAGTTAATTAAAAACAGGATTACATTCTGTGAGAATGGTGAATATTTATGCCCTCATTAAAAATCTAAAGGAGGCATGGGTCGTGATGTCCATCACATCTTCATTTACTTTGCCAGTCTGGTTCCTGCAAAAGTAGATTGATCCTGGAGAAGGACTGTGAACTCAGACTCATCCAAATGTGTTCTTTTCCATTGCAAGAGGATCTGAAGAAAGAGGATCTGAAATAGTTCTCATGCACATGGAATTGAAAATAATGCACATTAACTGTAAAGTCTCAGTGCTATGTTAACTCTGTCCTCTGTCACAATATAGTCTGAAAATATCTGGACCATCTGGACATCCGTACAGAACATCAGGCACAGATGATATCATCCTGTTCAGGCGGGATGAACATGAGAGGCTTGTATGATGGAGGCTTTACTAAGAAACATGTCCTGTAGTGGGTGGAAAATAAAGTTTTTAGAGATCCCATGGGCAGGAGCATGTTAGGATATTGCTTCTGAAGGTAAAGATAAGTTACTGCATTTTTCATGTCACTCTACAGAGAAGTATGAACAATACCTGGTATTACTCCTAGATCCTAGGGACAATCCAATCAACACATAAGAACACTGTTCAGGATAATATACCAAGTGAAATGGAAGGTAGCCTTCTTTGAACAGGGCCCAGAGGAGAAAAATAAATTTTATGGCCTTCTCCTTCATTCATACAAGCTAAAAACTCCATGGTGATGGATGTGTCAGTGGTTAAAAAAGAAGCAGTGTGGAGTTTGTGGCAAGTTTGAGGGGGAGAACCACAACATGGACAGTGGTTTTCTGGAGTAAAGCCATCTAACCTACAGCGGAAAACTACATGTTTTTTGAAAAAAATCATGCTACTGTGACTTGGTAAGGAACTGAACACTCAACCATGGATTCCAGGAGATCATGCATCCAATTGCTTAGGTATACATTGATTTCATGACAATTGAACAATAGTCTGTCCGGCAGATCAGGAAGGAAAAGGATTGGAAGATAAAGAGTCAAAATTACATGAGATGGAGGCATGTGAATTAAGATATGAGATTGAGCAGGAAGATATGTGATACTGAAGACCTTTATACCACATATTAATACCCATCAAAAAGCATCCTCTATGGAAGCAAAACAAATAACCAAGTAGGAAAAAAAATGACTCTTTAGTTGATGTTAACCATACCTTGTTCACAGTCACTCCAGTGCCGGCATAATAAACACACAGACAAAGGGGCCACGAAGAAAGAGATAAAAGTTATGCATGGGCTCCATAGCATGGACTTCCATTTACCAAGGCTGATCTAGCTACTGTTGCTTCTAAAAGTCCATCATGCCAGCAAAGGAGAATAATGCACTACTCCTTGAGGAGATCAAGTGGAAACTGGGTGGCAAATCAGCTACTTGGCGAGCCTTCCTTCCAGAAATGTTTTCTCCTAGAAATAGACATCTGTTATGGTTATGGATTTTCCTTTCTTGTCCACATGACCTCAGCTAGGGCCACCATCCTGAAGACTGTGAAATGCATGATCCACAGTCATGAAATCACACACGCATAACTTCTGACTAGGGAAACCACTTTACGGTGAAAGAGGTGCAAGAGAGAGCCCATGACCATGGAATTCACTGGTTGTATTGACTATACATCATCCAGAAGCTGTCAGTGTGATAGAGCATTGGGAATATCCTGCTGAAGTACAGCTGAAGAACTCACTCTAAGGCTATATCTTATGGGGGGGGCACTACCCCACAAGATGTATTAAACCAAAGTATTCCTTATGCCTACATATTCCCACTAAGCAGAATATGTAAGTCTGAGTACTAAGGGTTGAAGCAAGAAGTAGCCCTACTTAAAATCACTCTTATGGATCTACTGGGGGACTTTGACTTACTGTGGCTCTGAACACTGCAGGGTTAGAGATCCTGGTTCCCAAATTAAAGGAGATGAAACTTTCTCTGAGTAACAAAGCAAAATTCCCATTGACATATGCCTACAGTTGTTACCTTGGATCTTTGCACACCTGATACTCAAGGAACCAGTTGGCAAGAAGAGGAATCATAGCCTTGTCAGTAGTAATTGACCATGGTAACAGAAGAAGGTTTGGCTCCTATTATACAATGACCATAGGTGGGAATATGTGTGGAAATCAGGAGACTCTCTTGAGTGATGAGACTCAGACCTTTCATGAATGAGGGATTTAGTCATACCACCAGGTACCATCTAGACTAACAGGAGTGATAGCTGGGGGCAAGGGGGGTGGTTAGAATGAACAGTGGAGAAGAGAAACAATGAGTAGCATTTGTGTCCCTACTAGCAAATGGAGTAATCGGGGCTGTAGTTTTCCCCTTCACCTTCCTCTTCCATACGCCATTCCCCTGGTGGGAAGAAAGGCCCATTATGACCTTGAAGGAGTTGGTCCCCAAACTGTAAAGAAGTGGATCAGAGTGGCTTAAAGAAATGAGTGGCATAAACTCATATCTCCCTTCCAGAATAGACTTTTTGCCCAACTGTGAGGAGTGTGGGGAACTGATAAGCTGTAGCTGTTTGCTTCTTTAAGCTTTCCTCAGCTTCCCAGCCAGGTCAGACTCATCTCAGGGAAGCCTTCAGCCAATCACTGTGCAAGGTGACAGTGTAAGAGTCTAGCCACTTCCACATAACGTGGGCTCTTCTCTCTGCATCAGAGCTCCCTCATGGTCTACCATACTTTGTCAGGTCTGCAGCAACCCCTGTTATCACAGCCCCACTCAGTTTCAAGGGAAAGGAACAGGGACCTCATGTCTCAGTGGAGAAATGTTAACATCTCTTCCAAAGAAGAGCATGTGTCATGGGATATATTGGCATGGCATCTTTGGAAAATGCCATCTGCTTCTTTTCAAAGAAAATAGAGGTCCTCATTTCTTTTATTTAAAAAATAGCTATACCTGCATCCATATGGTACTCTTCTCTTTCCTTCCTACGATAGGAAGGATGAAAAAATGAGTACCTCTTCCTTTCTAAAGCCAGCTCCCCATCTGCGTTCCAGAGCTTATTCCTTGTTGCTTTCTTGGTGGTCTTTTCTCTATAATGTATCTCTTTATGTATAAATCCCATATCCTTGAAATTGTTGTTTCTCACATTATCATCCAGTCCACACAAAAAAATCATATTTCTCCTCTTAAAAAAAACAAAAACAAATCCCTTATATGACTCTAGATGCTCCTCCTCCTGGCTAACCTATTTCCTGTTCTATTCAGCCAAATATCTTCAAGTGCTGTCTACACTAACAACGTATGCTTCCACACCTTCCATGTATTACTCGATCTACTAATGTTTAGGTTTCTAGTTGTGCCGGTCCCATTATACCCACTTTTTGGAGATTTACACAATTTCCTTGCATCTACTTTCAATACAGCTTTTGCTAATAATCATAGTGACTTCTCTTTGGCTTCTGATACTTTTGGCTTCTGCTTCCTTCTAAATATTTTTCATCATCCTCTCCTGACATTTTTCATTCCTCTGTGGCTGCTTGTTTATGTGTCCTTCCTTTTCCCATATCTTAAATGATGAGATTCTTTATGTTTCTTCATTAGCCCCTTTCTTCTTCTCGATTTAGCATCTTCCTTGACAATTTCAAATGTTTATGTGTTTTTACTTGTTGTCTATAACCTGAGTGACTGCTAGATCTTTAGCTTATATCCCAGAGCTCAACAGAGTGTTTTCCAATATGCCTTCTTTTTGTTCTGTTGCATTTTAATCTATGCCTAAGATTATATTTATCATACACTGAGTGATTTATAATGGATATATTTCTCCTTGCCTAACTGTCCAACGATGTTCTAAGACTTGGGATAATCCCAAATTTTAGTCCCAAATGACCTAAGCATCCACATTTTGGATGAGTGCCCCCAATATCCACCCTAAAATAAATTTTTGGACCAAAGACAGGTATCTATATTAAGTCCTACATCATAGGGCTTGCTTGACTCAAAAGATAAACTGTACCAATCAAATTGTGTTCAGGATTTTTCACTTGGCTCTCAATAGAAACATTTTATTTGTCAAATAACAGAATGAGTGGTCAACATGCCACGTCATGCTAAAATTATCTGTATAATTCAGCCTTCTGCAGATTTCTCAGATTAGTTTTTGATGCCCCAAGAAAGTTGGTGCACTAATATTTCTGGTCAGATATTCCTGAATGTCGTTCTCTCCTCTGCCTCTCTCCCTATTTCCTAGGTAGCATCACCTCCACTGAGTACTCCCAAAGGAAATAATGGTGCGTACTAGGCATTGCTGTGTTTTATGCTCAGCATTTCCAATTACCTTTGCAGTCTTTGAGATGTATTTGGGGGAACATTAAAGAACACAGCCTGAAGTATAAGAAGAGAAATATTTTCAGATAAGACTAACATCTCATATCACTTTTTTTATTAACAAGAGACTCACTCAAGTAACCCTAGTTCATAGAATGCTTTCTTTAGGAATGGGGAAATGGATTGCATAGGATTACGGGTCTCTACAAACAAATTATTCAGCTAAACTCCAGAAACAGAGGAAAAGAATGCATATCAGTTTTGGGGAGCTTGGAATATTTGGTTTCCCTCTTGGGTCTGCTTCTTATTGGGTCACTCCTTCATTTATCTTTTTCCTTTCTCTTTACTATATATCTTATATGTATATTTTCCTTACTCATGGTTGCTGCTTCTTCCTCATTTCTCTCTTTGGAATCTATTTATGTATCTTTTGAATATAGTTTGCTGCAAACTCGTTTCCTTGATTAATATTTCCTAGTCATATTCCTAAGAGAATCTAACTACATTAGCAAACAATAAGCTCAGCTTCATTTGTAGAGGGTCTCCTGCAGCGGAGGGGGACAGCTGTGGCTCACCGCAGTGACAAGGACACTGGCAGCAGAAGTTCTGGGAAATACCTCTTGGTGTGAGCCCTCCCAGAGGCTGCCATTAGCCCCACCAAAAGGCCTGTAGGCTCAGACCAAACAACCAACAGGGAGGGAACTCAGCCCCACCCATCAGCGGACAAGCGGGTTAAAGTTTTACTGAGGTCTGCCCACCAGAGCAACAACCACCTCTAGTCACCACAAGTCCCTCCTATCGGGAAGCTTGCACAAGCCTCTTAGATAGACTCATCCACCAGAGGGCAGACAGCAGAAGCAAGAAGAACTACAATCCTACAGCCTGTGGAAGGAAAGCCACATTCACAGAAAGATAGACAAAATGAAAGGGCAGAGGACTATGTACTAGATGAAGGACCAAGATAAAACCCCAGAAAAACAACTAAATGAAGTGGAAATAGGCAACTTTCCAGAAAAATAATTCAGAATAATGATAGTGAAGATGATCCAAGACCTCAGAAAAAGAATGGAGGTAAAGATGGAGAAGATGCAAGAAATGTTTAACAAAGACCTAGAAGAATTAAAGAACAAACAAACAGAGATGAACAATATAATAACTGAAATGGAAAATACACTAGAAGGAATCAATAGCAGAATAACTGAGGCAGAAGAATGGAAGTGGTTAAGAATCCACCTGCCAATGCAGGGAACACAGGTTCAAGCACTGGTCCAGGAAGATCTCACATACCACGGAGCAACTAAGCCCCTGCACCACAACTACCAAGTCTGCACTCCAGAGCTCACGAGCCACAACTATTAGCCCATATGCTGCAACTACTGAAGCCCGCACGCCTAGAGCCTGTGCTCCACAACAAGAGAAACCACCACAATGAGAAGCCCACACACCGCAACAAACAGTAGGCCCTGCTAGCCGGAACTAGAGAAAGCCTGCACACAGCAACGAAGATCCAACACAGCCAAAAATTAATTAATTAATTAATTTTAAAGAAAATAAATCAAAAAATGACACAAACAGATGGAGAGATATACCATGTTCTTGGATTGGAAGAATCAGTATTGTGAAAATATCTATTCTACCCAAAGCAATCTACAGATTCAATGCAATCCCTATCAAATTACCAATGGCATTTTTTACAGAACTAGGACAAAAAATCTTAAAATTTGTATGGAAACACAAAAGATCCGGAATAGCAAAAGCAATCTTGAGGGAAAAAAACAAAGCTAGAGGAATCAGACACCCTGACTTTAGACTATACTGCAAAGCTACAGTAATCAAGACAATATGGTACTGGCACAAAAACAGAAATATAGATCAATGGAACAGGATAAAAAACCCAGAGATAGGGCTTCCCTGGTGGCGCAGTGGTTGAGAGTCCGCCTGCCGATGCAGGGGACGCGGGTTCGTGCCCCGGTCCGGGAAGATCCCACATGCCGCAGAGCGGCTGGGCCCGTGAGCCTTGGCTGCTGAGCCTGTGCGTCCGGAGCCTGTGCTCCACAACAGGAGATACCACAACAGTGAGAGGCCCACGTACTGCAAATAAATAAATAAATAAATACCTGGGGGAAAAAAAAAAAAACCCAGAGATAAACTCCTGCACCTATAGGCAACTAATCTACAACAAATGATGCAAGGATATACAATGGAGAAAAGACAGTCTCTTCAATAAGTGGTGCTGGGAAAACTGGACAGCTACATGTAAAAGAATGAAATTAGGACACGCCCTAACACCATAAAAAAAAAAAAACTCAAAATGGATTAAAGACCTAAATGTAAGGTCAGACACTATCAAACTCTTAGAGGAAAACATAGGAAGAACACTCTTTGACATAAATCACAGCAAGATCTTTTTTGACCCATCTCCTAGAGTAATGGAAATAAAAACAAAAATAAACAAATGAGACCTAATGAAACTTAAAAGCTTTTGCACAGTGAAGGAAACTATAAACAAGACAAAAAGACAACCCTCAGAATGGGAGAAAATATTTGCAAATGAATCAATGGACAAAGGATTAATCTCCAAAATATATAAACAGCTCCTGCAGCTCAATATTAAAAAAAAACCCAATCAGAAAATGAGTAGAAGACCTAAATAGACATTTCTCCAAAGAAAACATACAGATGGCCAAGAAGCACATGAAAAGCTGCTCAACATCCCTAATTATTAGAGAAATGCAAATCAAAACTACAATGAGTTATCACCTCTCAATGGTCAAAATGGCCATCATCAAAAAATTTACAAACAGAAAATGCTGGAGAGAGTGTGGAGAAAAGAGAACTCTCTTGTACTGTTGGTGGGAATGTAAATTGATACAGCCACTATGGAGAGCAGTATGGAGGTTCCTTATAAACTAAAAATAAAATTACCATATGACCCAGCAATCCCACTACTGGGCATATACCCAGAGAAAACCATAATTCAAAAAGACACATGCACCCCAATATTCAGTGCAGCACTGTTTACTCTAGCCAGGTCATGGAAGTAACCTAAATGCCCATTGACAGACAAATGGATAAAGAAGATGTATATTCCATATACAATGGAATATTACTCAGCCATAAAAAGGAACAAAATTGGGTCATTTGTAGAGACGTGGATGGAGCTAGAGTCTGTCATACAGAGTGAATTAAGTGAGAAAGAGAAAAATAAATATCGTATATTAACACATATATGTGAAATCTAAAAAATATGGTCCAGATGAACTGGTTTCCAAGGCAGAAATAGAGACACAGATGTAGAGAACAAACTAATGGACACCAAGGGGGGAAAGTGGGAGGGTGGTGGTGGTGGTGGTGGTGGGATGAATTGGGAGATTGGGATTGACATGTATGCACTAATATGTATAAAATAGATAACTAATAAGAACCTGCTGTATAAAAAAGTAACTAAGATATAATCCAAAAAAATAATAAAATTCTGTTAAAAAAATCAGCAACTTTCCTTACTTTCTACTCACACACAGGAGTTCAATCAATGGAGGATAAACTGGGAATGAGGACAGTCACCCAGGGAGGACACCTTAAATGACTGAACATGGTTCTCTGGCTAGAGAAGGAGGCCAATGGAATCACATAGAAATGAAGAGGTTGGAAGATAAAGGCAAGATTGAGTCACTGGTTCTCTTTTGCATCCGTTACACCCTCCACTTTTTTGTGAAAAGAAGGAAGCTACTTGGTATGAATTTTTTCACCTCCCGTACTTTTACCTTCTTCTAGGAATTCGTGTCACCATCTTTCTACAGGAAACATTTTTTTCCTGCCATTTATGGTTAATCCTGACCTCCTTTTCTGTCTTGTATCCTCTGCAACGTTGCATGTTATTGCATTTTGATCCTTTATCTTTCATTTTTATGTCTCCTATGCCACCCCCTTTAAAACACACACACACAGAATCCTAAGTGCACAAAATTAATTGAGATCTAGATCATTGGAGTTTAATTTATTAAGAGTAGGTGAAGCTTAGATAGAAAAAAAAATTCACCAATGTTGTTGTTGAAATTGGAGTCTATTGGAAAGAAACAGGAAGAACTGGCAAACTCAGTCACTAATGAGTCACTGATGTCATTGAGGGAAGTGGGTAAATGTCAAGAATATTCAGATCAGATTTTGAAGAAGAGGGTATATGACTAGGATGAAACAACGGTAGGAATTCCAAGACAGGATAAATTATAAGAGAAGACGGTGTTCTAATTGTCTGGAAGCAGCAGAAGCCACAAGAAGCACTGTCCCAGGCAAAACTAATTGCTATCGTCTCTCTAGTCCTAAGGTCCTAAGATGCTGGATTCTCACTTCTATTATAGTCTACCAAGCCGTATAATTATCTTTCTTGCTCTGTTGATTGAGCAGCAGAGGACTATTTTTCGTCACTGTATTTCTAAGATCCATCGCTCTGCTGGGAACATAGTGGTAATAAGTAACTGCTCGTGAATAAATGATTGAATAAATCACAAGAATGCACACACTAATGAGAATGCTGACACTAGTGTTCTCTTGAATGATGGGAAATAGAGAGAAAAAAAGAATGATCTGAATTGGAAAGATCTGCAAGGGATATAGCGTCCTCTGATAATTTCATGAGGTGGTGAAGTGAATGAAGAAAATTTCAGAAGATAGGGATGATTGTTTATCATATGCTCCTGAGAAATAAGAGAAGTAAAATGGCCCTCATTTCTCACCTCTAAACTATGAGTCTCAGTTTTTTTTAAATCCCTGCAATCTTAAGAATCCCTGGTCGCCACTGTGCACACGTTCCAGCACAGCAGTGACTAGGAGAGATGCTACGTGGTACTGCCTCCTTGGGAGAGAGGTAATCTCTCTGTCCTGGAGAACCCTGGTACTGTCATTCCCCACTGGCCTGTGGCCCTTTCTGTTGGTCCCCAGCCAGGGTGTTGTAAGGGATGCTGTATCCAGACCCTCACTGTGAGAGAAAGAACACATTGCCCACCTGGACTATATTTCTTATAATTATGATTTTTTCTGTTTTCAGAAAGAGACAATGTTTTTAGGATAGATACTTATTAAAATGGGAAGTCTTAGATAAGAATATCAAATGAGAACCAAACTAAAATGTCTCAATAAGCATTTTAAGTTTTTCGAAATTATCATTAAACACACTCAGCCCACTGTATAAAAAGCTTTTGGAGGTATGGAACTTATTGTAGTTCTAAACTTTTGGATAATGAGAACTGAGTTAATTCTTCAGGCAAAATCTAGCCGTAAAGAAACAATTCAGAGAATGCGCTGTTTCTGTTTGAGTTAAGGAAGAATGACACAAAGAAAATACTGTTCAAATAAAAATAAATGCTCATTTCAAATGTTGCCTTAGCCAGTTTATATACCCGAAAGAATTGAAAGCAAGGAGTCAAAGAGATATTCATACACCCATGTTCACAGCAGCATTATTCACAATAGCCAAAAGATGGAAGCAACCCAAGTGTCTATCAACAGATGAGTGGATGAACAAAATGTGGTATACCCATACAATGGAACACTATTCAGCCTTAAAAAGGAAGGAAATTCTGACATATGTTTCAATACACATGAACCTTGAAGATATTATAGTAGGTGAAATAAACCAGTCACAGAGGTCAAATACTTCATGGTTCCACTTATGTGAGTTACCTAGAGTAGTCAAATTCGTAGAGACAGAAATAGAATAGCGGTTGCCAGGGGCTGGGGAGGAGGGGGAATAAGGGAGTTATTATTTAATGGGCACAGAGTTTCAGTTTTGCAAGATGAAAGAGTTCTGGAGATGGGTGGTGGTGATAATTGCACAACAATGTGAATGTACTTAATGCCACTAAACTGTATATTTAAAAATGATTAAGATGGTAAATTTCATGTTATATGTATTTTACCACAATTAAAAAGAATAACAACAACAACAACAAAAAAAAGTGTTGCCTTAGATTTGAGTCTTGCTGTTACTGTGTACTGAGAAGCTTCTGTTTGTTAGAAACAGTGAAACTTGTTTTCCATTTCCAACAGCTAGTCATTTCTTATAGTCTAAGGTGGACTTTTTTCAACTTATAATTGTTATTTATGAAGTTGTCAGAGGTGTTAATAAGCACACATTAATAAAACTCCTGTCTGAAGTTGAATACTTAGTAGATTAATGGTTGAGTAACAGCAAACACATTCAGCCATTCTAGGTTAAGAAAAAATATGTGTAAGTTACTTCCCTCAATTAGGGATACAAACACCTGGGGCTTAAGATAGGATTACAAAATTTATACTTCTACGCCAGGACCAGCTCTAATGCATGATCCAGATTTTTGCTAAAGAATGTCATTTTGTGGAGAAGGGACATGCATGAATGTCACTAAAATGTTTTCAAAGATTGTGTCTTTTTGTTGTTGTTACATTGATAGTATAAATTTGCTTGATCTTCCCTGCATATGCCTTCATTCCAACCAGAAATTGTGTGAATGTGGGTTTATAGGTTATAAAGGAGTAGCCGTGTTTATGTTTGTGAGTCTTGTGAATTACAGTCATCTTAAATAAATTGTCTACATGGGTACTCACCCTGCTTTTCAAAAGTTTGCTTTATGCCACTTGGCTTTTGCAAAACACGTACATTTGCACCCGTTTTTGCTACCTGAAAGAAATTTGACGAGGATTTTCACTTTTGTGGAAAAAGAAAAAAGAAGATAACGTTCAGTGTGTGTTTTGCAGCAACGCTTACAGAGGCAGTGTGCACCCAGAGCAGGGAGAGGGGTACCATGAAGCTCCTTCCCTTGAACTAACACTCAGCGTCTCAGCATCAAGCTGCCAGAGCTTTGAGCTGTCTGTTAGCATCTGTGCTTTATCTGGATCTATTTTGTGCATCCGTTAGCAAGATTCTTTCTAAGAGCATTGCTTCTTCACTTTACACCATTTTGGTATGGAAGGTTTCATAGGAATGCTCTACTTTTGGATAGTGAGGGAGACCTGTACCGTGGAAAATGACTATTTGGGCAAGGCATCTAGCTGTGAGCAGTTTCTATACCATCATGGTTTCACAACCGTGGGATACGTGGTTGATGGAAGGGACCAGATGGGAGTGTAGCAGCGCCTGTAGTCCAACGTATTAACAAGCTGCCCACCAGCAGAGGATTTGTCCCACCCCTGCTGTACATCTGAGGGGGTGGTAGGAGTAGCAATTGGAACCCTGACTCAGTTCTCCGGTTTCTGTATCTCTTTGTATATGATACATTCTCACTCACAATTTGCCTGTGTTTAGTTCTCTTTCTATAATTTTGACTTCTAAGAAATCAGGCTATCCCTTACCAAGTACCCTGCCAAGGCTTAAAAAATAGATAAGGAAATACTTTTTTGATGTTTTTATAGCCTCTCATTCATTTGACTTCTATGGATCTGACCTGGCTGTTGAGCCCTCTGGAAAGGATGTTAAAATCCATAGATGAAGAATTTTAGGAGATTTTTAGATAAGGATAGTGCATTCTTGGCTCGTCCAAGGGTGCCAAATCAATGGAGGGATGAATGAACAGGAAAGAGGGAGGGTGACAGGGAAATGAGACATAAATAGAAGGAATGGGAAAGAGACCAGAACAGGTGTTAGAAAAAAGGCTATCTGGCCAAATTATGTTAAGAATTTGGCAGGAGAAGAGGAATGAAACCCTGGCTATTAGTCATGTGGTTTTTGCAGGAATATAAACAGGACTAATGTTCAAGTAAGAGTCAGCGTCTTAAACCAAGAAAGAGAAATGATGTAAGACATGTATGTGAAATTAATGCGCATTATTTGTACCCCAAGGAAAGAAAACAAGATGAACAATTCTAAAACACATCCCAAGTTCTCTGAATATCTGTCATTCCACATACAGAGATATTGTTTGATTGCAAATGACATTAAACATTATGCACGTATGCAATTAGTGCAAGTAGATGACCTAGATTCAGTTCAACGCCCATGATTTTCTTAATTAGAAGGCTTTTATACCAGCAATACTTTAAATGATTTCTGGTACAATTTGGAAACTTTAAAACCAGATGGTACTCTTGTGAACTCTTTAGCAGGCAAATTTGATGTTGTCATTGGATTTAAAAGGAACGTGTGGATTGAGGCCCCTATAAGACAAACATAAAATTTTAAAGTGTCTGGATCTGTGTGCTCTTAAATCAGAACTACCTGACATCATCATCATCTGATAATGAGTGAAGGTCATTATCTTCATGTGGCTGAAAGTGATATGAAATTCTTTCACACTTACACCAAGTATCTTTTTTTTCCAGTTAGATAAAACACATTTTCTAAATTTACTCTTAAGCACAAAAAAGAAAAAAAAATGTAAATAAAACGCAGTAGAATCAATAAAGTATCCCTTTTACCATAAAAAAATTGATTTACAGTTTTACCCATGCCAATATACTGCAGAAAGTATTCATATCCTATTTTCACATACAAACTGTCTTTTCTCAATAACCTGACATGAGATAATTATCACTTAACCACAAGAACAGATGTAATGGATCGGATGGAGCCTTACGAAATGGTCAATAGTCCACGATATCTGACCTACATAACTGGCATTTTCATGGGACTTAACATAATGCATGAATCCTGTTTACTGTGGCCTTGTTTAAGAAACAGAATATCGCCAAATATTACAAAGCACCTGTGTGCATCCTCCCCGCTCCCCCTCTGACTGCCTCAGAGTTTTGTGGTATTTACTTCGCGGCTTTAGCGAGATTTACCATGTACTATATGATAGCACATCACACTGTATTTTGGAACGCTATCTTTTCGGATGTAGTATAAACAGAAGCATACTATGTGAGTAATCCTATAGCTGCTTTTCCAAGCTCACTGTTAAATACATCTATCTGGGGCTTCCCTGGTGGCGCAGTGGTTGAGAGTCCGCCTGCCAATGCAGGGAACGCGGGTTCGTGTCCCGGTCCGGGAAGATCCCACATGCCGCGGAGCGGCTGGGCCCGTGAGCCATGGCCGCTGAGCCTGCACATCCGGAGCCTGTGCTCCGCAACGGCAGAGGCCACAACAATGAGAGGCCCGTGTACCGCAAAAATAAATAAATAAAAAGTAAATACACCTATTTGGGGAGCAGAATTGGAGGTCATCCACTTCCATTTCTTATATTCTGTGAGGGTCTGTGTATTTTTAATTTCCAAAAGTATTTTGTAAGCATTTTATTGATCAAATTTTTACCTTAATTGGCGTAGCCAGTAGAATACCAGTTCTTTGAGAGTTATAGGGCTTATCTTTGTGACCTACTAATAGACAAATTTCAAGAATTTCTCCTGTGGGGGAAAAAATGATATATTCTTCTGTTATTGAATGCAATAATAGATATCTATATGTGTATATAATGTGTGTCTGTCTCACACATACAGTTTTATGTGTGTATCTGTGTGTGCGTGTGTACCTTTCGGTAATTAATTTTGCCATTCGAGTCCTCTCTCTCTATTTTTTTCTTTTACAGGAAAGTGAGGTGTTAGTCTCCTCATATACAGTAAATTTGTCAATTTTTACATAGTTCTGTCCATTTTACCCTTCACATTTTGAAGTTGTATTATTAAGTATATCCATTTTTAGATTTGCCAAGTCTTCCTGATAAGTTGTCTATTTTTAGAACTCTGTGTGGTATTACACCCCACTTATGTCTAGCAATGCATTTTAAACCTAAAGAACATTTTTACTGACATTTATATACCACTTTTCTTTTTGGTAGTATTTTCCAGGTAAATCTTTTTTTTTGTAATCCTTCTGAGTCATTTCGTGTTAGATGCGTTTCATGTAAATCTCATATAGTTAATTTCTTTATTTTTTGAACTCAAGTATATAATCAGCATTTTTGAAATGTAGAAATGAGCATCTCTGTGTTAACTAAGATTTGCTGATATATTTGAACTTATTTATGGCACCTTATTCCCTACATTATAACATTTCGATGCCTCTCTTAAATTCATGAGTAGTCAATAATAATCCCAACAAACTGCCCCAAACCTTGCTTTTTATTTCAAATGAATTTACTGATATGAGTCAAAAGTGAGGTTTATCATATTTTCCTATAAATTATAGGCAACTACAAAGGCAAAGTGGAGTTTAAATGTGCTTGGCAACAAAAATTTACCTTAATTTTTCTCTCCTTTTTTTTTTTTTGCGGTACGCGGGCCTCTCACTGCTGCGGCCTCTCCCGTTGCGGAGCACAGGCTCCGGACGCGCAGGCTCAGCGGTCATGGCTCACGGGCCCAGCCACTCCGCGGCATGTGGGATCCTCCTGGACCGGGGCACGAACCCGTGTCCCCTGCATCAGCAGGCGGACTCCCAACCACTGTGCCACCAGGGAAGCCCTACCTTAAATTTTCTTATTGTTCCTTCTAAATATATCTATTCTTCGTGGATCTGTGATCAATAATTGGGTACAAAGGTGGGTGAAGTTTTTAAAACTTCTAAAATGAGTTAGGGAGACAATTATTTTATCTAATCCAGGCTTATACTAGTTAATGAAACGATCATTCAGAAAACCATAATAATGTAACACTAGTTATAACATGGTAGTTTAAATGATTTGTTTAGGCAGATTAAAATGGCGGGCTAAAAGTGATGATAATGAGTGTAAACAATTTCCATCTTTCACAGCTTTAAAATGTTGGCTTTGTTGTGTGGTATAATTAAGTCAACAGTGTGCTGGGTGGGTTCTGGGCTTGCAGACCACTGTTCTTTCACTGCCACCTGTCAATTCACAGATCTGTACTTTTCCCCGAAGCTGTGGTGCACAGCCTTTTCCAAGGTAAGGTTGACACCTGTAAAAGTGAAAATAGAAGGGAAAACGCCATAGATAATAGCAAGCCAGACAATTAAGGCAGTGCATAAAAGCAATAGGTAGGTATGCAAAATATTCTTTACAGCTTAACTGTCAAAATTCCCTAATGTTTGGAATTTAATTCATCCCTACATAACTTACCTAGTTTTATACAGATCAAAAAATGTCTGGCTCATTTTGGCAACTCTTAGGAAAATTTTCCTAAGAATTTTATGTTATCAGTTTCTGGTTTCTTTTAAGTTGAAGATTTTAACACTGCCATTTCTCTTCGAATTTTTGCAAAAAAGATAACGATATTTTTCACCTTAATTCATTCTTTAGAAAGTTTTAGATTATTAGTAATTCCATTTGGTGTGGGCATATGCATAATGATAATCGTGTATACAAGGTTTATATAGACAGACATAAGTGGAAATTGCAAATCTGAAATTTGACCCATGCAAAAAAGGTATCTGAAGGAGTAAAAGCTAACATTTACCTGTTTGAGTCAGGCACTTTTCTAAACACTTTATATCAACCCTTTGAAACCTACCAATTGATGCTACAACATAGGTATTGTTTTCACTTGTATGGACAAACAGAGGACAAGTTACACAAGGTGATAGATGGTAAGTGGCAGAGCTGGGATTTGAACCATTTGGGGCTCAGAACATAGGTACTCTTACTCTCCATGATAAACTGTTTTGAGAAGGGGAGGGGTTCACATATGCTGGTTGTGTGATGATGGTGACTTTGGTTGTAGTTATGGTTGTGATGAGAGTGGTACTAAAAACAAACAAGCAAACAAACAAAAAATCCTCCATTCTATACCAGGAGCTAGGCTAATTATGTTGCACGCAGAATGCCAAATAATTATCTGAAATATTTTATGAGCTAGGGAATATTACTATCCTTATTTTTCAAGGGAGAAAACTAACACAGAGAAATTATGTAACTTGTCCATAGACACAAAGCTAATGTTTCACAGAGGCAGGGAATGTTCAGGCCCTCTGGAGGCCTGAATCTAAGACCTATTCTCTGGTGTTTACTTTTCTGCAGGTTTATGACATAAATATAACACTCACTGGTGTAGGCAATGAGGTAGTTAATTCTTTTACTGAGGATTACCATATTGTTAAAGCCTCTTCCTGGTTAAAGACTATAACCTTTTCTAACTTGCATTGAAACATCCATGCAGATTAGAATAGGTTACTTGTTAAATTAATCTTTTATTTTAAATGCAGAATAGTCACTATGTTCATTAATAACCAGACTCGGTTTTTTGTCTTTTTTTTTTTTTTTGGCTGCATTGTGTCATCTTTGCTGCATGCCGGCTTTCTCTAGTTGCAGTGAGTGGGAGCTATTCTTTGTTACGGTGCACGGACTTCTCATCGAGGTGGCTTCTCTTGTTGCGGAGCATGGACTCTAGGCACATGGGCTTCAGTAGTTGTGGCACATGGGCTCAGTAGTTGCGGCTCACAGACTCTAGAGTGCAGTCTCAGTAGTTGAGACGCACGGGCTTAGTTGCTCCGTGCCATGTGGGATCTTCCCAGACCCGGGATCAAACCCATGTCCCCTGCATTGGCAGCCAGATTCTTAACTACTGTGTCATCAAGGAAGTCCCAGACTAGGTTTTTAAATGTAGATATTTATTGACAAGCCACACTTGTTTTTCATTTCTGCTCCACACTGCTAAGCTATGTTAGCACAGGGAAGGGCAGGTCTGCATTAACTATGACAAAAGTTATCATAAAGAGTACAAAAATTATGGTTCAGAAAGATAACTTAGACTTGATCGTGTAATGAAGGTAAGAAGTCCAAGAGTAATTTCAGTTTGGCAGGGTACATGTAGGAATAAAATTAGCAAGGAGTGGTGAAAACAGAGGAAGTGAGTTTGGCAGGTAATAGGAATAATCTATGGTAATGGAAATTGAAGTCATGAAAATATGGCGGTCTGCCCTTCTGTCTTCCTAATGCATCCATGTTCACCAGATGACCTGGTCAGGGAATTTTTAGTTAGAAAGCAAAATTAATAAGCATTTACAATACTGAAAAAGGAACATACCATTGTTAAATTTATGTCTTAATTTTGCTTGCTATCCTAATACATATATATTTTACTTACCATTTGACAGTCTTCTTTTCACTTAATAGTACATATTTTTCTATATAACATTGCATGTTCATTTTCTTGTATTTGCTGCGTAACTCCTTTTCACATTCTTGTGCCATAATTTGCATAGCCATTCTTGTATTTTGGGCATTTGTTTTGTTTCTGGAGTATACTGAGGAGTGTCATACTTGGGTATAAGCACCTTGACATCCAAATTCTTGGAAAACAAAGATCATATCTTTCTCCCATTTAAAGCCTTCAATTGTTTCCTACTGCTTTTTTTTAATTAAAAAAAATTTGTTTGCAAATAGGTTTTTCTAAATTTTATATTGGAGTATAGTTGATTAACAGTGTTAGTTTAAGGTGTACATCAAAGTGATTCAGTTATACATATACATGTATCTATTCTCTTTCAAATTCTTTTCCCATTTATGTTATTACAGAATACCGAGAAAATTTCCCTTCTGCTATACAGGAGGTCCTTGCTGGTTATCTATTTTAAATATAGCAGTGTGTACAATCTAAGTTCATTACATGGCTGCCAGCCAGGTTTTTTCTAGATTTAGTTCCACGTGGTTGTAGGTCTGAAGTCCCCATTTCCTTGCCAGTTGAGGCCATAGGGAGTCATTCTCATCTCCTAGAGACTCACTGGCCCCTACCTCCATCTTCAAATCCATCAATGAGTGGCTGAGTCCCTCTCATACTTCATTATTTTTCTGACCTACCCTCTACCTTATCTCTCCTAATTCCTCTTTCATTCCTCTCTCTGACTGACTCTTCTGCTTTTAAGGGTTCTTGTGATAACATTGGGTCCACCCGGATAACCCAACATAACCTCCCTGTCTTAAGGTCATCTGATTAGAAATCTTAATTCTTTCTGTAAAAGCCCTTCACAGAGGTACATAGATTAGTGTTTGATTGCATAATCAGGAATGGGAATTTTGGTGATGGGACATCTTTAGAATTCTGACTGTCATATGTCTATTAATAAAAAGAATGGAATTTTATTTTATGGGATAACATTTTGCTTAATTAAGTTTCACAGTTACTGTTCTTCATGATCCAGTCAATTGCAAATGTTCATTTCTAAGAATCATTCTTAGCCTACAGGAACAGGAGACTTACTAAAACAGGAGACAGGCTGGTTTGGCTCGTGGGCTATAGTTTATGAACCCATGATCTAGAATATCGTGTGGCCCTTGGAAGTACTGTTGATTAGTATTTAATAACCAATGCGTAAACTATATGTATAGTAAAATAGACAATAAAATAGCATGTACTATTTTTTCAATTGTATAAAACAGATATTTGTAATAGTAAATTGATAAGTAAGTAGCTTTACATTTGCATAAACTGAAAGATACGCAGTGCACTGAAAACAATAGTTAGAAAGGAAATGAAACACAATTCCTTACGTGTTTCTGTATTTGTAAAGCAATTGTAATGTATTTTTATCAGAAACTAGGAAACATTTTAAACGGTATGAAATATTTCATATTTAACTATGCAGTATTAATTTTTTAATTTATTTTTTGCCATTCATTGCTTCACTAATGTAAGTAGGATAGACGATATTAAAACAGAGCATCATGTTACACAGGAACTGTTATAACCAGCTAAATCTGTAAAGAAAGATGAATTTTAAGTGACCTTGTAAGCCAGACTCTACTAAACCTAACTGGCAACTCTGTCCTGATTAAAGAACAATGGGATTTATTTTAACAGTCCTGTATGAATGGTTCTGTGCTGTCCACAGTGTTAGTTTTCACACCTCAGTTACCAAACCAGTATGAATCTACCCCAAATCCCTATGTTCTAGACTTGTTTTTGCTTACCATTTACTATGAAACTTTTTTAATGCATGAAGATGGGGGTGAGAGTGGGAAAAATACATGAAGGTATAAATGGAAGTTTGTCCCTTTGCACTGAGCAAAATATGTACCCCACTCTCATTGCCAGGGATCCCTAGCTCAGCCAGCCGTTCGCTTTGGTTCTCTGACAATTAAATGATTATCTTTCCACCCTTTGTCTACTCACAATTAAGAAAGCAAAGAAAATAAAAGTGATATTCTACAAGAAAGACAGAAAGAAGAAAAATAATACCATGAAAGAGAATTTCTTTACCATACGTGTATGAGTGGCTGGTAGGATTAAAATGGACTAAAGTCATGGGAGTGAAATTTGTGTGAAAGGTCCATCTTAGAGATTAAGAATTAAAAGAGAGTCTGTTTTCATTTTGTTTGTTTGTGTTTGTTTTGTTTTTTAGATTCCATATATGAGATCATGTAGTATTTGTCTTTCTCTGTCTGACTTATTTCACTTAGTATAATACCCTCTAAGTCCATTCACGTTGTCACAAATGGCAAGATTTCATTTTTAATTGCTGAGTAATAGTCCACAGTTTATATATACCCCATCTTCCTTATCTATTCATCTTTGATGGTCATTTAGGTTGCTTCCATATCTTGGTTATTGTAAATAATGCTGCAGTGAACATTGGAGTGCACATATCTTTTCTCATTAGTGTTTTTGTTTTCTTCAGGTAAATACTCAAAAGTGGAATTGCTGAGTCATATGGCAGCTTTATTTTTAATTTTTTGAGGAATTTCTATACTGTTTCCCATAATGGCTGCAGCAATTTACATTCCAACCAACAGTGCACGAGTGTTGCACTTTCTCCACATTCTCGCCAACAATTGCTTTTTGTTGTCTTTTTGATTGTAGCCAATCTGACAAGTGTGAGGTGGTAATGCATTGTATTTTTTTTAACTGAAAATCTTTAATTTGTAGTTATTCCAGAAATCTTCAACTGGCTTGCAAAAAGTGGTGATGTTTTGTTTTAAAATGACAATGGTAGGTTGATGCCACCACTGTTATTTATGTATATGTCTTGTCATATTTATTAGATAACAGTATCTATCATCGTATTTCTTTTTTGAAATATGTAAACATTTTACCGCAATGCAATGTACCTAGCAGGATCTCAATAAATATTAATTGAATTTAAAAAAAAAGAGAATTAGAAGAGATAATTGGTTAAACTATAGATATGGGTGAGGTAGTTCTCCAAGACAGAATAAACTATAAGACAAACAAAAGCTCTTTCACATAAACAATTTTTTTAATGTCAAGTTGAATTCGTGTATATTAAATATGCACTAAATGACGTTCATATACAATAGACTGTTGTGGGATAAAGTAGACCAGAAATAAACTGAAAAATATCACAAAGCAAAACATATCAAGATCTCAAGAGAAGTTGTGAATAATACAACATAACTATTGAGTACCTGAAATCAACTTCAGGAGAGTGGAGAACTTCAGTGTAAATTCTCTCAGAGAACATCTCAGAACATAAAGAGATTGAATTGTGTAGAAAAACTTCTGTGTAGCATACAAGTTCACGCTATAGTTCCTCCAAGAGGGAAACTGAGCTGTGAATGGGTCTAACATGCTGGCTAGAACCACAGTATTTGAAGAAGTATCTTATAAAATGCATAACATTTTGATTGTTGACCAAGAGTTAATTCATGTTTAGATATGTCATGTCTAGCCTTCATTTATGCAGACTCAAACAAGAGAGTTCAATATTCAGGTCAGGATTTGCAGTGGGCAGTCAGGTGACCCTTTAACCTTTAGGTGCTATTAGGAGAGGAAAACTTGACCTTTGGGCACCTTGTTGCTAATGAAATGTTCAGGTTAAACCTTTACTAGTTAAGGAACTTATAAAGTTTTACAGAGGCTTGCCTAGAATCCAGAATAAGGGCTTGGGGGGGTTGAGGTCAGACAGTGGCTTGAAAGGAGAAAAGTAGCACTAATAGGTTTGTTTTGAGGGGACAAATACATCTACCTCTTTTCAATATTTTGTCGAAGCCCACCTTAGCCCTGCCATTCAAAATCATCTTTTCTGTTATTTTGGCACTTGCGGTACAACACAGAACCCCGATTTAGGCTGGCAGGTAAATTTAGACTATTCTTCCTGACACTTTGTTTTAACTTAGCAAAATACTAAATAAAATATGGCTTCTTGTCACTTATCCCAAACATCAACTATAAATAGGTAACATTATTTATCTTAAAATGAAATTTGCTCTAGCAAATATACTTCATATTTGTTGCAGTCCTTTCATTTGATTTCCAGTTTCTCTCTTTCATTTTGGAAGAAAAAATTCTATGCTTTATGTCTGTATAGACTCTCCCGTGGGGCAGTTCAAACATAAATGTGCATCCTTAACATTACATTTCTTGGTTTTTAGCTTGCACCAGAACTTTCCCCCCATTTCAATGTAGCTTTTGTATGGACATGTGCAATAAAAAAAGCTAATAAACTTAATAAATGGTTCAGTTGCATGGCTGCACCTGTGTGTTACCTCCATCCATATTATCCACTTCCTCAGACATTGCCCTGTACCTCGTCTTGGTCACAGGACCCTACTGTAAGTCTAATAAATAATGCAATAAAAGTAAATAATCTGAGAAAATATTACAGTGCAAACTGAAAATAGTTTTGTTGTAAATTTATGCACGTTTTTATTCACTCTGCCAACTACAAGTATGCTGGCATTCTACTGTTCGCTTTAGATCTCCCACAAGAATATGACCGAAATCCTTATTTCTTATGAGCTTCGTTCAAATATATATTAAAGTGGCTCAGTGCCAGCACGTTTTTTTCTCAATAGGATTGGTGCAAACTGATTCAGACAATAACACATGCTATAAATATATGTATTTCTGAAATGACCCTCTGAAACTGTCTGCACGTTCAAAGTACAATAGAAAATTAAGTTTTTTCCAGTAATTCAGGCATCAAATGCATTTTTCTCCTGATGTTCTAAAAATATGGACAAACTGTTTACTTTTACTTGAAACTTTTGGATAAAAGATATATTTCCAAACAGATGTGAGCGTGTGGACTCTGAATGTTTAGAAAGGCAAGACTTTCCAATGATGCTAAGTACTAAAATTGTCTATCAGATATCAGCATGATACAAAGCAGAACAGGTTCACCTCCTCATGTCTTACTAGGTTAAGAATACTTTAGATCTTTTTAGCTAAAGACCATTTTTAAACAAAATATGCCATCTAGTTAGTCAACATGAGACTGTGTTTTCAATCACTCTTTTACATAGGGTCTGTCGGCGGCTGAATGATCGTACTCTCATTAATACCTTTGACAGTTCATAGCTGTCAGTCAGAAAAGATTTTCACAAGCTGCTTTTTCAAGGCATGAGAAATGCACAGAAATGAAGAGGTGAGCTTAGACTGACAGATCGCTTGGGGTAGCTTGGGTAGGCTCTAACCGACTCTTGGTTTGCTCTTTCCTGCTATCTAAAGAAGGCACTGAATTGATAAAGCTATTTAATGAAAATCTTAGCTAGGTTTTATCTGGTTCTGGCACTAACCAATAGGGCATATTTACACTATACATATTTTACATATAGGCACACAAGGCTTAGTGTTTCAACTGGCTTGTGTAGAGCACAGGATATTCGCCTTTACAACACATTTTTTTCTGTTAACTAGAAACAGGACCAGGAACAGCCAGATAACGTCGTAGGCAACGTCCAATATTTTATGCATAGCAGTTTACGTATAGTAAAATGTCAAGCAAAATATATATAGAAGTTTTCCACCGTGTACATTTTATGTTATCTCTAACCTGGGTAAGAGGTGAAACACCTAACTTAACCATTTAAAAACTACTTCTCTCCAAAATTTCTTTCAGGACACTTTAAAATGTTGTATTTATAATAAAAGCAACTATCGATTTAGCGCTTGCTAAATGCTAGACCTTGTGCTGAGCATTGGACCTCCATGAGTCCATGCTTATCTTTATCATCCTGCAAAGTACACATGATTATCCTCATTGCTCAGATGAGGTCATTTATGCTTGGACAAATTAAATGACTTGACCGAGCCCATAAATGTAGTAGCTGGTAGACACAAAACAAAGCTGTTTGGAGGCAAATCCCTTGATCTTTCTGGTAATGTCACTGTGCATTCTGAGGTCATCTTCAGTCATGGTGGAATCTATTTCTTTTATTTCTTAACTGTTCTTGTTTGAGTGGTTTAGAGGCCACTGCTTTTTGCTCTGAGTGGTTTCTTTGTCCAACCCAGGTGTGTATTCCTATATTTCAGTTATCTTCCGATTTACCAAGTCATAACACAGCTCTAAGTACAGCGACTGCTTGCTTTACTACATCCATTTTGAGATATAAATGGCATCCTCATAAATGTGCATAACTACTTCAGACTTTCAAAGTATGCAAAGCAACGGCAAATAGTTAATGGTTCATTAGCTAAATACTGTGCACAGTTTGTTATTAGAACGTTGCCTGACCTGAGAATATTTTTCAGAGCAAATTACCTACCAGAATTTTATCTGATGATCCTAAAATGAATCTTTTAGAGTAAGCTATGGTTTCTCCAGAATATTTAAAAATTTAGTGCCCTAAGTTTTTAAATATTTGAGTTAATTGAGAGAGGTAATAATCCCCATATACAGCTTAGTTATTTTCATTTATATGTTGTATACATATTTTGCATATTTTATGAATACATGTAGTTATATTTAGCAAACAATAAATAGTTCCATTAGATTCTTTTATTACAGAAATCATAAAAATATAATAGAATAACATACATCTAATGTTAATACTATGTATAAAATAGTTTTATCTATATATACTAATTCTTCATGCATTGAAGGTGATCATTGGGGCTAATAATTTTCAGTGTACTATACAAGGGATATGGAATATATAAGATATTTAATTGCACATAATGTCTGCTTGATAAATGTTACACAAAGGAATAAGTGAATCCCTTAGTGAATGAGCTCCTAAAGATACCTTAACTTATTTTTATTTGAAAGTATAATACTTCCACTTCAAGCTAAACCTTCAAACACTAAGCTCAATATTTTAAATATAAGAGATCCTTAATAAATGCTTGTTGAAATGAATTGAGTCTGAAAATATTCTATGATGTATCTGGAAAAATGTTTCCAAAAGAGCATTCTGAAGAATTATTTCTCTGAAGGGTGACCCTCAAGTATGAGTTCCATAATCACATACATTGGTGGCATGTTCTATACTGCAGTGTTAGTTTACTTGGCTTCTGACAAGTTTTACAATAGAGAAATCCCTTTAACTTTATTCATTCATTTCTCAAGCCTAATTGACCACAGAAACTCTTTGTCCTCCACTTAAAATCTACTGGCTAGCTTTCCCAGTAAGTCAGTATAAGAATCAGTGTTCAAGATGTCAATTCCTTGAAACAGAAATTCTTGATATTACTTCATTTAAATGCATTTGTCTCTTTATAGATTATTACTTTTATCTCTAGTTTATATTTGGGTTTCTGTTATTTGTACTTTAGCTAACAGAACTTTATAGTGCTAATAAATAGGGATATAAATGTGCTTTGAAAATGTCCCCGTTTTCCTAATATTATCACGACTAAGTTTCATTATGGCATCTTGAATAATAAATGTCAGTGCTTAAGATGAAGATGAAAATAATATGAAAATTTCTTCTTTGTAATTTTTGAAATCTGTCTTAAGGCATACACTCAAAATGTTATCCTTTTAGCAATGGATAAGATTTCAGGACATGTATCTCCTCACAGAATGCTTCTTTTCCTACACTTCTTGGTGAACTCCATGTTCTTTTTATATGAAATCAAAACTAACAATTGATATAAATTACTCATGATAAAATTGCTTTTTATTGTACTTTGTTCTTGACTCAAAAAGTTTAGTTAAGAAATTTGAGGTTATATTAGTCTTAATAATGTTTTTAAACGTTACTTTAATACACTAGAAATGCGTACATCCAGGTGTATCTCTTTGTGAGTATGACTGAGAGGCAGAATGATGCACTGAAGGGGTAAGATTTTTGTGATCCCCTGGGTTTCAATCGTAGACTCACCACAGGAATGCTGTGAATCTCAGGTTAATTATTTAACATCATTGAATCTAATTTTTGTAAATCTTTAGATTGGTTATGAAACCTAGGTATGAGCTGAGGCTACATTTTCTTTTGAGTTTAAAATCATTGACTCAGTATTCCTATCTTACCTTCTGTAGAAAATATAATAAAAATCTCAAGTTTGCTCTAAATCCCTGTTATAGGCAAATTTGCGAACCCGCAAATTCATATATTGGTCCTACCCCCTAGTACCTAAAATTGTGACCATAGATGAAAATAGGATCATTAAAGGGGTAGTTAAGTTAAAATGAATTCATTCTTTTGACCCTAATCCAATCTAACTGGTGCCCTTATAGAAGAGGGAATTTAGATGCAGACACACAGAGGGTAGACAGTGCGAAGCCACAGGAGAAGACAGCCACCTGCAGTCCAAGGAGAGAGGTCTGGAATGACCCTTCCTTCACCACTATCAGAAGGAGCCAGCCTTGCCAACACCTTGATCATATGGACCTCCAGCTCCAGAACTGTGAGAGAGTCAATCTTTGATATTTAAGTCATCCAACTGTTGTGCTTTGTTTGGGTAGCCTAGGAAACTCATATAATCCCAGGAGTTCCACAGGTCTGGATCTGATGTCTAGATTCTGAAGCTGAATCCAGCCTCTGTAACCCGACACTGAATTAAATCTCAGAGACAGAGTTTTGGGTGATATAGAAAAGAATAGCTGTGACAGGGCGAGAGAGAGTCATGGGCATATACACACTAACAAACGTAGTAAGGTAGATAGCTCGTGGGAAGCAGCCGCATGGCACAGGGATATTGGCTCGGTGCTTTGTGACAGCCTGGAGGGGTGGGATAGGGAGGGTGGGAGGGAGGGAGACGCAAGAGGGAAGACATATGGGAACATATGTTTATGTATGACTGATTCACTTTGTTATAAAGCAGAAACTAACACACCATTGTAAAGCAATTATACCCCAATAAAGATGTTAAAAAAAAAGAAAAGAAAAGAATAGCTTTATTGCTTTGCCAGACAAACGGGGCCACAGTGGGCTAGTGCCCTCAAAACTGTGTGTCCCCACTTGCATCGGCAGGCGGACTCTCAACCACTGCGCCACCAGGGAAGCCCTTCTACGCTATTGATTTTTGACTGTTCCTCCCTTATCTCTGCATTTCTTCCTTTCCTTGATTAGCAACTGTTTCAACCTGCCCTTTGGAACTTGGGAAGGGGACACAGGAAGGTTTTTGTGCCCAGGAGCCCCACAGGGTCCTGCTCGGTTTCAATTCCACTAAACTCTATCACCCATACCTCCTTGAAAATGTGTAGAACCTGGGAGATAGACAGACATGTTCTCAATTTTCTGCTTTGTGGTAATCTACAAAAAATGGTCCCTATTCCTTGGTTTCTCTAAGACCACTCCTAAAGTATTGGAGGTGATTTCAGGTTAACATGACAACAACGCAAACAACCCAAACTTATATATCATACACTTCTTTTTGCAAGTCCTTGATTTAATGCCTCAGGGAATTTTTCAGCTGCAACATTTCTTTGCAGATTCCAGACTCCTACTCACTGTGTTATTTGAATCCCACCCCTCCTCTCCCAAGTCCACCTCCCCCTCCCAAAAAAAAAAAATCTCTCAGCTTTTTATTCTCCTAGGTTATTTCCCTTTAAATCCTTCCAAGAAACCGCATTCCCTGCATTTTATCATGCAGAAAAATTTGACATTCCACTTGGGCCTGGCTTTGCATTAATAAAGATCCATGGGTTTCACACTGAGCAGTCAGAAGTCCTGGCTAAAGCGTAGAAATGTGAGCCTTACTTTTCTTCTTCCTTCACTTGTCTTTGCAAGTAGAAAAAAGGGGGAACAAAAATTTATTTATTTTTTATTATGAACCATACCTTTATTTTTTATGTTTGAATAGCTATGTGTTTTTCCTCACTTCTAAAAATTCCTTGATGGGCTGTTATGAGAACTTTCATGTCACTGGCTGACATGAAAAGAGTGGATAATACATGTCCAGTGAATAAACGAATCAATAATTAGTTTATTAGCTAGTACGTACCTTCTCAATTAGTAATATCTTCATAGTAAAGATGATACTTGAATCACCATTGAAGGATGCTCGGGAGATTTCCAGAAAGAGAAAACACTGTATATACTGATAACAATTACAAAGCAGGAGATGAAAGAGCATGGGTTTCAAGCAATTATGAGAAAGGTATAAGGCATATAAAAGTGTTGATAGTCCTATTAAATGGCTCAGGCTGCCGTAGAAAAATATCCCAGACTAGGTGCCTTAAACACCAGAAATTTATTTCTCACAGTTCTGGAGGATGGAGACCCAAGAACCAGGGGCTGGCTAATTTGGTTCCTGGTGAGAACTCACTTCCTGGCTTGCAGATGGCCACCTACTCCCTGTGTCCTCACGTGACACAGAAGAGAGAGCCATCTGGTGGCTCTCTTCCTCTTTTAGTAAGGGCACCAGCCCTATAAGATTAGGGCCCCACCCTTATGACCTCATTTAACACATATAACCTCACAGGCCTTATCTTTAGATAAAGTCGACTTGGGGGTTAGGGGTTCAACATGAATTTTGGGGGGATACAATTCAGTCCAAAGTATTCCACATCTGGCTCTTTAAATTTCATGCCCATCTTATATGCAAAAAAAACACATTGATTTCATCTCAACATCCTCAAAGTCTTAAATTGTTCCCACATCAACGCTAAAGCTCAAAATCTCAGCTAAATATCATCTACATCAGATACATGTGAGACACAAGGTACAATTAATCTTGAGGTAAAAGTCCTCTCCAGCTAGGAGCTTGTGAAACCAGAAAAATTATGTGTTTCCAAAATACAGTGGTGCGACAAGCATAGGATAGCTATTTCCATTCCAAAAGGTAGCAGAAAAAGAAGGGAGAGGTGAGGGGTCCCAAGCAAGTCCAAACCTGGCAAAGCAAATGCTGTTAGGTTAATTTTATGGGAAACTCCATTATCTAGGTGTGATATAGGACAGCATCCTTTAACTTCCATTTAGATGTGTTCCAAAATAAATTGACTTATGAAGAAAAGTCAAATGTATAAGCACTGAACAACAGCTGAAGCTGAATGTAACAATGGCTCACATTTCCAGTATGAAGGGCGGCCTTAAGCCCTCTGTACATGCATCTAAACAGAAGCCTTGTCCAACTAAGAGCCAGCAAGGCCTCAGTAGGTTGGCCCTGTTATATTACAGGCACATCTTGGATCCAGCTCAGGAACAGGGAGCTATGTCTACAGCCAGTCCCTTTTGTAGCTCCTCTCATCTTTTTTCAGTTTCTTGTCACCAGTGATCCTGAGACACGGCACCTCTGAAGCTTATGAGGCAGAGTCGGACTGAGCATGGGTGGTAACAAAAACCAGCAGATGGAGGCTTAAACCAGTCTGTAATGCAAGAGACGAAAGTACACGATGAGGCAAAGGGAAATACCACACTTCAAGGGGGAGCTGAGCAGAAATAAGCCGAGAAAGGGAAAACAAATATGTGTAAAGCAGGAAGAGAATAGGGGCAGGAGGAAGAAAGGCCAAGGCGGGCCACAGGAGAAAATGCTCGGCAATTCCTCTTAATTCCACAAGATACCACGCCCCTGGATTCGTGATTTCTCCTGCTGTGGTTCGTACACCTACTCATGAGCATGTTAGCTGAAGAGCGTTACCTGACACATAAAAACCTGACTCCATCCCAGTAAGCTTTTCTGTGTCCTTGGCTTGTCAAGGGTCTGGATAAAGATGTGGCTTCTTCGTTTTCTTCTCTTCTGCAAGGCAGCTGTGTCCCGGCCTGCTTTCTCTGGCCAGCCGGCCTGTGCTCTGTGACCTGGACCCTTGTGTTCACTCGTGGCGGCCTTTACCACAGATAAAGAGCCAAGACCCACCACCGACCAGTGCCTCCTTCATGCTGGACTCGGCAGCTCTTTTTATGAGCAGACACATTTTCTTGTGTTATTAAAGAAACGTACACGACTTCTTATGCACTGATGTAAGATACATTCTTATAATCTTGCTGCAGGTTACACACGGGGCAATATTAAGCAAGCATAGACTCTAAGCTTCAGTCACCAATGCCCAGGAGTATTTTGCTGCAAAACCTGCACCTCTCTCATTCTAGATTCCGTGACCTCTAGCATGCAAGTCAGATCAAAGAAAAACAGGGGAAGAAAGGAAAAAGACAATGTGGAACTAACATGGAAGAAAGCATTCATTCCTCAGGGAGTGGGAGACTCCAGTCTGCATTGCCTAACACATACCTGCCCTTGCTCCATGCTCTAGCTTGCGCCCTTTCCACCAGAGGACACTTACAAATAGCAAGTCCTTGGCCTTAAATCCTTGAGCCCTTCCCATCCCCCTCCACAATTCTAACCCATGTCTCTTAGGGAGAGTTTCTGACACAAGACTCAGCTCAAACGCCTGTTTCTAGCCAAGGATTTTCATACACTTCCTCCTACCCCAACCTGTCTCTAGGTTCTCCTTCTTCTGTTTCCTCACATAGTTTTTGTGGACCCCTCTATCAAGATCCTTAAAATGACTGATAATTATTATGTATTTACTTGTCGGTTTTCCCAATTTATGGTTAAACTCTAGGCATCTGACAAAGGGGAAGCCCTCTGTAAGAGCCTGCCAATGAAAGAAATGAATAAAATAAACTTGCATCTCAACAATACAGCATCACAATGGTTGCCTTCTGGTTCCTAGTAACAAACAAGTGAGAGCTGCTTAACTTAGCAGATTGATATGTCATAATATATGTATGTGAACACTGTCTAAATCCCTGTAGGTTCAAAACTATAAAAGCCATATAGGGTATTTGAAATGGAAATTACATTAAACAAGCACAATCTAGCAAAAGTCAAATAACTGTACTTCAATGTAAAGCACTGGTACTTTTCATCTCTGAAAGAAGAATTCAGGTTTAAATCAGTTTTTACATTGTTTAAGTGGTGACATCTATTCAAAAATGTTTCTTTTGTCTTTGTTTCAGTAGAAGTTTGCACAAAGCCCCAGTATACAATGAAAGGGTCATGAGCCTGTTTGGCAAACTGCATGAATGTTCTTTCATGCTCTGCTCCATGAAGGCCCTTGATATTTGCAGTGAAAGTCAAAGGCTTCATCCAACACTATTTGAAAATAACCACTTATAATCTCTAAGGTTCTTTCACGTTCTTCACAACTTTGAATCAATAAAACTGAGTTTTATCGTAGACAGCATTCAATTGTTGGTATATTGTGCTATCTGAGGTGTATTTCCAATGTTTTATTTCACTGTTCTAAATAGTTAAGGGCATCTTGTTATTAAAATACTACTGGTAAATATGTAAATGGTAAATCCTTTTTTTTTAGGTTATCTAAATCCACACAAGTCTACCCGTTGGCCCAAAGCTGTAATATTGTATAACAAATCACCCAGGAGCAGCTTCCAGCAATAGATCAAACATTTCTGAAGAAAGCAAGATGATATCCTAGAATATGCTGTCAAAACTTCATCCCATACCTGTGAAAAATACTTAGCCATATTGGAGCTCAAAAAATAACTAAAATATTTTCAATATTACAATATGTTTCCCACTGTATATCCAATCTAATTTCAGCCCTCATATACAAAGTTCATCTATAACAGCACTTATGTCAAACTGGCTGGGTGCTTTCATTCATTTTTATAGCTATTTGCATTGTACATTCATCATCTGAAACACAAAACAACATGTCTATGAAATAGAGTCAAATTTTGCATGCACAGCCCACTGCAATATGCAAAATTATCAAACTTTGAAGCTCATGGGGTTGGTGTTGGAAACTTACTAGGAGAAATGTATTTGGAGCTTTACCAAAGCAATAACTTCTAAAACGCAGTTTAAAACATTTGTTAAAGTCATAATGTGTGTAGGTATTCACGTCCTTAAACACAGGAATGTTTTGTATTTACTGGATGTACATGGAGATCAAAGTCTTTGTCATAAACGATCGCAGTGTTTGAAGCACTTCTTAGAGGTAGAAGTCTGGTTGTTTTTTTTTAAGAGCATAAAATCACTTGCAAAAAACAATGACCTATATTAATAGCATATTTAGAACCTTAAGCAGTGCTTCCTAACACTAAACTTTACATCTAAGGCTTTGATATAAACCATGTTTAAAATATTGAAACTATTGTCTTACTTAATGAATGTAGCCTGCCGACAGTTATTGCACACCTATCCAGTGTAGAATATTGCAGTAGGCATAAAGCCTGCAGGAATATTAAATTTGCAACTCATTTTCCAGAATGCTTTGATAAAACCTTCATTTTTCTTCCCGAATTGTACTCTATAATTAGTATATGTCTTTATGCTCATTAATCACCACAAAATAATATCAAACTTGGCTGAGCTGAGAGTCTAAGCTCAATATCCACCATTCTTATTTGACTACTGTGTGTTGTGATGAACAGAGTTTCAGGTCATGAGAAGCTCCACCATCAACTGTTTAATACGTAGAACGTGAGTCCCTTGTACAACATAGATACATTAATGTCCTTGATAATTTAGTACTCATTTTAGCTAATATAGCTAACATTTTCCCCTTAAACTTTTAAACCAGAAATGTTTCAAATTTGTAGGACCGAGGAGAACGCATTTGCAGAAAGCCCACATATTTGGAAGTATTGATAAATTACAAAAGTAAAGTGCTGGTTAGAGATCTATCCTCCAAACAATAGTTGATCAACCATAAAACCACTGCAGATATGAAGACCTTGCAGGTCTATGTGAATATAACATGTATATTACCACAAGACTTTCTCTGGAAATGGGGTTAAAGGTATTTCTCGTATTTTGCGTCAATTCATTCTGATTCAACTCTTCTCTGTGGAAACACAGAAAGAAAGGAATGGATGATCTTATGAAAGATAAGTCTCATCCATCCCACTCCATGCTCTCCGACCAGGGAGGGACTTGGGTGCACAGTGAAAAGGGAGGGTCCATGCTCACGTGAAAAGGGAGGGTCCGTGCCGCAGAGCGGCTGGGCCCGTGAGCCATGGCCACTGAGCCTGCGCGTCTGGAGCCTGTGCTCCGCAACGGGAGGGGCCACAACAGTGAGAGGCCCGCGTACCACAAAAAAAAGGATCATGATTGGAAGCCAGAAGGCATCCTGTAAACAAGTTTTCTCCTTTTTTTTTTTTGCTGAAACAAAATGATTTTGTTTTGTTCAGTTTAGCTCCCACTCAAGCTAAAACAGCTCTTCCTGGCAGTACAGAGAGAAGACAGGGGAGGTTGGGTGATTGAAATGAAATTTTTTTTTGGTAGAGATTTCATTCCCAAACATGGAACCTCAGACCATGTGCTGCAACTAATGGCTTTTTGTCCAAGAAGGAAAACTTCAGTTTGACTAGTTAGGATGTGTTCATTGAATTGACATCAATGTTTATGTAAAATATAGCACAGCCTTCCTGCATTTAATTGCATTTTAGGAGAAAAAGGAGAACCTACCAGGAGTCATAAGAGGTTGCTGAAATGTCCCACCGTTGAGTGTGTGCCTTTGCCGAGAAATGAAAGTTATATTATGTGCTACCTTTTCATCTGTTACGCGTCTTCGCCAGCTGCGGAGACATGTCAGGTGCCATTATTCCGCAAATGTTACTCTCTTTTTCAATTTCTAACCTCTTGTTGACAGTAATCAGGACTTGATGGAGGAGGCTGTGCGGGTGTTACATGATAGTTGGTGCTGGCGTGATATAGTATGTGACAGTTTTAGTATTACATCCTGTAGGATGATACATCATCAAATAATGTTTCAGATAATCCTTAGTCTTTCAGCAGAAAGGTAATTGTTACCCATCTAATAATATTTCCAGATGGCACAGCGGGTGAGGTGTGGGCTAAACATGAAAGAAGACTGGGCTTAAAAAGTGAGGCCAGAGCAAAACGTGAAATAAAGAAAATGACCAGGGATTGTGCAGAAATGCAAAACTCTTTCCAAAACTAGGATTGCATAAGCTGTGATGGCATAATATTTGGATAAAATAGAAGGACAACTTGAAATGTTCCCCACGTGAGATTTCTTTTTAAGGGGCAAACATTGCAGTAAAAGTAAATAATGCTTTTCTTTATAAGTTTCAGGATGGAGTACCCAATTTGCAGAAATCACGTTCCTGCAGATAACATCTTATGATTACTATCTGAATATTGCAATATACGGTTCTATGGTTTTCTACAAATTTTGATTTACTTAAGAGCAAAGTTCAAAGGATTTGTTATTAAAACTCATGTTTGTCTTAGTTAATTAACATTTGCTTTTACTAACTGGCATTGTTTCTCCACCAGAGTGTATCAAGATTTCTTTATTTATTGACCAATAGCCACCTCTTTCTGAGAATTCAATACATTCACTGCAACAGAGGGCATGGACTTTTAAAGTATTAAAAGCACTCTCAGCAATTATATTAAGGATATTATTATATTATTATATAATATTATTATATTATTTATCCTTCCTTAATAAACAAGCATATGACACCTACAAGATACATTTTCCAAACTTGCAAGAAAATAATAAACACATATTCTATGACACTTACATCTTGAATTTTTAATCAGTGAAGGAATTTTTTTTCATGTTTTGGAGAATGAAAAAGTAAAGAAAAATGCCCTAAACTTTTTACAATCTCCATAAGCAATGTTTATATTTAAGTTCTCATAATATACCTCTAAATTTTATACTATATGCCTAAAGAGTCCTTGCTTCTTACAAAATGGAAGAATGTTTATTGCAATACATGATAGACAGATTCTATTTCCTGTTGTTTTGTTTTCCCAACTGAATGAAACAGGACAACCAGAGTTATGAGACATCAACTTTTGACAACTTTTCATAAAAAAAAAAGATGTAACTCAAATCTTTATCTTTGATATGGGAAATTAAGAATTATAAATATTTCATCTGACAGTTTCTTCATTCAGATATTTTTGTCTTTAAAGCAAATCTACAGCATGACCTGCTGGATGCATATAAATGAGCTGCTTTTTTCCTCTATTTAGAAATGATAATGGAGTCAGGTAAGTTTTCTAAAGTAAAGATCAGTACACTTTATGTATTTGCACATATATTCAAAGTGTCTCTTTGAGATAAGAATGAAGAATATTCCCATTTTAACAAGCATGTAAAAAAATTCTTGGATGAGCTACAAAGTGATTAAATGAGTGTATCCAAGTCTCAAAGCAACTAAATAAAATAGTCAGGAAAATAAATCAGAGTGTCACTTATCTCACAGGTATTTCTATTCCATGAGGCTTTAATTTGTATGCATATGCTAGTGTTTTCTGTCTAAGTTTGTGGCTATAAATGTAAAAAAATGGCTTCAGGCTTTTTTTGAGTTGATTATAAATCAATACAGTTTATGGGTAATAAATGCCTGTCCAAATACTGTCTTTCAGTCATTTCAAATATTCAAAGCTATCTATCTATCTATCAATCTCTTGATCAGTCAGCTATCTGTCTCTGTCTATCTGGTTTTTTAAGGCACAGGATTTAGGAAGTAATGGGTCTTGGAGGGGATGATAAGAAATGACCTAACGTGTTCTTCCTGGAGCTATGAGGAGACTTCAGTAGCTTCATTACCAGATGAATTACCAAGGTGAGAAGGATGTACTTCTCACATTTAGCCTAATTTAAGATCTCCGAGTATGGAAAGTATAAGCTGTAAGTTTATACCTTAATTTTTTTTTTTATTACAAAAACTTTCAAGGCTTTTACTTAAGTCTGCACTGCTTGTTAATTTAGCCATAATTTCTTTGGATGCTAGGGGTAATTCTTAAAGCATAAGATAAGATGAGCTGGGCTTTCCTGGTGGTGCAGTGGTTGAGAGTCCGCCTGCCGGTGCAGGGGACACGGGTTCGTGCCCCGGTCCGGGAAGATCCCACATGCCGCGGAACGGCTGGGCCCATGAGCCATGGCCGCTGAGCCTGCGCGTCCGGAGCCTGTGCTCCACAACGGGAGAGGCCACAACAGTGAGAGGCCCGCGTACCGCAAAAAAAAAAAAAAAGATAAGATGAGCTAGTATTGAATAAGCCTAATTTTGCCAAAGGGTTCCACATTCCCTCTTCTTTTTTTTTGTATACACATATTCTAAAACTTTATTCTTTAAGCACAAGCTATGTTGTTACTCTTATTTTGTACTCTGCACTCATTGTCTTATAAAATCTTTACAAAATACTTTCAAAACTTATCTACTACCTTCACAAATTGAGAGATTAGAAAACTGAAGCCCAGAGAGATAGCTTAATTTACCTGAGGTCACACAGCTATTAAGTTGGTGAACCTGAATACGGAAACCAGGTCCACTTGTTGCTCAGGTTAACGTTGCCCTAGGCAGATGGCTTTGGTAAACTGCTTAAGACAAACCAAATAGGTATACATTTTAGTAGGATCCTTTCATGAGACTATACTGTTTCGCTGTACTTTTTTTTTTTTATCCTAACCCGTGCATCATTCAAGAAAGATATACTTTCTGGTCACCATGGAAACTTCTATAACAGCAAGTGATGGTGATAATGACGATATTAACCCTTAAAAGGACAGCAGAGTGATTGCTTCATACATATTGTGTTAGCACATTAAGTGATACTTCTTATTTATTTATATTTTTAATTTATTTCTGGTTTTGGTAGTTTTTTTCCCTTCAAAGTCTTCATTCTCTATGTACTTAGCTTAAAAAACTTAAAATTTTCCAATACTTCCCAATCCTTCATTATACAAGCTTATATTTCTACTTGACACCAATTTCTGAGCAATCCTAGACTACGGCTGCACTCAGAAAACTATTGTTTTTTTTTTTTTAATTTTGGCCTGAAAACAAATGTAATAAACATCGCTGTCTTAGCTATTTCTTTGCAGTTTTCTTCCAAGAACTTGATATCTACATTTTCCAAAGTGTCTGTATTCATCTTCCATCGCTCTATATTGAGAAAGAGGTCAATTGAATGCAACATCTTGGCTTCAGCTTATGCACGATTCTATTGATAATTAGTGTCAAGAGAAATGCTCTTGAATTTCAATTTTAGCAGATATGTTTTCCTCTTGAAGTTTCCATGCCAATTAATATTACTAGAGGGTGATTTTCCCTTGAAATTATCTTTTGAAAGAACTTCTCTGTTTAACTTGTCCAAGAGTGAATATATACATAAAGAAACGAGATCTTAGCTCAGTTAAGAATTAATTGATCTGTAAATTTCACTCCAGAATGTAAAAATATCCAGGAAAATGTACTTAATCAAAATGAAATCCTTAGTTTTTCGAAAATAAGGAAAGAAGAAAGGAAAGAAAGACAGAAGGAAAGAACGAAAGAAAGAAAACAAAGAAGGGAGGGAGGAAGGAAGGAAAGAAAGAAAGAAAGAAAGAAAAGAAAAAGAGAAAGAGAAGAAAAAGAGAAAGAGAGAAAAGAGAAGAATTTTTGAACATTATTAGAAGTAGAATATTGTAGTCCAGGAGTTTTATGGCTGGTAAAATTAGTGCCCCTCTTTAGATATTTCAGAATTTCATTCTAGGTGTGAATAACCTCAGAACATGGAGACTTTCTGCAAAGTGAATTAGCTCTAAATTACTAATAAAAAACAGATTGTATTTAGGGGCAGAGTTAGTATGGGAATTGAAATTCCAAGACCGCACATTATTGTTCACTGAGCGTATTGTGTTAGGCAACAGTAAAGAAAAAAAGGAACAGTGGAAAGGCCAGTAGTCTTAACATCTAACACCAGAGCATGTTTTAAGTGTGAACCCTAATACCCAAAGGGACTGGAGTCTGGATGTCCGCCTGCTTGATCTAATCCCATAATGTAAGAAATGAAAGGCAGTTGACAGAAGTAAGTGATTTTTATATGTTTTTTTTATTTTTTAAATTTCCCACCACTATTCAGGTGGTCCATGTGAGGTACACAAAGTCAGTTTTTATTAGTTGAGTCCATGTATTTGTATTTCCACCCTAAAACAAAGCAAAACAAAACAAGTATGATGGCTTGTCATCTCTTCTTTTTTATGTTGTGATGCTTTTCCTACTAACCCCACTGTGTTGTGAACATATTGAAGCAGAGGGAAAGCAATGCAGTAGTTTGACTGGGTGTAGATTTAGGAAATTTTTATGAAAATAGAAAAAGCTTTCTTCTTAGAACAACCAGCACCTACTTGACTATTTCCTTTCTTCTAGCTTTACTACCCAAAGGCCCATATTTATAACCATTTCTAACACTATGTTTTTGACATTTTCACTGGAAAAAAATTATTTGAACTATGTAAAATACCAACTTGTTCATCAAACATATCCTTTTCCTACTGTGTTTCAAGCTTTTTTAAAATAAAGAAACTTTTGTTGGTTTAGAATTACACAGAACTGGTGAAACAGAACAAATACTGAGATCTGTAGATCTCCCAAATGTAGCCAACCAAGCTGTGAATGAACCAATTAAAAAATCTTGGTGCATAGAGGTGGGATAGAGAAGATGAATTCCAGAGTGGACAGATTACAAGACTGGGTTTGTTCAGCAGATTGTAACTAAAAACTGAAAATAAAAGTTTAATTGCCCTGAGCAAGGGAGGCTTTTAGAGTCAATGTATTAACCAAGAAGGAAGAGAGATGAAATTAGCTGGAAGGAATGGAACTCTGAGGGAAGAGATCATTTCTAATAGAAAGTTAGATCACATTTCTGCTCTGGGATATAAAAACAAAATACACACACACAAAAAAAATCACTATTCCCCAATCTTCAAGAAAGCATTATGAATAATAGCAATTTGGTGGATGCAACAGTTTTGAGTATGGTTTCAAGATAAGTACAACACAAAGACAATGCCACCTGCAGGAAGCTCTCTACTCCTGGATTTTGTATCCGGTCATGATTCTTTAGAATGACAATTCTCAAAGCTTGGGAAAAGAAATCTTTTCGTGTTGTTTCAAGATTTTTCTTTTATTTTAATTTTTATTGGAGTAGAGTCGATTTACAATGTTGTGTTACTGTCAGGTGTACAGCAAAGTGAATCAATTATACATATACATATGTCCACTATTTTTTAGATTCTTTTCCCATATAGGCCATTACAGAGTACTGAGTTCCCTGTGCTGTAAGTAGGTCCTTATTAGTAACCTATTTTGTATATAGTAGTGTATATATATCAATCCCAATATTCCAGTTTATCCGTCCCCTTATCCCCTGGTAGCCATAAGTTTTCTACATCTGTAATTCTATTTCTGTTTTGTAGATAGGTTCATTTGTACCCTTTTTTCTTAGATTCCACTTGTAAGTGAGTCAGACAGAGAAAGACAAATATCATATGATATCGTTCTATGTGGAATTTCAAGATTTTTAAATCTTTTAAAAATACCTTGAAATAAAAATTATCCAATTAAACACTATTGTTTTGCTAGTCTCAAATATTGTGAATAGTTGTGAGCTATGTAACAAATAGTTGAATAAGTAAATTCAAGTGTGTTGCAGGTTGTTTTCAATATAATATAGTTCACAGTTTATCCTTGTAAGCATCAGGGTGTCAGGACGCTGGGTACAATCATAAGAATATATTGTCATTGCAAAAATCATCCATCAGATTGAGTCTCCCTGTATTTTAGAAACATCGGTATTCCAGTAGTGCTGTATTAAAAACTATAGATTGTTAAACACTGAAAAATAAATCACCCTAGGTCAGAAAAGAGGGATACAAGTTTCCAGGAGAGGACAGAATATTAAAATAAAATAAAACAAAACAAAAGCCAAACTGGAATTAAACAATTACTAGATTCCGATATTCTACCTTTGCATATGACGAATGAACAAGAGTCATTTGAGAACCCTAAATCATCATTGCTTTGGAGGTCAATTCTCTCAGTTTAAGATTTTATAAAGAGAAGTAGGTTTTTCTTCTGTCCTTCAGAAGAAGGAAAAAAGAAGAAAGATGAATTACTAAACCAAATATAGGGCACAGCCTGGGATCTAAGGCCATGTGACAATAAATAGCAAAAAAAGGCCAACCAACAAAGACAGAACTATTGCTAAAGGACTCAAACTTTAGAGTTTAGAATCAGCCGTAATACACAACTCAGGATTACGCTTTTATCCACTCAAAAAAGCAGAGAGAGATAGTCCCAGGGAAGATGGATAAAGAAGAATTTTAAAAATCAAGCAAACTAGGAAGCACCAGAAAAAAATTCTTTACGTTCATGTGGATTGGAATAATAGCCTCTTTTTTTCCTCTTGCATAAATAAGCAAACAAACAAACAAAAAATTAAAACACCATGGGCCTGAGAATTGGTGCAAAATGCAATAGAGATTAGCGTGAGTCACGAGCAGACCTTCCCGCTCGCTCTCAGGAGATGAGATGGGCTGAGAGTCTGTAGGAAAGGCTGCAGATCCCATCAGGTTTAATGTGTCTACCAAAATATCTGTTCAGGTTTCCTCAACAGAGTGAGAAATGGAACCCAGGCCCATATACTTAATAAACTCTCAAATAAGAAGACTATGATTAAAAAAGAATTATGAAAGGAATTCTGAGCTTTGTATATCATTAGATTTAAACACATAATCCTTCAGTCACAAGAGCACTTTAATGTCACCTTACCTATGTTTATGAGTTAACATATGGTGTTTCCAAGAACCTGATTGAAGAATAAAATATAAGGCAATGCATCAAACAGTGTTTAATACCTAATCTTTGTTGCTCCCAACAATTAGTTCTCCAATCACCTTAGGGTCTTTATTAGACACTCTGTATTCTCATATCTGTAATCCCACATTAGTCATTGCTTAAGTGAGTTAATTTTTGTAAAATTCTGAGAACACTACCTGGTACTTGGTGAGCTTTATGTAAATTTTTTTCTTTTTTTTGCGGTACGCGGGCCTCTCACTGTTGTGGCCTCTCCCGTTGTGGAGCACAGGCTCCAGATGCGCAGGCTCAGCGGCCATGGCTCACGGGCCCAGCCGCTCCGCGGCATGTGGGATCTTCCCGGACCGGGGCACGAACCCGCGTCCCCTGCATCGGCAGGCGGACACTCAACCACTGCGCCACCAGGGAAGCCCCAAGTCCTTCAAATTCTGCTGAACATCTTTTTCAAATCTGATTGACTCTCACAGTTCCGTACCACTAATACCCAGCCCTCTCGGCCACTGTTTTTTCTCACCTTGGCAATTGCAACAAATTCCCACCCTGTCTCACTTTCTCCATTGCTCTCCTCCTTTCCATCCCCCCACTGGTAAGTAAAATTTGATAACGTTTAATTCCAGCTTCAAATATCAATACTTCAAATTCTTTCCAATATCCACGAGTTGAACTGCCTTATATGACCCCATATGACGTACCTCTCTTCTTGCCAACCTTCCTCTTGTAATTCATATCCCATCAATTCTGAATTTCCTTCCATTCATAATATTTAAAGAAGGGACTGTCTTGAAATTTAAAAAGAGTAATTTTAAACAATCAAAAAGTTTATCTAGGTAATGTTTTATCAGCTTAGATGATATATGTTTGAAATATAAAGAAGTTTATGAAATATGGATATCCGTATCAACCTAGGCTAGAGATAGAGTGGCACAAAATAATGATAAGAACAGATACTAGTTTATGTATTAGTAATGTTTTCCTGATTGCAAGCAACAGAAATTGACTCTTACTATTTTTTTTGGAGGGGGGAGGGGTAATACTGGAGTAGCTCACAGAATTAAAATAAGAACTTAGCAGTGAAGCCAGAGAGCTAGGGAAGAAACCAGGATAACACTAGAAAATCAGATATAGGAGTTTGTAGATTTTGCCTTGAGAAATCTGCCTTTGGTGATATTCAACATAAGTGACTCCAGGCTTTGAGGCTCTCCATCCCAAATTTCAGATAACTAGGCATGAGAATCTGCTTGCCATCTCTGGAAAGAGGTATCTGCCCCGGGATCAAATTGCTAAGTACACTCAGCATGCCACAGAGCAGAGGACACGGACACAGGCGCCATTCATATCTATTTGCGACTGAGTCATTTCCAGAGAATGAGGACTCACTGTATAAATTAAATACTAACTGGGTCCTTTACACTAGTCAGTATTTGGTGTAAGTTTTTGTTTAAAGGAAGTGCTGTAAAGATCTTGTGAACTTTGGATTTGAATGAATAATTGACCTTTTCAGAGTATGCTTTAGCAAGTGATGTTGGGAAAGGTATGATATGAGAAGAGTTTAATTAATCTAATTACCTGCCAAGAAGGGAGAAAAGTGTAAAATCTTTCTTTTGCAGCACAGCAGCATTCCTTCTATGTTGATTCAAGATGATTTATAATATAGCCCGAACAGACAAGAGGAGCCCGATTTTCTATATCTAGAATTGCATTACAGTGAGCTCCTAAATATTTTATGTTCTTAAGGGGTATTTGAACAAAGTCTGTAGATTGTTTTGTCTTTCTAGGCATAGACTTTGGCCTAAGGCATGCCCACCTGCTGGGGCAGAAGCCACCAGCACGGCTTAGAAAATGCAAGGCAGCTAAGCCATGCTATTATAGCTTCTCTTCGCCTGCACATTCAACCTCCTACCCCCCTCTGCCTCTCCAAACCCCTTACCTGGAAGCTGCGTGGGAGCCTTTTATTATTGAAAGGGCGCTGAGAATATGAAACAGCTGGTCATGTCTAATGTCTTAAAGACGCACACATGCTCACTTTTTATTTAATGCCCTGCTGGTAATTTGAACAGATGCTTACTGCAATGCAACATGAGTCATCTGAAAAGTATGTATCTCGGTACGGCTCAAAAATTTCAGAGGAAATTTACATAACTTTTTTTTAAACTAAACTAAAAATACATATACAAGTGATTATAGGAAGCAGAGAGATTTCACCTAAAATCAAACAATTAGTGAAGACTTAATTGCATGTGCCTGATGTCTTTCATACCAGGATTTGTTGCGTTTTTACTGAAATAGGGCGATAGTTATTTTAACCGTGCAAATGTAGTATCCCCAAATCTAATCAGTTTGCAGTGTGACAAAATAATCTGTTGCATTACCAATTCACCAAGGTGTTTCAGCCATTTGGGAATAATGCAAATTTTAAAATTTACGATCATTTAAAATACATTGGAAGGAATTGTGATTAAAGGGCTTAAAATACTTTAAAAGCATACATACTGAAACAGTATATTAAAATAAGAGGAAAGTCTTTTTTAATTTATCTACTTTAATTTTTAATGAGCTCAGTATCAATTTTATTGTCTACATTTTATTGTCTTTACAAAGGTGCCTGCAGTCATCACTGTCTGACTTGCAACTTGTACATGCTCATTTGTCATGTTTTCTAATATGAGCATAACAACTACGTTTTGGCATTGCCTCACTAATTTTGGCATTACCTTTTCTCTTATTTAAAATATTGACATTATTAAAGATTTCTTACTGCTTCTGGCTTTGGGGATCAAGCGTGTAAAAACTGATTGTTTTAAGAGAAGAATCAGGAACAAACTGATTTTTATAAGCTTTGATCTTTTTTCCTAATTGCTCTATATCTCTGTCCTCATAAATGTAATATCTGAAGAATGCAAGATTTAAAAGAAATCCTCATATGTCATCCAAATTAGAGGATGTATAATTTAGGAGTAGATGTGGCTATAAGCAATATGAAATTAGTACCAGTTTAAACAGGACAGATGTTTACTTCTCTATCATATTAACCAAGTTTAGAGATAGGCCCCCAGAGCTGTGAAAGCACCGTGCAGCAGCAGAGATGGCTTCTCCAGCCTTGATGCCCCGTTATGCATAACTTCCATTCCCAAGGTCATCTCGTGGTTGGAGATGCAGATGGAGTTTGAGCCATCTGACCTACATTGTAGCCACCAGAAAGGTACTGAGAAATATTTGCTCTCCCATGAGGGCACAAAATTGGCTTTTATCCCCAATAGCTAGACCAGTCATGACACTCATAGCTATGAGAACATCTGGGAAATATACCCAAATAAATGTATGTGGGTGTATTTTTATATAGAAAGGTGTCAAGAGGTACAGAGTAGAATCTGCCCAATTCTCCAAATTTCAGTTTTACTCAACATTTTATACACTGACTGTTGGTGGGAATGCAAAACGTTGCAGCCGCTATAGAAAACAGTATGGAGGTTCCTCAAAGTAGTAACGTAGAACTACCCCATGATTTACCAATCCAACATCTAGGTGTTTAGCCAGAAAAATTGACATCAGGATCTCAAAGAGATATTAACGTCCCCATGTTCATTGCAGCACTAGTCGCAATAGCCAAGACGTAGAAACAATCTTAGTGTTGAATGATCAGATGAATAGGTAAAGAAAAGGTGGTACAGACATACAGTGGAGTACTATTCAGCCTTTAAAGACAAGGAAATCCTGCAATATGAGACATTATGGACACACCTTGAGGATATGATTCTAAGTAAAATAAGCCAGCCACAAAAAAATAAAACAAATTCAAAATATAAAAATCATCATGTTCAGAAAAAGAAATGAGAGGATGGAACATTACACCTATTGTCTGTTGAGCCTAGTACCTGGTCTCTGTTTACCAAAACTTGGTTGGGGAAAGAACACTGTTGTGTTTAATGCATCAACTTCAAAATGCTGAGGGAAGATTTTTGCCCCTTGATCTGTGATGGAGCTTGGATTCCTGGAGTGGTAGATTCAGCTAGCTTTTCTTAAGGAGTTTTCAAAATGAAGATGTGGGGAAATGGAACTCAAGGGAAATGTTCGATCTTACCAAAGAGACAGAAGTAGTTCAGGTCAGACAAAATGTCTTTAAATAAATATGAGGAAACATAAGCACCTAAAAGTCTGTAAATTTTCCCCAAATTGTTGGTTCTCTCCTAAACTGCAAATGTGCAAGCCAAGATGCCAAGAAACCCAGCAGAAGCCAATAGCTAGGATGCTGAATGTCAGAAAGTGGTTTCAGAAGTTAGTCACTCTTGGAGTTCAATGCCAGCACAGGGGAAGGTGTCTTGATTAATACTACAGGTCCTCAGATGGAGCCCCAGGGGGTCAGGGCAGAGGACGGAGGACTATACACGGGAATAAGCTATGTCCCTAGAGTAAGAGCAAATCTACATAGATCCGTCCTAATAAATCTGAAAATACCACACATAAAATTTCAATGAACATAAGCACACTTGGAAAAACAAGATATTGTGAGAAAAATGTAAAATATCAATTAAAAATAACTGTCTACGGAGAATGAAAATATATGCAGGTTTTGGAATCACTAGATACAGAACAAAACATAAATTGGTATCACTCGTGATAGTCTAGATTAAATTATGGCAATTGACAATCTTAGAACTAGATCTTGAGAGGATCAAAGTGACTCACTAGTATTCTAGCTGCCAGAGAGAGATTTAAAAAATAAAATGAATATGTTTACTTAAATCTACATGTGTATATATATATATATATTTTTTTTTTTTCCTAAGAAGATGTTGGGGGTAGCAGTTTATTAATTAATTTATTTATTTTTGCTGTGTTGGGTCTTCGTTTCTGTGCGAGGGCTTTCTCTAGTTGTGGCAAGCGGGGGCCACTCTTCATCGCGGTGCCCGGGCCTCTCACTGTCGCGGCCTTTCTTGTTGCGGAGCACAGGCTCCAGACGCGCAGGCTCAGTAGTTGTGGCTCACGGGCCCAGTTGCTCCGTGGCATGTGGGATCCTCCCAGACCGGGGCACGAACCCGTGTCCCCTGCATCAGCAGGCGGACTTTCAACCACGGCGCCACCAGGGAAGCCCCTGCATGTAGATATTTAGCATCATACTTTTTTTTACACTACAGCCACTTTGTTCCCTTTATTACAGATGGAAAGCATACCTCTTTTTCTGTTCTTTGCACACAGAAGTGGTGTAAGACTATTGACTAAATTGTTCACTAAAGGTTATAGAAAGCAACACCAAGTAGACTTGAATTATAAGAGAAACAGGTTGGTGAAGGGATAAAATATTTGAAAGGGCTGCTTACACTGTTTCTTCAAAATAAAATACCAGAGAGTTCAATTAAATAAATAATTTTCATTGACTCTAAAGACTCCATTTTCATTAGGAGTAAGTGTGAAAAATGTGCAAAATTTGGACACAGAGGATAAATTTTAATAGGCAAGACTGTTTGCATGGCAAGACTCCCAGCCACATTATACTATTACCTGGAAAACTAAACGCTTCTGTTTTCAGTGATTATGTACCCAAATATACTTCCAAAAAAATAGTCAGGGTTCTTTAAGTATATCACTATTTCATAAGTTGCTCATTTAAAGAAAAACCATGGTCCTCAGATTAATACCAATCTATTGCGGTTTGTGAATTGATCATTTTGATTCAGAATTCACTCTGAAGATAGCTGTGAGATAACCACACATTGTCTCCCTGAAATATTTCAGATAAATTTTTCCTTTATTTATACACCTATTTTCTACAATTTTATATTTCATTCTGATTGTAAAACACACCCACCTTTTTATGCAGTGTAAAGCATAATTTGGCAAACATCTGAATAGTTTGAGCAATAAAGACCTCAAACTAATTATTTGGATTATAAAATAAAACTAGCCTTGAATTACAGAATTTACTAACTTCATTGTCAATTTAGGTAAAAAAGCTACCTTCTCCCTCATATCTCCTGTTCAACTACATGAAAAGCGGAACCTGCTATTTTGTGGTTACAACAAGGCCAAATAGGGAAAATTGTTTATAATACTCTGTCAATCCACAAATAAATATATCATATAAAATCAAATGTAAATGAATCAATAATAATATTTTATAAAATATGTTGTATGTCACAAACAAAGGTTAATATTGGATATATGAAAATGAGTAATACATGCTTATAAGATTGTCCCAGGCTAATAAATTCAAGACACTTTTCAATATGGGATGCTGATACTGTGAGGACCATATTTTGAACCCTATTTATACAGGGGCCAGAGAAACTGATAGCAAGTGATGTTGTAAAGAAAAAAAAATAGCAACAAATAGATTTATGAATAGGCAAAGTTGAAATAACACAAGTAAAATTAGTAGTACCTTGAAGGGAATCAAAAAATAGAGGGGAAATTTTTTTACAGATAGGCAAATTTCCTAATAAAAAAGAAGTGTAATAGAAATTTGTTAAAGTACAAGTTTTAAATTGATTTTTGAACTATTATTAGACTACAAGTGAAAAGTACACTACAGATATAATTCTTTAGCCAGTTAGATGTACTTTAAAGTGTAAATATTTGCTTTTCATTTTTTCATAACTCTTTAGGCACCTAGTTAGTAATGATAAAACATCTAAAGGGCAGACAAACCAAGCCATCTCAGAGTGGCCAACAGTGGGGTGATATTTCCCCCCCAGATCCGCAAAGTAGCTGTGAAACAAGAACTTTATAATCTGCCAAGTTTGTCATTCATAGAGGCACAGGCTAACATCATCCAATGTGAACAAACTTGGCAACAAGGAAAAGAAAATAGTTCTTGTCAGTGAAATATGGTCAAAGAAAAATTAACTAAAAACAACTCAAGAATTGAGAAACCATGATAAAATACATGGCGTTCTGTAGGAATCAATTTAAGTATAAGAGTAATACTAAATAACCATGGAAACCATTGTTACTAAATTGAATAACAGTGTTATAGACCTGGAGAACTGGGACCTAATATAATGGACAGTTTTGAAATGTAGGGGCAAAGTGGGAATATATCAATGCCGATGTTTTCCACAATGGAAAGCCTGTTACTGAGATACGAGGATAAATAACACCACGACAATCCTAAACTTTTAATGTCTTAAAAAAATTATCTTCTTAACATCAGAAACAATAATTCATGTGAGAAATCCTATTATATGTTCAGTAATTTTTATACTTTGTCTTTATCTTTATATCAATTTCAAGTAAAATTAAGGTAACAAACAACACAATTCGTTATTTTAAACTATCATATATGATATGATAACATTTACAATATAATCTTAAGTATCCTCTGTCAACTTTGTCAATCTTTATATATTGCTATATATTTATACAAATATTTTTAGAATCATGTGTAGCTAATGTTAATCTCTAATTCTGATGGAGGGATTGAAAAGTTTTCTTTTTCTTTCTTTATCTTCTACCATGTTTCACATTACTTTCATATTCATGAAGATGATCCAATAGACAGATGATGGTTCTATATTGACTAACTACGTTTCTTTCCTTTTCTTTTTCTTTTTGGCCACATTGTGCAGCTTGTGGGATCTTAGTTCCCTGACTAAGATTGAACCTGGGCCCACAATAGTGAAAGCTCTGAGTCCTAACCACTGGACCACCAGGGAACTCCCGACTAACTACTTTGTTTTTTTGGGGTTTTTTTGCGGTATGCGGGCCTCTCACTGTTGTGGCCTCTCCCGTTGCGGAGCACAGGCTCTGGACGTGCAGGCTCAGCAGCCATGGCTCACGGATCCAGCCGCTCCGCAGCATGTGGGATCCTCCTGGACCGGGGCACGAACTCGCGTCCCCTGCATCGGCAGGTGGACTCTCAACCACTGCGCCACCAGGGAAGCCCCTAACTACTTTTTTGACTACAGAAAAATTATATAACCTCACGTTACAAAATATTTTGAAAAGCAGATAATGTCAGCCAGAAAAAAGTGCTGGGCAACTTAGGGAGTACACATATTATCAGAATTAATGTGAAATTTATATTTTTTCCTAGAAAGAAATTTATACCATGTCAGGAACATAAAAATATAAATCCATTATGAGTAAAGAAGCATGAAAAAAATCCAAATGTTAAACATGCGTTTGTATTATTTCAGCAATAAACAAAATTTGTATGTTTCATAAATTTCCAAGAAGACTTAATATCTGTAAATTCTTGTATTTTTATAAAAGCAGGTAAACATTTATCAGTAAAACCCAAATACTGTCCCTTCAATTTTACTTTGAAACATGCATTTTTCTACTGTAGGCAAATATTAAAGAAGAGTAGTAGGTCATGAAAGGGTACGGTTCTTGGATAAAATAATAACTTAATAAAAGGAGGAATATAAATACTACAAATTAGAGTTGGGTCCAGACTATTACATCTCTTTATGAGAATGTGGTCAGCCATAGACAAGCAAGCTGTCTGAAAATCACACAGCTGAAATTATGTCACATGGAGACTCTATTACTTTTCTGGTGCTGTCTCAATTTGGGGCCACAAACTGAATAGTTTAAAACAAAAATGTATTGTCTCAGTTTTGTAGACTGGAAGTCCAAGATCAAAACATCGGAAGTGTTGTCGCCTTCTGAGGGCTGAGAGGGGGAATTTGTTCTGTACCACTCCCTTTGCTTCTGGTGGTTTTCCTTGGTGGTTTTCCTTCTTTGTTTTCCTTGGCTTTTGGCTATATCATACCAATTTCTGACTCCGTCTTCATTTGGCAATACCTCTATGTGCATATCTGTGTCTAAATGTCCCCTCTTTTTAAGGACATCAGCCATATGGGATTAGGGACCCACTCTACTTCTGTATGACCTCATTTTAGCTAATTGCATTGCAATGACCCTGTTTCCAAATAAGGTCACATTGTGAAGTACAGGAGGTTAGAACTTCAACATATGAATTCTGAGGGGGACAAAATTCAACCCATAACAGAAATCTTCTGTGTTAAATGGAAAAGCTTTAAATCCTGAGGCACAGCTAGAAAACTGATTCCTGGGATCCAGACAGTAATCCTGGCTCATATGTCAATCACGGGATAGTTAAACAATTTTCAAGACAGAGGTTGGGACGACAATGCCAATGGCACATATGTAGGCATTGGTAGGAGACAAAAGCCTGAAACAAAGGGCAAGAATGGTGGTAGCAGCAGATTCCAAATATCAGGCAGTAATAAATTATGGTGATGCATAACATAACTAGGGAAATGAGAATTTCAGTGGAAGTGCAGGAAGCATTTAGCAAAGCTCCATTTGCCACCAAGCCCATAGATAAAAGTACTGGGATGATTGGTAAATACATCTGCAGGCCACTGTAGTTGAAAGAATGAGAAGAGCTCAGACCCTCCAAGTAAGGAGAGAGAATAGGGGTCAGCCCCCGGGACACTGATTGAGTATGTGAAAGCATTGAGATAAATTCACATCAGGACACATGCAGGTCTAGCTGACCATATGCTGCCCTGAATTACCCAAATGTTGATGAGACAAGATGAAATCGGGCTGGCTCAGGAAAGCTTCTTTCTCCTTCTGACCTTTCTTCCCCACTAATTGAACTCTTTGTGCCAATCAAGAACAATAACACAGACACTATTTTCTTCCACCTCTCCAGAGCCAAGCCTAAGAAAACGACTAAGGAGAATGGAAGACCAACATCCCTTCATGCAAGAACACTGGTAGTATTGACCAGCAGACTTAATGGCTCATTGAAGGATTGACATTAGTTGTAGCTTTTACTCTTGGAGGTGTTCACACTCCAGTCAGAAGAGGTGGTCAGAATCATCTTCCTTTGGGACACTAAAGGTCCTGAGTCCTGAATAGCTATTGCCTAGCCTTTCAGAAACACAAACTAGGGCAGTAGACATCTGAGGCTAACCTTACCTCGTAACTTGGATATAAAAACTCAGGGAAGGTTTCCCCTGTTTTCTCTTCTTCATAAGCTTATGAATACTATGACTCCGGTACAAGTATTTTATCAAAGGAGGGCAGAAGAATGTAGCTGCTCATATGATGGCCAAAATTACATATTGTTTGGCTGTAATAAAATTTGGTAAACTATGTTAGCCAATCAGCTTGCATCCTAGAATAGGAACGATGGTAATATGGGAAGCCAGACCTACTTTGGAAGCAATAATTATAACCAAATCTCTAGTGGGTGGGGAGTGGCACCAATAAACAGAGTTTATTTACACAAATAAAAACATTGGCAATGCTTATAGGACACTGTGACTGATCAGTATTGATGTTGCTTGTGTGAAATAAGACTATCGTCCAGTATTAAGGCATACTTCTCATTCCACAGCCCTATTCTAAACTGCACAAATGAAACACCACACCCTGGATGAACAGGTATGGGAGTAACACCATAGCTTACATTTATCCTAGGCAAGACGTTCATGAGTGGAAGACTTTTATATTAAAGGAGACAGCTCATGTGATGGTAAGATTGTACAAAGAAAACAAAAATATTGACGGCGTTTTAATAGCTCACCCATTTTAGCTGAAATTGTCATAAAATATATGATATATTCCCAAGCTCAGAGCCCCTTCATTGGCTCATTTCCTTGAAGATAACTCCTCTGTATTGCTTATGTATGCTTTGACAAGTCTGGAACCAAGTGGATGGGCACCAGTACACCTAACAAGTAGGTCATACCTAGTAGACAAAAAGTATTTGCCGCTCATGGCAGGTGTCACATATTGGGCTCTAGGTATGGATAGAAAATTGAGTTCCACTCTCAACTATAACTACTTGTTATATGAATCATGTAGATGCACTTTTTGAGGCATGGGTCAGGACCTATTCCTAGGACTAATCTAACAAGTACCTAAAATCTATTTTAGGATCAAGGGAGAAATAACAAAGAAACAAGAGTATTTTAATATACAATTTACACTTAAGAGTTGAAAATCATGCAATGTAGTTGCCATATCAGGAAAGCTGGGCTAACCCTATGGCACACAGGGTCCCAAGAAAAGGGATCAGGAGAAATTAGTGCTCCAAAATCACAGAACCTTAGGTTCCATTGTAGCTGAGAGGAACAATTATGTGCTGTTGCAGGGGGAAAACGTTTCGCCTAACCTCTTGGACAAGTCTCATGACACACAGGATTCATCAAACCACATGCATGAGGAAGTGGCTCCAGTTAACCATCAGTGCTTGGAAAGGTAGCTTTGTTTTTCCTCGATTTGGGGAATGTGAGAGCTTACACATTCAAAACGTTTCTTGGTTTTTGTTTGGTTTTGTTTTGTTAGAACAGACTGTTATTTATTACTTAATAGATGTTGCCACAATTCTGAAGCCGTCTCTATGTATTTTGGGTCATCAAAGATTTTAGGGCTTTGGAAAGAGAAATGTCTTCCCTCGGCTCCAATCAAAGGGTTGTACAGATCATGAGTAAAGCCAATATCTTTCATGGCCCCTTGTCTTCATGGAAAGCCTTTTTATCAAATTAAAAGGGGTCTGGGCTTTGTAATTCAGCTAGAAATCCAATACCCAAAACTTCAAAGTTGGTTTTGTATGATTGTTGGTACACGATGGTCCAAGGGTGTCATTTCTGTTAACTCACTAAAGAGTGAACATGGGCTCTCTATATTGATATTTTGGATACTAAAAGCCTCAAGATGATGCAACCAGGATATCTAGAAAAATAAATTTATCTTTCAGTTTTTCTAGAGTATTGGTTTTCCAACTATGTTTCTAGGATTCTTCTGAGGTGCCTCTGGAACCCTGGCCAAGGTGCCCTCACGCAATGAACACCTGAGACCCATTCTTTAATATAGCACTTCAACAAGGAATGAATAAGCACACTTAGACACACGTTCAACCACAATCTTGAAGACCGTTACTGTAACATCTCTAAATGTTACCACTTTATTAAACCAGACAATTTGACAGCTACATAGCTAGACCACATTATGTTAGCCTTTACAGAGATGTTTCTAGTGAATGGCATTTTGAACATTATGCTATTTCTTTAAACCTAGGGATGTTATAAGAAATAGCATTGTAAAACTCATATTGTTTCTCTTATTGTGGTAACATATACATAACATAAGATTTACACTTTGAATCATTTGTAGGTGTACAGCTCATTGGCATTTTTTAAAATTTAATTTAATTATTTTTTTATACAGCAGCTTCTTATTAGTTATCTGTTTTATACACATGAATGTATACATGTCAATCCCAATCTCCCAATCCATCACCCCACCACCACCACCACTGCTTTCCCCACTTTGTGTCCATACGTTTGTTCTCTACATCTGTGTCTGTATTTCTGCCTTGCGGTGGCATTAAGTACATTCACATTGTTGTGAAGACATTACCACTATCCATCTCCAGGACTCTTTCATCTTCCCCAACTGAAATTCTGTTCCCATTAAACATTAACTTTCCATTCTCCTATGCTCCCAGGCCCTGGCAACCACCATTCTGTTTTCTCTCTCTGTGAATTTGACACTTTTAGGTACCTCATATAAGTGTAACCATACAGTACTTGAACTTTCGTGTCTGGCTTATTTCACTTAGCATAATGTCTTCAAGTTTCATCCATTTTATAGCATTGTCAAAGTTGTCTTCCTTTTTAAGTCTGAATATATTCCACTGTATGTGTATAACACATCTTTTTATCCATTTATATGTTGAAGGACACTTGGGTAGCTTCCACCTTTTGGCTCTTGTGAATAATGCTGTGATGACTCCCTACTTAAACTTCATCTGGGTATATATCCAGAAGTGGAATTGCTGGCTCATATGATAATTCAATGTTTAATTTTTTGAGGAATTGCAATACTATTTTCCACATCTGCTGCACCATTTTACATTCCCACTCATATTGTTTTTATGACAAATATTTTTGTGTACATTTGCTACATTGTATGTATACACATAACCACATCTACACTCATATCCATATCTTTGTTTTCTTTTTATGAAGAAAAGCCATGGGGAAAGTTGCTTGCATTAAAAAGAAATGTACAGGGCTTCCCTGGTGGCGCAGTGGTTGAGAGTCCGTCTGCCAGTGCAGGGGGCGTGGGTTCGTGCCCCGGTCCGGGAAGATCCCACGTGCCGCGGAGCGGCTGGGCCCGTGAGCCATGGCCGCTGAGCCTGCGCGTCCGGAGCCTGTGCTCGCAATGGGAGAGGCCACAGCAGTGAGAGGCCCGCGTACAGCAAATAAAAAAATAAATAAATAAAAAAAGAAATGTACAGCAATGGCTTTTCTTCTCCAGAGCAACCTGTTGTTTTGCCCCCATTGGATGCTATGAATTATGTATGTATGTTTTTCTTTAGCTTCGATCTGTAGGAATCAGAGAGCCAAGGTTGTAGCCCACACCTAGCAAACCCACACCTAGAACATAATGTCTAATTTTTTCCCAGCTTCAACTAGCTTTCATAACTTCATTTTTTCTGGTCTGAATTTGCTCAATTTCCTTTTAATGATGAACCATGTGAATTTGTGTAAGCAGTTGAAACATGGTAGGCTACACATAAATAAACACACAATATTTAAATTGCTTCTGATTTAATTTCCATTCACTTGGAACAGTTTGGAGTTTGAAAACAATCTGCATCTTGCCTTTGTCCAAGTAGAGTTAGAATTTTAATGGAAATGGACTTTGAAATAATTATACGTGTTTACACTGATGAAAGGCAATATATGAAAGGCCAAAATCTGGTAGAAAAAAATCAAAGAGAAAAAACATATAAGACCAACTCTTTACCTTCCTTCCATTTGCTAAGGAGTGTATGTATATTATTTTAATTCTACATTGTTGAATTAGTTATTTTCATGGATGAAAAGAGATCGTGTTTCTTTGTCAATGTATAATTTCATGTTTTATGTTTTCAATGAAATTTATGTGAACGGGGAGGGACAAAAAGTGTTTAAAGGTGTTTCACTTTTTGAAGTGCTAGATTAAGCTTTAGGGTGGATTTTTATGAGTATTTTCGGGAAGCCTTTTCCTGGGAGCTCCTGGGGACTACTGAATATAATTATAGTCCAGCTTCCTCAGTGTGGCTACATGTGTGCACATGTCTTCCTATCCTTCCTGAGCAAAGACAATGTGTGATCTTGATTCACACAAGATTCTGGAAGGAGCTATGGTGATCTATAGAAGTTTCTATGAACTCATGGATTTAGGGCTCAGTAGAGCACAAACAAGGAATTCATAACATTGATTATTGCAGAACCCAAGCAGTTTTGAATTGTTCCCCTCACCCAAATTAAATTATTATGACCTTTACATATCTTTGGGGAAACCAGTTCATACTGCACTTAAAGGTTCAAACCCCAACTACTTCTATGTGTGATTTTTGATTAGCAATTACTTTGAGAAATTTAATTTTAAATGCTAAGGAAAATGATGCATATATATACACACACACATGTATATGCATACACATTAGGTATACTAATTTATGTTCAAGACATATATAGATTTAATATATTGACTGTTACATATCTATATTTATATCTATAGATATAAATACTGAGTATGTACTATATGGAAGACACTCTTCTAGTGGGTTTTGGCCTGGGTTAACAATCACTTGACACAGCTTGGATTATCAAGAAATTTGCAAAACTAGAAATGGACCTGTGATGACAAATATATTTCCCACGTTGTCAAGTCCATTGGGCATATCATCCCTAAGGCTTGCATTAGAGATAGCAAAAGCCGATAGCCCCATCAATGTAGGGATTTGGGCAACCACTGTCTGAAGGGAGAGGTTAGGAATCAGAATAGTACCCCAAAGTGCCAGAAGATACAGGGATTGACTTTGCCTGTAAAATAACAGTGAATTAGATGTAACTGAAGACAAAGACACACAAATGCGGTGGCATCTCTTTTTACCCACTGATTAATTACTCAAGCTGTTCATGCCTTTTTGAGTAGTGGGTTCTTGTCTATTTCTTAATTTAAAAAGTATTACCCAACCAGCTTAAGGACCCATGAGATTACGTCAGTCCGAGTTCATTCCAGGTAGAAGAGGGAATGGAAAGGGCCAAATGGTTAGCATGAGGTGTTGGTTCAGTATCTGCAACATGGAGCTGCTGGTAAACACGACTTCTTCAGAACCTGTGAGACCTCAGGCCAAAACTAACTTGTTAGCTCCTGTCCAGACAATGGCTCAGTGTTGGTAATTAGTGATTGCAGCATTATTAATCATATCTGGAGCCCTATTTCCCAGACCGTGCTATTGAGCTAGAATAGTTGAGCTAGGAGTCTTCATAGCGTCAACCTATGACTTAGTTATTCCCCGTTAATTTCCTCTCACAGAGAATAGTTATCCATCCAGAGTCAACCCCTGCATTTCCTTCATCCCAAAACTGAAGGCTGAGCTCTCAGTCATATCCACTCCCACACCATCTTTCTGGAATCACGGAGATTTCATAGGGAAATGGAGGTAAAATTTTATCAGCACGCCACCTAGAATAAAATCACCTCTTCGGTCATTAGTACCTCATTCTTTCTCTTTTCTATAAAAACACATTAAAAAAGGTATAGTTGGATGAATTGTCAGTAAACACCTGTGTCCCCATTTTCCAGGTCAAGAAACAGAATACTGTCAACACCTTAGAATACCCAAACCTACACCTTTCCAAGTCACCACACCCTCCATGTTCCTGGAGATAATCATTATCCTGCCCTTGATCACTATCACATCCTTACTTGTCTTTTTGATTTCACCATTGGAGTATGCATCTTCAAGCACCACAGTTTTGTTTTTCTGTTTTATACTTTATGTAAATGGAATAATATAAGATAAAGTAATATAGCATCTATTCCTCTATCAGATAAATTTTGTTCAGCATAATGTTTGTGAGAATGATTTATGTTTTTATTGGTGGCTATAGTTACCATACAGCATTCCATGGACAGTTTCCCACTTTATGACTATACTGATATTTAATTATCTCTTCTATTCTAGTGAAGACTTTCACTAGACTTTACATTATCCTAATTTCTTTCTTGCCATTTCAAATATTTTTTTTTCATGTGGGACTTTTATTCACACATACATGTATTTATCTAGGTATTACATTTAGATGTATAATTATTAGATCATAGGATAAGTTTATTTTCAACTTAGAGGATAATGTCAAGCAGTACTCAAACATGACTATGCTAATTACAGTTTTCACCAGTAGCGTATTAGAATGAAAATTCCAATTTCACTACAACCTCACCAAATGTTGTCACACTTTATAATCTTGTAGACATTCTGAGAGGTGTGTAGCAGTATTTCATTGTGGTTTTATTTGAATTTTCTTAATGACTATTGTGGTTGAACACCTTTTTGAATACATGTTGACCAATTGGATTTCCTCTTTTTTGAAGTGCCTGTTGGAATTGCTTGTATACTTTTTTTTATTGAGTTATCTCTCTTCTTATTGATAGTTAGGTGTTCTTTCTATATTCTGAATATGAGGCGCTTGCCAGTTTTATGTTCTAAAATACCTTCTTTCACTCTGTGATTTGAGTTTTCACTTTTTAAATGGTGTCTCTCAATGACCAAAAGTTCTTAATTATAAAGTGGTGAAGTCAATCTATCTTTTCCTTTAGATTAATGCTTTGTTGTTTCTGTCCTGTTTAACAAATCTCATTTTCCCTGACATCAGGAACATATTATCCCATATTTAGAACTACAACACACTAGACTACATTTTTTAATATAGTTTTAAGGGAAAAAAAGATTTTTGTTTTATTTTTCCATATGGGTAACCAATTCTCCCATAGCAACATACACTGAAAACATTGCTGTTTCACTCCACTACTTTGCAGTGCATATTTGCCATCAATCAAAATGCAGAGGCATATCTGGATATTTATTTTGTCTATCTTCACACTAATATCATATTCTCTTAATTATCATAGTTCTTCCACTTTAATCTCCTTTAGGATTTTCTTTGAACTCCGTATGCATTTTAGAAGTAGCGTGTCATGGCTCATCAAAATACCAGTTGGAGTTTTATTTAATTTACATACTACATTAGGCAGAATTGATGTATTTACAAAATCATCTTCCTTCCATGAACATGGCATATTCAGTCTCTTATTTAGGTTATCAGTAATTGCTGTCAATGAGTAATACTTCTTTCTGAATAGAAATATCACACAACTTTTATTAAGCCTATTCCTAGCCACTTGTATTCTTGTTGATAGTATAAATTTTATCTCTTGAAAATGTTGCATTTCCTAACTCTTAGTGTTGCCATATAGAAACAGAAGTGCTTTTCAGATATTAACAAGTTTCTAAAAATACTTGCTAAAACCACTTACTAATTCTAGTAATTTCTTGTAGTTGCTTTGGGATTTTTTAGGTACAAAATTATATTGTCCAAGAATAAGTATGGTTTTTATTATTTCTTTTTTTAATCAACATACTTACTATTTCTTTTACTTGCCTTACTGCATTGACCAGGACAAACTGGTATCACTGTGATAGTAGATACACTTATGTCAATTACCTCAAAAAGAGTACTTTCACCACCTCCTTAATAATTATTATGTTAGTATTATTGCTTTTAGATATATTTATGAGACTAGGAAGCTTCAATGTTCCTCTGGTTTGTTAAAATATTCCATCAGGTGTATATGATTATTTTTTTTTCATATATTATGATGACCATATGACTCTTCTCCTTTACTCTAATGGTGAGAAAAACTCAATTGATAGAATTTTTGAAAGTTAAACTACCCTTGAATTATTGAGAAGAAAACAACATTGTCATGATGTATTATTCTAGTTATATATTTCTGGAATTCGTTTGTTGTATTTTTCTCTTCATTTTAAAAAATTGTATTCATGAATGAGTTTGGCATTTACTTTTTTGTAAACTTGACATTCTTATTAAGTTAGGAATAATGGTTATTCTGACCTTTTAAAAATTAGAATTGATGCCTCATTTTTTGGTTTCTGAAAGAAATTGGATATTTGGTTATTTCCATGTTATATATTTAGTAGAGTTTCTCAGTGAAGCTATATGGATATGAGAAAGTTAATATTAATTAATTTTCATTTCCTTAAATAATTACAAGATCATTTAAATTTTCTGTTTCCTATTTTTTTTTTATTTTATGAGTTACATATTTTTCAACTAGTTTTCCAGTTTATCTAATTTATTTATTTTTTTGCTATAAAGTTGTGCTTATATATTCTTCCTAGCCTTTTAATGTTGGCCAGGTCTGTGATGATGTCTCACTTTTTTTCTTGTCACCTTAGTTATTTTGTTTTTCTCTTGTTTTCATTGTCTTCCTCAGGAATTTACCAATGATATTCATCTCTTCAAAGACGTATTTTTGTCTCTTGACGTTTTCAGCTGTGTAATTGGTTTCTATTTCGTAGATTTATACTTCATTATTTTTTTCTATTTTGAGGTTTTCTTTGATAACTTCTTTAAGTGGATGTTTAGTCTGCTAATTTTGGGTCTTCATTTCTTTAATTTATGCAGTAACACCATACCTATACCTCTAGGCTTGACTCAGTTTCATCCTACCTGTTTGACCAAGGTATTTATACAACTGTTAAGTTCAAAATGTTTTCTGATCTTGTGTTTTGACTTTTATCTTGTCTTCACATGTAATTTCTAAATATAAATACACACATTACAATCAAAGAAGATGAAATTACATCTTTCGTTGTTGTTATTTATTTCTGGCTTTTTACTGTTGTTGTTAAGAGAATATATTCTTAATTATTTAAATGTTATGAATTTCTTCTGATGTGCTTTTTGGGCATCCTATTACCAATGTTTGAAAAGGCAAATTATATTTTTTGAAAAGAATGCATATTTTTAATTCTCAACATTTCTACATCTTTATGTTTTGGATGCCTCTTGGAAATAATACATACTTCAGTTTAATTTAATTCAGTCTGAATGTAGTCACTCAAAAATTACAGCATTTCTTCCATAAATATTCAGGATAAAACTTACGGATTTACATGGATTTATTCCTGACAGTTTTCTACTTGATGACTATTGCTCCTCATTACTTTCTTTTTTTCCTCTCTGTCCAACCACCACACACAGCAAACCACACCACACACACACACACACACACACACACACTGATTTACTATTTTATTGCTAGAAATAAAAATATGCTTCCTAAACTTACCAGAAAGTAAGTAAATTTTTACTTCTGCCCTCTTCACAGAGAGTATAAAGAACTTACAGAACTAATCATATTTGTTTTGGGCTCTACATGTTTTTATTGTTGTTCTGTATTTTATCCTTTGTAATATTTCAAAACTCATAAACCATTATTATTATATTTTGCAGTTCATATTCAGTTAGATTTATAAACATGTTTTTCATTTTCAGCTCGTTCTACCTTTATCTGCATCTCTAAAATTTAATCTCAGGTTATGTTCCTTCTGCTTCAGGAAAACACCTCATTTTCCCCTAGTATGGATCTCCTGGAGGTAAATTCTCTCATTTCTCCTTGGTCTAAACTAAGTTTTCCTTCATTCATAGAAGACACTTTGCTAGGTATAGAATTACAAGTCGGGAGTTAATTAATCTCTTTCAGCCTCGTATCTCCGACTTGGGTTCTTTGAAGGTTCTTTGAAGGTCATCTCTTTTTGCTTTGGCTGCTTATCATATTCTCTCTCTCTGCCTTTCTTTTTCCCTCCCCTTCTCCCTCTCTCTACAGTTTTATCATATGTTTCTCAATACAAATTTTGTATTATGTCTTTAAAGAATTTAATCAGTGTCAGGGTTCATAGAGTTTCTTGAATCTGTGAATTGATATTCTTCATTTGTTTCTGAAAACTCTCATCCATTAATTCTCCAAATATTACTTCTACTCCACATTCTATTTTCCCTTCTTCTGGGGCTGCAGAAAAGCCCCTGTTAGCTTTTCTCATTGCATCTGTGTCTCCTACCCTCTCCTTTCTACACACATCAATCTTAACGGCCACATTATGGTTATTTTCTTTGCAGTTATTTTCCAGGTCACAGAACCTAATGTTCTATTTATCATATCCTTTTGGTTCTAAATTATGGTTACCTTGATTGTTTTTATAAGTTTACTATAATTTTGCTTGAAGATTTTTTAAGTATTTGGCACTTGTAAAAATTCTACTATTTCATTATTATTTTAATATATTGGACTTAGAAAAGAGATGCAAAATTGGTCTTCATATACCCTTCACCTAAATTCCCCTTATTTTAATAGCTCGTGTCATTGCAGAGCATTTATCAAAAGTAAGAAATTAATCTTGATACACTATTAACTAAAGCAAAACACTAATTCATATTTCACTATTTTTTTCCATTAATGTTCCTTTTCTCTTCCAGGATCCAATCCGATAACCTGCACTATATTATGTTTTTATGTATCCCGAGTCTCCTCACATCTGTGACAGCTATTCAGTCTTGCCATGTCTTCCATGTCCTTGACACTTTTGGTGAATATGGATTTGTTATTTTGTAGAACATCCCTCAATGTGGGTTTTCTGTTTTCTCATGGTGACATTGGGGCTGTGTATTGGGAAGGATACCCCAGGACACGCTAGCACCCTTTTCACTCTGTGCCTTGTCCAAACACTGTCAATTGCTTTTGGATCCTCTTTCCCCTGTGAGGACACAGGCCAAGGAGCTGACCAGGTGCCCCGGAGCAGTAAGTGCCAGGAGATGACACTGTTCCCAGTCTTGGAGGACGGCGAGCACAGGTTGAGTGGGGAAACTCAGGTGGCCTGACGGGGCCAGCAGGGATGGATAACAGACACTTTTTCCTCCTTTGCCCTTGACTCCAGGGTTTGGCTTGACTGGTCACTCCCTTGTGTACTGCCTGGTATTCAGTGAATATCCAGGCTCAGAGGTCCCTTTCTTTATGACTTCATGATGCCTCCATGGTTATGCCCTGAAGTCTTTTTTGCTCCAGCTCACCCTTGTTCCCACTACCCATCAGACCAGACATGGTAGAATCTAGCAGAGACTTAAATTATGGGTCCTACACTTTCCCTAATTTTTCTAAGATACTCAGAAGGGTGTGTAAGATCTTTGATCTCCCTTGGGGACAAAGAGACCTCAATACCAAAGGTAATTATCTTCTTTCCTTAAATCAGCTGAAGTTGAGTAGAAGGGCAGCAAGGCACTGGGGCCATGAATGAAAGAGTGGTTCCAGGCCAGTAAGATTTTACATTTATTTTTGTTTTAGTGCAGTCACCTGCTGCACTGAACAAAATTCTGATGTTTTTGGTTAACTCAAGAATACCTATCCAAAGATAAAGTCCACACTGTTGAAACTGGTCATTTCATGTTTGTGGATTCTTTGACTCAGGAGCTCCAGGCATACTGCCTTTCAGAGGAGGAGTCTTATGGCTTGCTGTTCCATTGTTATAAAAGTCTTCACTGTACTTGGAGGGAGCGGGCAACAGCCAAGTCACTGTTTTGATGGCTTGTTCTGATGTTCCTTTTTCCAACTAAACATCATTCACAGACAGACTAGTAAACAACTCCTATCTTGATCCCTTCACCCGGTACTCAGGCAAAGTATTAGCTCCCCGATGCCAGGGTGTCTTCTCTTATCCCCAGGCCAAGCCCACTGGATCCTCTTCCTTCTCCCCCAGAGACCCATGTCTCTTTCAGCATTCTATACACATTATAAAAATTATCAGAATCTCTGACTTGAATTTGTCTTAGTTACAAATGGATACATTCCTCTGTTACTCTTTAGAGAACGCTGGGAGAAGGCGTGAGACTCCAGGGTCACAGGCAGGACTTTATTACTCATGGCACAGGAAGTGTTAGTATGATGTGTTTGATCCCCTTACCCTGTACCACAAGCTACATGGAGAGCCCAGGTGGTGGCCAGACATACGGATGGTTGCTTTACTGGGGAGGATCAATGAGTTTGGGAAGGTGTTGTTTTATAACAAGTGGTAAGCAAGCTTCCTTTTTGTCCCAGAGGGGGACATCACATTTTCCTTCAAGTTTGCTCTCTGCAAACACAATCTTGAGCAATGTGCCAGGTAAAGAGTGGCCAGAGACTTACGTCACTCACAACTGTCTGATGCATTAACAGTCAGAGACCAGGAAGCATGGATTTGAAGGGGCAGTGATGAAAATGAGTAAACTGCTTTTCTTTTTATTGATCTTACTTAATTTTAAGCTAAGCATATTTATAAATTATATGCATACACAACTTTACTATTCTCTTAAGTATATTGTAAAATATAAGTTAAATTGAACTAAAATTAGAGAAGAATAAGAGAAAATAAATGTAAGAACAATATCTAACTTTGCTTTCCATACAGTATTGGACTATCATCCTCTTTTTTTTCTTTTTTTTTTTCCATCATCCTCTTTGTGGTATGGCTTGCCACTTCAATTCTTTTTTTTGTTTGTTTGTTTTTGTTTTTGTGGTACGCGGGCCTCTCACTGCCACGGCCTCTCCCGTTGCGGAGCACAGGCTCCGGACACGCAGGCCCAGCGGCCATGGCCCACGGGCCCAGCCGCTCCGTGGCACGCGGGATCCTCCCGGACCGGGGCACGAACCCGTGTCCCCTGCATCGGCAGGCGGACTCTCAACCACTGCGCCACCAGGGAAGCCCCACTTCAATTCTTAATGCACCATTAGAGGATTTTTAAATTTTCGTGTGTGTGTGTGTGTGTGTGTGTGTGTGTGTGTGTGTGTGTGTGTGTGTGTGTGTGGTATATCTTCTCGATATATATTTGTTGAAGAATCACTGTGGTAGAAACATCCCCAAATGCCTGGCTACTCCTGATGTAATGCTGTCTGTATCTAAGCATGATCAAACTCAAGGAGAACCCCTCAGCCTCAGCTGCTTACTATGAACCCACGTAGAGCTAGTTCATATGTCCCAAAGCAAGGACTTGAATTCCAAATCTGCTTTTACACCAAAGGTGGTTCAAGTTCTATTACATTGTTTCTTGCCTGTGAATGTGTACGATTTGGTCCAGTCTTTCAGCTGAATCCATTCTTGTCATAAAAACAAAGTTGTATGGAACATCAGGCAAAAATGGACAAAGAAGGAGTTGGATTTCAATCAAACCCCTCATGTTATTGTGGTGAAATAGCTATACATCACTTCCTCTTCTCCTCTCCTCACCTTCTATTGTTTCCTCAATTACAAGAAAATTCAACCGCAGGAACACAAAATCACCACTCAAATATTCAATCCTGAATCATGGCATAAAAATTCCCTGGCAGATAGGATATAATAACAGCAGATATAATAAATCACAAGGTTCTTTTTAAAAATCTCAACTTCAAAGTTGGCTTACCTTCTGGATTCATCAGTTTGCACTTGGTTGTGCCTGATGTATAATTTCTCAAGTGCATTTAACATTTCTTATTCTATCACTTTATAGAAAATGAGTAGGTTAATAAATCAATTACACTACAGCCAGTATAAAATTTTAGAAAGTTAATAGAACTTTTATTCATCCAATATAGATCATTATTTTTATTTAATTATCCCTCTTAAACTTTCTCCAAAAAAACGAAAAACCCTGAAGACTTAAATAATTTAGGTTCTTTAATGATATACAGAGACTCAAAAGTTGTGGAAGAGAAAAGATCATTAAACTGAGAAGAGGTAACAATGAGAAAAAATTTCAGTGATTACATGGATTAAGCTGAAATATTGGTTGAGGAAAGAGGTAAAGTTAGTAAGAAAGGAATTTAGAACTAAAACATCTCAGGAAATTTTTGTAACTGAGAGTTTAGGAGGCTTTTGAAAACAGTTTGTGAAAATATGTATAATGTCATCACTGGAATCATTTTAAAATTAGACTGGTCAAATATTCAAAAGGATGATCTAAGGGGGGAAAAATAGCCCTGCATTTTTGAAGAGATTAAGTGATCTGACAGGTGTTTTCTATCTCTACTCTAGAGGATTCCATCATCTTGTCTCTCTGTATGATAAACCCATTAAAAACAAGAACAACAAAAACACCTGCATTGCGTTCAATTACCCGCACAACTTCAGTTGAAAATAAAAGATTCATACAACGTATAAACAGCAGTCTGTGCAGCTGTTAACCAGGAAAAATGTACAAAAAATTTAAAAAGCAGAAATATGTTATTCTAAGAACTGTAAGATTATACAAGAAAGGCAAAGTTCTAAGAGTTTATTTTGAAATGACACTTGGTCAAATAATGAATCAAGAGATTGTCCTAGCTCTGTTCTTAACTAGCTATGTGAATTCAGATTTTAGATCTATAACATGAGAAAATTGGATTGCTTACCACTAAGATCCTATCAGGTCTAATAGTAAATAAGTCTGTGCCTCAAATTATAATGTATAGTGTTGTGATAAAAGAAAAAAAGCATTTCTATTTTTGAACAAATATTCAAACATGATATAAAAACATGATGTCATCATGTTTTTTTTTAATCTGTGAAGATTGTGATTGGAAAATTAAAATTGTAATGCTGCAGTGGAACACTTAAATGGAAGAACTCTATTTCTTTTTCTCCAAAGCAAAATTTCCAGGATTTTATTTCCTCAATAAAGAATTCATTGGGAGAGAAGACATCTTTCCAACTGTAGTGCTGAAAATTCTTCAGTAACTGCACCAAATATGTCCTAATGCGTTGCTTTGTGTTTGTTCACTTTTCTCCATATTAGAGGAATAATGTTCCCTCTCTATGCTTTATATCCCCTGCCCATTGGTCCAAAATGCATTCCCAATCTCTCTCTAGTAAAACCATCTTCTCCTTTTCTCTATGTACCTTTCCCTCACTAAAACTTAAGTCTTTTATATTTTAAAATTGAAATAAAGTTTTTATTTAATAAAACTTTTCTTTCACTTGTGTCTCTCTTAAACTATAATTTAATCTTATGTCATTTTTTTCTGTTTTGTTGCTTTGAAACTAGTCTATATCTCCTCTGCTTCACAATTCTAACTTCTACAATTTGACTTACATATCAGTCATTACAGTGAAGTGTTCTTATTCAACCTACAAAATAGCCCACCTAATAGAAAATTCCAATAATCTTTTTCACAGTTATGAATTTTCTTCAACATGCATTTATAGGTGTCTAGGTACTTGTTGTGTTCAATTTTATGGCTGTAATTTAAAAGTGTTTGCCCACATGAAGTGTATGGTCTAGAGGAGACCACTACATTATTTAAACAATTGCACAAGTAAATATAAGCTTTCAACTGTGATCAGTGTATTAAGAAAAGGCCGTAATTGTCTGAGAGGCTATAATAAAGAGATCTAAGTATTTCTTTTGAATTAGAAGTAGCTTACCTGAAGGGACAGATGAGCTGAAGGACAGTGTCTAGAGATGGCATTTTTAGCAGAGAGTGAATTGTTCAGATTGATATTGTTTAGAAATGACTTTGAAGGCACCAGGAGAATCAGAAACAAAAACAACAAAAAGAGCAGACAAACATTAGCGAATCTTAGAAAAAAGCTATTACGCTCTCCAGTTGAGAGATAATAGTAGCTTGGCATACAGTATCTGTTTGCTGAAGATAGAAGTAAATAGATGAAGCTGAAAGATATTCACAAAATAACACTGAAAGTGTGATGGCCTAGGTATGCAAGATGGGAGACAAAAAAAATCTATATTTCTATAATTCCATATTTCTAACATCTATAACTGAATTCAGTGACATATGGGTTCCGGAAAGAAGACTGGGTGAGGAAAGAAAACTACAGATCAATATTTCTCATGAACATAGTTGCAAAAATCCCTAACAACTATAAGCTAATTAAATATCCAACAGTCTAAAAAGAATTATACAATAAGAACCAAGTGAGGTATATCCCAAGTGTGCAAAGCTGGATCAACCTTCAATAATCCATGAAAGTATTCCACCACATCAAGAGGATAAAGAAGTAAAACCACATGATCATATCAATAGATGCAAAAAAAGCAGTCAGCAAAATTCAACACCCACTCATGATTAAAAATTCTCAGAAAACTAAGAATAAAAGGAAACTTCTTCACATTGATAAGGAACATCTAAAAAAAAAAAAAAACTGCAGCTAACATAATTCTTAATGGTAAGAAATTTGACACTTCGCCACTAAGGCCAAGAACAAGGCAAGGATGCCCCCTTCCATCACTGCTTTTCAATATCCTACTGTAAATACTAGCTCATGCAAAGAGACAGGAATGGGGAAGGCAATGTTTGCATGGGGGCGGAGCATTTATGGAAGATCTCTGTACCTTTTGCTCAATTTGCTTGAACATAAGATTGCTCTAAAACCAAGTCCATTAAAAAAAAAGTTAAGGGCTTCCCTGGCGGTGCAGTGGTTGAGAGTCCGCCTGCCTATGCAGGGGACGCGGGTTTGTGCCCTGGTCCGGGAGGATCCCACATGCCGCGGATTAGCTGGGCCTGTGAGCCATGGCCGCTGAGCCTGCACGTCTGGAGCCTGTGCTCCGCAACGGGAGAGGCCACAACAGTGAGAGGCCCGCGTACCGCCAAAAAAAAAAAAAAAAATGTTAAATATATAAGCATCGATGGAGATCTGAGTAAAGAATCAAATACAGCCAAGTGGAACTAGTTAAGGATTAGCTGGTTTAAAATTCATGGTGGCTTTGAAGAGGGTGATGAACAAGAGTGGAAAAGGAATGGAGGGATTTCTAGGTAAAGGGAATGACACAGGGAATATTCTTGCTTTTCTTTACGCAATCCTCTTAAAGGATGTCCTTGGGGAGAAAATAAAAAATTGAAGTGAGAGAACTATATTTTTAAATTACAACAGTCATAAGAATTCATGATAAATAGTATGTCAAGTAAGATGAAATACTATTAAATATTGACCAAAATCAATTTGCATGCATGTTAATATTACCAAAACCATTCCCCCTATATTTTTGGGGTAAGTGATTACAAATTCACAATACAAACCTTTAATTTTTTAAGCTATACAGTGTAAATTTACTTTAAATAATTATCCTTTTATATATGATGTCACTACTTATAAAAATATCTGTGGGATACAGACTTTGTATCAAGAGTCTATGTTAAAGGAAGTAAAATAAGTAACATCATGATTTCATTGAGGATTTAAATATTTTTCAGAGCCCCTTTGTTCATCATAAAGCTGCAATGTTTCCAGTGTGTTTTTGCCAAAGTAGAAATTATCATGAATGCTTCAATTAAAATTGTATTTACATTCAAAATACCTTCAGCTCCTTACCAGGAAGTTACTATTATGTTACTGTATTTCCCATTTAAGGTAGAAATAAATCCAGTATATGTTCATATTTGTGCTGATTTTTTTCATACATTTATGCAAACAAAATAACACATGTTAAGGCTCTCTTTCTTATTAGCTCTTTCTTATTAGTATAAAGGTCTTATTTGATTTTTAAATTTCTAAAATTAAAGTATTTTATTATATCACAAGCCTGGAAAGAATTTTCCATCATTGGAAGCTCTTTAAAGGGAGTATAAAAATGTGTAAGCTTCAGAAACCCAGCAGTTTTAATTCTCACTTCAGCTACCTGCAGTGTTTCCTCAAAGCTGAGCCTAGCACTTCAGCAATGACATAGCTAGCAAACTTTCTATCCTTAGAAGAGGTTTGTTTTTGAATAAATGCTCAGAAGATCTATCATGGATGAATATAAAGCAAGGGTCATTTTCTTCTGTTTAACAATAGAAGTCTGAAGCCATAAGACAGTAATGCAATTTTTATACAATTTTACACTTTATTTAGTACCATATGACTTCTTTTGAAAATACTTAAATGTCCACATTCTATATTTCTTTGGAAAACTGCAACAACCCATTATAAATAATATGGTTCTAATCGAGCTCTGATTCTTTTGAAAAATAATATGTAAGGTACTTTTCAATGAAATTAATGCTTAATTTATTAGCTATTTATTTAGTTATTTTTTTATAGATTTTAAGAAGACTATGCACTACGTAAAACTCATTTTGATCTTGCAGATGCAAACTGGTATTTTTAATTAGGTGGTAATTAATGAGAAAAAGTTTAGAGTTTAACTTTTATTTCTAAGAAATGTGTGATGTATTATTTACATAATGTTTTTGAACAAGTGCCCTATACTACAGGGACAATATTAAAAAAAAAAAATGACACTCAGCAACTCTCCATTTACACCCATGTACATAAGAACTTCTATAGCCCTTAAAACAACTATGGTAGTTGGTCCTTTGCAAAAAAGACAGCATCTAGAGATGGCTCAGGGCACCATGACCCTGAAAGATTATCAACAACTCTCTTTGTGTGCTTCGACCCACTTGGTTTCTGACTCCAGAAGTCTTCAACTAAGATAACTCATTTCTTTTCTTGTGAATAAGAAGACTAAAATAAAATCACCTGTACCCATTAAGTTGGACACCAGTAATTGTGATACTGTGAGAGTATGGAAGTTTACACCTTGTCAGTATTCATACATAAAATTTGCAAACAAGTTAACAATGAGAGCAAAATTGTTGCAATGAGATTAAACCACTCAGTGGAATCAAATGGTTTTGAATGTGCTCCAGGGAATTCAGAATTCTTAATCTCTGAAGACAGAATTTATTGCTAGCCCACATAGCTCACAACTTCATTGCACATTTAAACAAACTAAACCAAGAGAAACCAAAACTTTGACTTCTAATGACTGTTACAGAGGAAGATAAAACTGAAGTCCTATGCTTTCCACTAAAGTCATTTCTTTAAAATGAGATGTGAATTGTCAATATTTCTAATATCATCGTTAATTTGCTAAACACTTTTGTAGCCCTATATCTGAATATATTAAAATACATTTTAAAATTACTTTTAATTGGGTATATTCATTATTTTCTACAAGCAGGCTCCAATTTGTGGATTTATGCCCTAATAAGAAGAAGAAACAGAATTTTATCAACAGTAATGATAATATTTTAAGTACCAATTTTCCTGTGAACTACATTATGATCATACAATCAAACATTTTATATTAAATAAAAAATAAATCAATTTGAGAAATTAACTTGCATCTTTACCTGGAGCAGAACTAGAAAAATTTGTTTTAAATGGGTTAATTATAAAATATGTGTATATCCTCCACTGTTTTCCCCATACATAATCATTTATTTCATCATCAAAATTTTTCCTATATTTTGAGAATTATATAATTTGCACAGTTTCTAACATTATTGTGAAAGTAGCAAAATAAAAAGAAATTGATTTTGTTTTGGAATTTGCATCTAAAACTCACCGCTTTCAGCTGGAGAAATAGCAATCAATTATAAGCACAATTTTTCAAACGGAAGTTCTGATAAAGAGTTCCTAATTCTTTATTATGTGCATGAACTTTACTCTGTACATGAATTATGTTTTATATTTGTGTATTTTAAAACTGTACTTTCATAAAGGTAATTTTTTCAGAATTATCTGACCTTTCTGAGCACCCGCTATAAACTTTTACATTACCTTACCTATCGTATGTGTTCCCTTATAAAGATATTTCCCTTTCATAAGAGAACAACTCTGACCATGAATCAGATTACTCCTGAGAGCTTACTTCCCACAAACATTAGCTGTAAAAGCATTTTTTGCTAACTCTATAATTTCTTCCTAATATTTGTTTCCAAATTCCCTGATTGGAATACACTTATAAAGGAAGAAATGCATAGCCTTATCATTATATTGTTACTTAACATCCATTTTTGTCACTTGTTCTCTTACAAAAGATTATGAAATAATTTGTCAATGTAACTAATTTTTATTGCATTGTATTGACCTATTTTACACAACAACCCTTTGGGATACTTGTAGTACATATCATTTTTAGAGTTTTCCTTTTGTAGAAAATGTCAAGGAGAAAAAAAGACAAAAATAAATAAATACATAGAAATTAAATAAACATAAAATCCCATGTACTTAGAGAAGCACATATATTCCTTATTTTCCACGTTTCTTATAGAGCCCTTTTAAAGCTGCTTAAATGAATACTACACTTTTAACTTTACGGAGATCATTGCTTTTCCCAGTCAATCTTTGACTGGTTAAAAACAGCTTATTTTTAAAGCAAAATATTGTTTGTGATACTCTCCTATGAATTCATATTTTAGATTTTACTATTTTTTGCAAAATTCTTCCCTTAGTTTTTTTTTTTTTTTTTTTTTTTGCGGTATGCGGGCCTCTCACTGCTGTGGCCTTTCCGGTTGCGGAGCACAGGCTCCGGATGCTCAGGCTCAGCGGCCATGGCTCACGGGCCCAGCCGCTCCGCGGCATGTGGGATCCTCCCGGACCGGGGCAGGAAGCCGTATCCCCTGCATCGGCAGGGGGACTCTCAACCACTGCGCCATCAGGGAAGCCCTCCCCCTAGTTTTAATTATACATACATATATATGTATATATCTATACATCTTATGAGCAAATGGGAAATAGGGTTTTTCCCCCTATATTTGTAGGGAAAATGGCATTAATTGAAGGCTTTGATTATGAAAAATTTGCATTAGATAGGCTTTGCACAGGATTTTAGCTTAAATGACCAATTTATGCACAAACTCAATTTTAAACCATAATTCTTCTCAGGTTTCCTTAAAACTCAGTCCAGGTGGGACGAAGAAAAAAAAAAAAGATATTTTGGCAAACTTGTCTCCTGACTCAGTTTGTAATAAACATCTTGCTGAACTCTGGTCTGAATAACAAAAACACATATAATCTAGCAGAAGTTTGACCATGAAACTTTCAATATCCAATAGACTGAGAAAAGAGAGAGTCCCTACCTTTAAAAACAATTTCTGGCTTTATGTGCCTCCTTGTCACAATAAGAGCACATTTCAAAGGTCTCAATGGTCAAACTTCAATTTTGAAAGGTCTTTGCAAGCAGAAACTTACATCCAAGGTATGACTTGGGAAGACAGGCTTCCAAGAGAAACGTGGCAGAAGGATGCGAATATCAATGCGGTGCAGGTAATGGAGCTAAATGGCAGTTTAAAAAAATCATCCCAGAACGTTACCTATACAGCAGATACTGACTCCGTATGTCAGTTAATTGGATAAATTACGGAAGGTCGGTGAGTGACCGCTCAGCAGAGAGCGCAAGATAATGATGACAATTAATTGGAGAAAAGGAGAAAAAAGGGAAGGATCTATTTTATTAAATAAGATCTTTAAATACAAGGTAAAACCTCCAAATCTGTGTCTTTTCCAAACATCTTCTAGTCTGTTTCGTTGGGTTAAAGTATCACCTGTTGGAAAGTTATCATCACATTTGAGAAAGTTATCAAATGACATTTGACATTTGAGAAAGTTATCAAATGACATTTCATTGATAATGAAAAACAAAGGAAAGACAGCAACATAACCGGCATTCAGCACTTGTATTTAATCTGAAAAGACTAAAACTTTCCCTGTTAGCATAAAAAGGGAAGAACTAAGATCCCATATATCTTGAAGAAAAAAGGAAAAAATGTTGCATAAACAAAACTTGAAGAGATACAAAATCAAATAGCTAAGTGTTCAAATTATGTAGTTGATGGGCTCCAGTTACTGTGACATACTTCATTTAAATATCCTTTAAGATGCTTGTAGTATATATATATATATAAATTTTTTAAACTTGTTTTTAAGAAACTGTCAGAGCCACTTTAAAATCAATATCTAATTAAAATATTTAGTGCATTAAGTTTATAAGACCTACACATTCTAAATATCATACTATGTAATATAAATATTAATATATTATTTGATAGATTTTTTCCTCATTTTTTTTGTGCTTTATAAGCACCTAAAACCGAGGTTATCTCAAACCAAAGCCATGCATCCCCACCAATCTCCATGATGTGTAACAGAATAATCATGAATATCATACAATGAAAGACTCAAGAAAATAGAAGCCATGTCATTGATTCAGTTATGTATGGCAATAAGACTCAAGTGACAAGAGGCGTAACAGACATAACTGAGCATAAACACAGAGCAGACACACAACTTTGCAGAAAAGTCACAAGATTTCAACTTATTATTTAATTCCCATGTTCGGTTAAATTTGAAAGTGGGTCAAACTATAGTTGACTCGTGAACCACATGGTTTTGAACAGGGTGGGTCCACATTTGCGTGGAATTTTTTCAATAGTAAATACTACAGAACTACACAAACTGCAGTTGGTTGAATCCACCCACATAGGGTGAACTGTGGGTATGGAGAAGCTAGGAATATTCAGGGACAGCTATTTGTTTTACCTGGATTTTCAGATGCTGGGAGGGGAGGTGCCCTTGACAAGCCCGTGTTGTTCAAGTGTCAATGTAGTACTAACGCCTTTGTTTTGTTAGTTTTGATAATTTATAAAATTTTTGCAGCTGAGGGAGCAAAATTCATCTAGATTTTTCTGTACAGTATAATGACTAGATGAAAACAAATGTAATTAAACAAATTCATTTTATGTAAGATAAGCATATTTATTTTTTATAGCTTTGATGGCTAAGCTTCACCCCCCCCCCTTTATTTATTTATTTATTTATTCTCTGGGTCAGGTCTTAGTTGCGGCACACGAGATCTTCATTTGAGTCATGCGGGATATATTTGTTGTTGTTGCAGCACGTGGGCTCCTCTCTAGTTGTGGCGCACGGGCTCAGTAGTTGTGGCATGCAGGCTTAGTAGCGCCGCGGCATGTGGGATTTTAGTTCCCTAAACAGGGATGGAACCAACGTCCCCTGCATTGCATTGGAAGGCAGATTCTTTACCACTGGACCACCAGAGAAGTCCCGATAATCATATTTATATTCTGCTATTACCATGATTTTTTTTTCTAATTGGAGAATTTAAATTTGATGTATAACATTTTCATCAAAGCCTTTTTTTTTTTTTAAATCAAACTACTTGATATCAGGGATTTCTAGGAAAAGATCCAGACAAGAGAGTTAAATGAAATGATTATTAACATTCGTAGCATCAGGTAGACTTTTAAATAAGTTAAGCCTTAAACATGTCTACTTTGCAAAATGCCAAGCAAAACCAATTTAGTAGACAGAAGAGTCCTGTATTGTGAACAAGCATGGACTCTGGCATTAGGCTGACATGAAGGTCATCGCTGCCTGGCTTCGTGCTTATGTGTTCTTCATTTGAATAGACCTTCCTTGTACTAGCATCAAACTTTGGGACTCAGGGAGATTGTGACGGTTGGCCTTACCTTTCCAGAAAGATCTGATTAATCTGAGGTTGACAAGGTACGGATAATACTGACAAAGAGTTTGAGAAAATTGAGTCTCTATTTCTTCCTACAAGGTATTTTTTCTCAGATGGTGACATTCACATTAAAACGCCTAGTGTGTGAAAGAACTTTAAACAGCTACATGGAAATTCAGGAGCTTGGATATAAATCCACGGGCACATATATCCTGCTGTTTTCAAACCCATGCAGATGTATCTGATTGCTGATAATTTAAAATAAAAATACAGATTTATGTTCCTAGAAAGCATTATTTTACTTTCTCTACCTTTGTTAGAAACTGATGAGACAAATGACAAAAAAATCTCTTTTGAATTGAATAAAATATTAATATTTTATAATGTTAATGTAAAAAAAATTACAGTAATAACTACCACAGTGTAAAGACTATAAATATGGCAGAAAATGATAAAGAATCTGAACTTATATTTTAACAAATAACTAGAATGTGTTCCTGATTCTGGAACTGAGTAGACTGAGTATATATAAACACAGGTATGATATTTTCTCATTAGCCTCCAGCCCTGAACCTCAAGGTTGAACTAGTGGATTTGTTTGATGTTTTCATTCCTTTAAAAACATTATAAAACGATTTACTGTGGATTTTTTCTTTGAACAATGTGTATTAGTTTTATAAACATATCAATAGTAATCTGTGCTAGTGTGGGAAATTCCATTTCTTTTCATGTTATAAAAAAGGGAGAGATTCTTTGAGAAGCTGTTGATCTGGAAGAATCTCCAGAATTGACCTGTTACAGTAAAAGAGGAAAGAGGAAGAAGAAACAGACAACTCAGGGAGGTAACAGAATACCACAAGTCTATTCTCCACAATTTTATCAGCTGCTGGTTGCTCCCAGTTTCTTATTCTCTGCACATTGTCACTACCATTGGCAACACGGCCCAACCCCAAAATTATCACTAATTTATCTATTCAGTTATTTGTTCATTTCCCCCATTCTCTGTATCTTATAGTCACAGTTGTGACATCATTTATTAAGCTTCTAATTGAAAGCTATGAAAAAATTCACCAATTTTGTTCAAAATTCACTTTTCTTAATTTTATTTAACATGAAAACAAATTTTAGAAGAAACAGTGGAAGCACTTCTCACCATATGAAATCAACCTATACTTCCCATTTCAAGTGGGCCTCAGTGGTTTTTTCTAACATCCATTCCAACAAGTTCCTGAAGTGTATTTTTGCAAAAAAAAAGGACTTCTTTTTTAAACAATTTTCCTGGCTACACTAACTCTGCTGAGATTGTAGCATCATTTCTGGTACCCTCATCAGTGCTACATTTTCCTGGGCTCAATGTCATCAATAATATTTTTCACAAAGTTCTATCTCCTTGAGTTATTAAGTTTCTATAAAATGGAATTTGGTTCTGTCTTAAGTACTATTCAAAGCACCTGAGAGAGTAGTAGCGTAATGCTGGATGAACAATAATTCGTGTTGGAAAAGGATTGAGTGATATTCAAAGGTTGGTTTGCAACCACTTAGTTGGAAACAGGTAACAATAGATATAAAATCTTATATATTTAAAAACTTGTGTATGAGATTTGAAAATTATGTGTATATGAGCTGATAATGCTATAAGGTGATTATGCTATATTAGAGTATATAGTCATTATGTATTCTCAATGAGTATTACATATAATTCCTGTGACTATTATCAGTATATTTGAAGAACCCATTAGTTAAAGGAAAAGAGATCTATCAATATTATGAGTCTTAGCAAAGACGTGTTCTAGGATTTTGAATGTACTCTCTCTTCCCTTTGAATCATTAACCTTCCCTTGTACTGTTTTTCGTGACATTTCTGTTCTAGGGACTGTACAAAAGAAACACAGTCCCAGCACATCATCTGTTTGAAGGACATCCAGGGAGGGACAGCCAATTGTGCTGTAGCCGGACTTGTGCTCCATTCCCAGGGGAAATGGAGGCGAGAGATGGACAAGTGCCAAAGTGCCAAGTGCCAAGCATGCATCTGATTATTTAACTAGGAGCCTCCGCACATGGCCATGGTGAAGGTGTTGTGAACCAGTGTTCTAGAGATCAATGTTTTCTTGTTGTGTTTTTCCCTCTTCAAAAAGAGCAAATATCATTCTATTTTCAAGCAGCTGAAATTTACCTGCATGGCTCTATTTTCAAGTTAGGTGTGTAACTACTATGCCCAAACTTCCATCAAAGCTCAATTCTAATATTAAGATAAATGTTTCCAAACGTGTATGATGATTAATATAGCCAAGAATCTCTGTAGATGTGCAGCTATTCGAGGATACAATGTGACTGACCCGTTCACTAGCCTACGAAAGTGGACATTCCTGTTGTCTGATAATATTTACCAAAATCAACCTTCAGCTGGTGTAAAAGTCACAAGAGAAAATACATGAATAGGAGTCAACAAGGTAAGAAAAGGGAGCTGGCAGAAGCTTCAGAGCAAGATTAAAATTCTGCAAATATTTAACCTCATTGAACACTAACTCTTTTACACATGGATAGTTTCGGTTGGAATTGAAGTGTCACAAGACATGAAGAGAATAAATTGAAGAGCACGGCTCTATTGTGTTAATTATAGAGGCAAACAGCCTTGTTCTCCTCAGAAATCAAATCATAGAGTTCAAGCCCATCTGGAAACTAGTTTTCATGAAGATACTGATATACAGGATTTAGTGCATTTGTGTAAAAGAAGGGGCAATGAGCAATACATTCTGGATATAATATATATATATATATATAAAACAAATATATATGTATATAATGAAATTAGTATCATTAAAGAACAGATGGCTCAAAACTTCGAGTATATGGAGATTTGATAGATCTAGAACTCCGTTTCTTGGAAGTTCTGGATAAATAATGTCGTCATCATTTAATGATGTTTTCCACCTGCAAACCTCTCCTCTTTTTTTTTCTGCTGTATTATTTGTTTCTCAAAGTACATTTTCTCAAAAAATGTTAGCTGTTATTAGAAATAAGAAACTAGATAGCGCTTGCCAATACAATGCCAACCTAAAAGAAGGAAGGATTTCTTTCAAATGTAGTCATAAGTTTAAAAAAAAACAAAAACGGTAGATTATTATATCTACTCCAAACTGTATAAACTTGATTTTTGTGTGTGTGTGTGTGGTACACGAGCCTCTCACTGTCGTGGCCTCTCCTGTTGTGGAGCACAGGCTCCGGACGCGCAGGCTCAGCGGCCATGGCTCACGGGCCCAGCCGCTCCGCGGCATGTGGGATCCTCCCGGACCGGGGCGCGAACCCGCGTCCCCTGCATCGGCAGGCGGACTCTCAACCACTGTGCCACCAGGGAAGCCCTCTAAACTTGATTTTTGATGGCAATCCATATTTCATTTTGTTTGCTGGATAGCCCAATAGCACCCTAGTTTTTGGATGACTTCATCCTAACCATCCTGACACGGTAAATAAATTTGACATTAACTAGTTAAAATAAATGATTAATACAGCCTTACGACTCCAGTCTTAACGTCTGAAGGGAAATATGTCAGTGTGTGCGTGTGTGTGTGAGTGTGTGTGTTTCTCTTTGTAACATAATTATACAGTACTGTATTAGAAGGAGTTGTGACACAGAACTTGGAACATTTCTTTCCTTTCGCTAAGCTCCTTGACGCAAAGGTGCAGACACAGAAAGCGATAGTGCGAAGCCATGGCCTGCCACAGCAAAGAATAAATCAAAAGTGATCACTAGTTGAGCTCAATTTCTGAGAAGTTCATTTTCTTCAAATTGTTATAAACTGACAGGCAGAACCATTTGCCTTTGAGCTTTCTGACAGATCCCATTGAGACAAGTGAAATGGCAGCTAAAACGCTAAATGAATGCCTTAGGCCAGCTCATTGGCTTTCTTCTGCTATTCAAGATTCTGCTACCAGGGACTTCTGTTTGCAGATGGCTCTGACACTCCCACATACAGAAGCCTGGGTTATCTCCTACAAGAATGATATTTACAATACTAATAAAGGATGCTGTAGTTTGGAATGTTCAGAAGTGAGTCACAGAGAATAGAAAATCTTTGGACAATACCTTCTTCCCAGCAAAGAATGACTACAGCCTTGCTGCAGAGTGGGTCCATCTGCTATGTGGGAAGGGGGTGAGATTTCTAAATAACAAGGTTGGAGTAATACAATTATTTGGTAAGAAAGTTGGAGCTGGCCTTGAGTTAAGAGAAAATGGTTTCATAAAAACACAGCACCAAAAGGCACGTCCTTTCATTGAGTACCTTCATATTGTAGTAATCATTGTAATTATTACATGAAATGCCCTCTCTTACTTTTTTCATATTTAGCACTAATGTTTGCGGCTTTCTACCATGCATCTAATGGAAAGCCAACTTTAAACTTGGAGTAATAGGATGGGTTTGTTAAAATAGAACACTCTAAAGTATGTTTTTAATGGATAGTAGAGAATGGGTTGCAGACAAGAAGCAATGATATGAAATCAAAGGAAATGAGCAGGAATTGGATGCCATGTCAATTGTGATTGGGTTTTGTTCCGTGGGAGGTGCCGAGCATTGACTAAGTTACAAGGCGCTGTGCAGCTGTTGAGTTTCTCGGTGGAACAATTTAAAGGAGCTCCAGTAAGCTCAATCCCCTAATGAATTTCCAAGGTTGTGTTTCAATTTTAGACATTACAGGTGAATTGGTACCACGATCTTACTTGGAAAGTGGTTTCAGAAAACGAATTAGACAACAAAAGAAGGATTTGAGGTTCACGTATTTGTATTAAAATAGATATCCCCTCTTCCCCTCCTTGATATGGCAGGAGATAAGACTGAGAGAGGGAAACATTAGGGGAGGTGGCCAGAAGCACCACGTTACCGTGAGTTCAGCGTAAACTACTAGTTTTGATCTGAGCCTCCAGTTTCTGAAGAGACGAATTCAACCAAACAAGTTATATGTGTTCGGGATCACGGGACTAATTTATTAACTGAAAACAATGATTGGTTCTTGTGGAGATCTTAGTGAAACATAATCCCACAACAAATCTTAAAATTTTGTGTACAAAAAATTATATTAATTGAAGCAAGTATCTTACATGCTCACCTTTAACCTCCATTTGACCAAATATACCTCAATTAAATGCAAAATTACACACACACACACACACACACATATATATATATAAACCACCACACTTAGGCATAAAAATTTCTACCTGTCTTCTGATTTCTTTTTCCATATTACATAATTATAACAAAACATGGGTAAAATTTTGAAGTTTTAGTATTAAATGCGTGTTATCTGCAAGTATTTCCAGCATTCACATGGATTGGATGATTCTTTCTTTTCTTATATTGCTATTTACATTTTACACACATAACTCTCATCTCTGCATTAGGTTATATGCATCTTCACAACTTTCATACCTTTTCTATAGGTTTCAATGAATTGGTACTCTATCTTTTATATTTTTTAAGCCATGTATATATTGTATTTTTGTTGAAGTTTAAAAGATATGTTTTTTCATATGAAATACCATATATTTTTTAGAAGCATATTTGCTTTGTTCTTAATAACATTGCATTAAATTTAGATAGAATAGCATTCACCCATAATTTACATTATTGATAATGACAATTATTAAGTTGTGGAAGAAAATTTGGACATTATAAAATTAGTTTTTATTTTTTTAAAAAAACAGCTGATATTAAAAGACCTTATGATATTGGTTACTTTTTACCAGTTCCTTATTGCTTTTGTCTTCACTCTCTCAGCAACTAAATTTCATGTAACAAGTAGAAAATCAAATTTGTTATTCAAAAAACCAAGGCAAGGGGCTTCGCTGGTGGCGCAGTGGTTGAGAGCCAGCCTGCTGATGCAGAGGACACGGGTTCGTGCTCCAGTCCGGGAGGATCCCACATGCCGCAGAGCGGCTGGGCCCGTGAGCCGTGGCCGCTGGGCCTGCGCGTCCGGAGCCTGTGCTCCGCAACGGGAGAGGCCACAGCAGTGAAAGGCCTGATAATTTAGATAATCTTAATATGTTATTTAAATTACATTAATTTTCATTTTATTATTTAATAGTTTGAAAACCACTTGCTTTTCAAGAATTTGAAAACTATATCATCTTAGACCACTTTAAGAAAAATATACAAAATCTGATTCCACAATACATATATATTAATGGCTGAAGACTGATTCTTTGCTTTTATAAAATAAGGTTTTTTGATGCTAATTCTTCTGAAAATTTAAAAATTCTACCTAAAAAGCACTGGCAAAACATTTAAGATTATAGCATGAATAGAAATTTTAAAAAGAACTCAAGACTTGGAGTCAGAGATGTCCTTGTTTTAAGTATGACATTTTAGGGATTTATATTGTGTTCAAATTTAAACCTGCGAGAAACTCGGTCTCTATTTTAATTTTGTTGACATCAAGAAGAGAAGATTATACACAGGGGTTCGAGTCTATGCCACCAACAGAAAATGCCACAATACATAAAAGTGAAGTATGATATACAGCTTGAATTGACTTATCCTATGACCCATAACTAACTGACTATAATTAAATAAATTGAAGGTAAATTAAATAAAAATACATTAAGTTTTTATGCTTCACTTTTAAATGCTATAATACCCATTAAACAGCAAATTTTCTTTTAACATTGGAAAATGATAGTAATAATAATTCTAATAATAATCATTTACACCACAGGAAATTGCTGTTTTTATATGTGGACATCATTGAATATTGGCAGCTTTCTATGGATTAATCTATAAAAGAGACAGCTTAGTGATTACATCAATAAGCTCAGACGTCATCCCGCCTAGATTGAAATTTTGGCCTCATTTACATTTACATTAAATTTGACCTCAGGTGAAGCTCTCTGCTCCTCAGCTTCCTTGACTTTAAAATGTGGATAATATTACCTACTTCACAGGATCACTGTGAGGATTAAAGGGCTTAGGAAATGTGTAAAAATGGAAAAGAATGTCTATGATTTTTTTACCCTAAATTAACAATATCGCATGACTATCTTAAACCGAACTAATCAAGAACCGTGATGGTGTCAGGAAGGTTTTCAATAAAATCTCCAAAAATGCCTTTATTCATTCATTTTCAATAGGATCTTTTCCACATCTAATTAGCCTCTTTTATTCTGGGTCTAAGTACATTCCTCGCTTTTGACTTAACAAATATAATCTTGAACAGTAGTGTCTGTAAGTCTATAACTAAGGTCACACTAATTATTTAATTTTGTATTTATCATTCCACACCTTATATATGATGGTTTAGTGATTTCACTACATTGAGTTTTAATTTCCCAATCTGTAAAATAACTATAGTAATATATCTGTAAATAACTATAGTTCTTTACAGATTTATAAATCTGTAAATAACTAAAGTAATATGCAAATATGATATAAGATTACAAACAGACTCTGGAAATTTAAGCTCAACAAGCAACAAAGAGAAGAAGTTATACAATAATCATATGTCAATGGGAAAAAGGTGCTAATGTATAAACAAAATTACACATTTCTTAGGAGTATATATCTGTTGGTTAAAGAATGTACTCCTGCAGAATGATACCTGCTTTTTGATGTTTTCTAGACAGGGAACACATACAGGCATTGGGCTGTAATCCTTGCCTGAAGCCCTTATTTAAACAATTTATTCATTATCTCTATACAAGTGCTAAGGTATCTAAAAATAATCTTGTAAAGGCTCTAGATTTGTTTCAAAAAGCCTTGGGATGAGGAGATTTATTTCTGAAGCGTCTCAGCTGGAAAAACTCTTTCCCTCAAGAGATTAAACAGCTCAGGATGTCAAACTTTGATCTCAACTGCTCACAACATTCAGAAGTAACACCAAGCTGTCAATTTCCTTCTGTTTTCAGCTGCAATTGTGAGCCTCAAATAGCAAAACACAGAAAACCCCAAACATAAAACTGTTACAGAAAGTATTCTCCAGGGTGTATTTTAGTAATTATCTTATTTTACTCATGATATATATTGGAGGAATAGAGAAGGGTAAGTCAGAAATGCAGAATTCAGCATCATATTTTATGTATATTGGAAAAAGTAGATGGCAATTCAAAGATGTGAGTTTTGTGTATTTTAATAGCTGTGTATAAATTATTTCTAATTACAAAGTAGGGAACAGGCCCACACTTTCTGAAATACATTTCAAGCTCAACAGGCCCCAACAAAATAGTTCAGTGCTCCCTAGACACAGATTTCTTCTGCATAATTTTATCTCTGTGATGCAGATGTTGCTCTGAGGTTTCTGATACAGGAACACTATCCTTAGAAAACCTTCCCTCCTCAAGGTAATGGAAATAAAAATAATTTGGTCCTGGAACCTGAAACTTTCATGTTCATGTTTAATATTTTCCACTGTTTGGTTCTTCCTGTCTGTGCTTCTCACTCACTGTCCTCCTGCCTTTTCTACCTCCTGCTGCTGTAATTTACCAAGGACACTTTCTGTCTCATGGATTTGGTGGCATCAAGACACACAAGTGGGCTTCCCTGGTGGCACAATGGTCAAGAATCTGCCTGCCGATGCAGGGGACATGGGTTCGAGTCCTGGTCCGGGAAGATCCCACATGCCGCGGAACAACTAAGCCCATGAGCCACAACTACCGAGCCTGCACTCTAGAGCCCGCAAGCCACAACTACTGATCTCGTGAGCCGCAACTACTGAAGCCCGTGCTCCTAGAGCCCATGCTCCGCAACAGGAGAGACCACCGCAATGAGAAGCCCGCGCACCGCAGCAAAGAGTAGCCCCCTGCTCGCCGCAACTAGAGAAAGCCCGCGCACAGCAATGGAGACCCAATGAAACCAAAAATAAATAAACAAAATAAATTTATTTTTTAAAAAAGACACACACATGTGCAGTGTTCTTCCTGTACTCATGCTCATAGCCAGAGTCCCTTCAGTTTATGAGTATGAATACAAAGGCAAGGACAAATTGAGGATTTAAGTAGGTCTTCAACGTATATTCTAATCCAAATATTGGTATCAAGCTATGAAAATCCAACCTTCCTTTGATTTGTCCAAACGGATTTCCACCCTGAGAGACACTTACTTTGTAAAAAGTGTTTGAGCATCTAAAGGGTTCCAGCGTGCCTGCCATTTTTCTAGACTCTATATACAGTTTTTAAAGGAAGGAAAGAAGGATGGGAGGGAGGGAGAGGTGGAAGAAAGGAGGGAGGAAAACAAGAGAAAACTGTTCTATTAGTTTTCTATCGTTGGTTAACAAACTATCACAAACTTAGCAGCTCAAAATTAAACAAATTTACCATCACACTTTCTGTGAGTTAAGAACGTGAGGGGCACGGGTTACCTGGGGTTTCTGCTCTGTGTTTCTCCAGGCTGAAAACCTGAAATCAAGATGTCAGCTGGCACTGGGATCTCATCTCGGGCTCAAGGTCCTCTCTCAAGCTTTGCTGGCAGAATTTAGCTCCTGGTAACTGCAGATCAGGGGTCCCATTTGGCTTGTGAGTTCTCAGAAGGGCATCACTCTCAGCTCTTGGAGACCACCCTCAGGTCCTAGCAGTGTGATCCACTCATAAGAGGGCAGCACACTTCTTCCAGGCCAGTGGGGCGATCTCACCACAGAGGCTACAATAGGGACTTCTGTAATACAGCATCAGTATGGGAGTGACTCTCCTTCACTTTTGTTAAAGATAAGTTAATCCAGAGAATGAGTAGCCATTATTTTCACAGGTCCCCCCCACGGTGAAGGGGAGACTATATAGGAGAGGCAGTGCAAAGGCTGGATCCTAGGGACCATCTTAGAATTCTGCCTAGCACACTTGCCCTTATTCTGAGCACTTTCATTTAGAGGGACACATTCAACAGGAGGATAACAATAGAGTAATAAATGTCTAAGTAGTCAAGTATAGAAGCATAGTGATCAGGAATTAAGCCTGAAGAAGAGAGAATAGAGAGTAACTTTGGGAGCTAAACAAAAAAACAGTTCCAAGCCCAATTTGGTTAGACTGAACAACTTATTGTAAAGGCTGTAAATTTGACGTTCTTATTGATAAGCTGCAAAATCTACCTTGCAGTTTTATATAGGGAATTACATGAATAATGTATGCCATATTCCCGGCAGAGAAATTCAGTAGATATAATATATATTATTATTCAAATTTCCCTGTATATGAAAGCTCTGTCATCATAAGACTAAAATGAATATCAGTATCTATGCTAAATACTTTTATGTATCCATCATAATTTTTATTTTTCTCCTGCTTATTGAATCATATGTCACATGATCAGGGGGAGTTATTTTGTTTGTTTCTGAAGGTGATGGGAACGTCAAATTTGGAAATACACTTTACAAAGTTCCAAAAGATAAAGTCCTTCATCTTGGAGGTGTTCCAGGTAACTTTGACAATCAGGGTGCTTCCAGGGAGTAAGGACCCTCCTAGGAAAAGGAGTCCTGGCATTCCTGCAGGCAGCTTAAGAGTGACTGGGATGATGAGGTTTACGATTTCGGAGCAAAATGTAGATGTCAGCAATTTTACATATATCCAAAGGTGCAGGCAGTCAGAATTGAATATATATTGTACATATCAACAGAGAAACATAGCCATAATTGTTGTCATTTGTCATAAATAGTGTTTCTACCTATTTCTTTGCCTGCTATAAATAAAAAGCAACTCCAGAGATTGCTGAAGGAAATATTAGTTTACTCTCAATGCTGCTTCAGAGGAAAGGGAAATGAAATGTCTTCATGTCCTGTTGAGGAAGAACTATGGCAAGAAAGAACGATCCAGCCAAGGACTGGGAGGCATCAGTTGGCTGGAGTCAAGTGTAGTCCATCTCACGTAAAATCTACTTCAAAATTACCAGTGGAATATATTCTCTTTGCCCTCACAGAAAAGCAAGGCATTAAAGATGCTATATCTGGGCTTCCCTGGTGGCGCAGTGGTTGGGAGTCCACCTGCCAGTACAGGGGTCACGGGTTCGAGCCCTGGTCCAGGAGGATCCCATGTGCTGCGGAGCAACTAAGCCCGTGTGTCACAATTGATGAGCCTGTGCTCTAGAGCCCACGAGCCACAACTACTGAGCCCGCGTGCTGCAACTACTGAAGCCTGTGTGCCACAGCAAGAGAAGCCACCACAGCGAGAAGCCTGTGTGCCACAACTAAAGAAAGACTCTGCACAGTGGAGCCAAAAATAAAAATAAAATAAATTTATTAAAAAAAAAAGATGCTATGCTGCTGCTGTCCAGGAGATTATACTTAACACATGTATTAATATTGAGAAAAGTTAGTGAATAAAAAATATAATGGAGTGTAATGGTCTAAAATCCCAGAAGGAGAGTAATTTTTTTTTAATTACACAGAGTTCAGAAAAACTCCTATTGTATTTTTAAGGAGACAAAGTTAACATCTTCTCTCTGGTTCTCTTCACTCCGTGATAAAAGCCCCCAACTCACCTGCGACCTCCCACTTGGCTTCTTGGGGACTCTGTCATTTACATTCATCAGAATATGATTTGATAAATCCTGCAATCTGCATAATTTTGTCTACCTTCTCCCTAATTCTCTTGCTAGAAGAGGATGAAACTGCTTTTCCCCAGAGAGTCAGCCAGCCACATGTGCTCACACTCTGGGTAGTACAGGTGCCCTGTATCTCCTCTAGAACTTGGAATGAAGGGCCTGACGAATGACTTGGGAAAGCGGGTTTAGGCAGGTGAGAACGATGGGGCTAGAGTTCCCCAAACTCAGCTGGGCTCCTGACCACTTCCAGGGCAACAGCAGCAACTCAACTCCTCTGAAAAGCTTCTTTCATCATCTAAGGAGGCCTTAAAACTACAACCATTGTATTTACCCATGGCATATGTGACTTAAATCTAAGAGGGTTATATTTGCTCATCACTCTGAGAGATCAACGATTTGGGCTGGGCTTATATGAGGGATTCTGCTGGTCTTGCCGGTGTCACTCACGTGACTGCAGTCATCTGAGGTGTTACTGGAACGTGACTGCTTTTAGGGCTTCAGCTGGGATCACTCCACACGCTTACAGCCTCTCAGTCCTGCCATGGCAGCACTGTGTTCCAGCTAAACGGGAGCTGAAAGGCCACTTGAGGCTTAAGCGTGGGGTGCCATTTCCTCTGCATTATATTGGACAAACAAAATTGTGAGGCTGGCCCAGAACCAACTTGTATGTCTTGCTGGAGAAGCAACAAGGTCATCTGGCAAAAGCACCATGCCAACACCACTGGGAGGAATGGCTCTGGCATCTGTGAAAACCTACCAAAGTCCACCATCTTCCACACTACAATTCCTATGCTTCCTAAGTGTAAAATATACTCCACACCTACCTCCAAAATATCATTCTATTTTCCAAATCAGGTCTAGATGTGGATGAAGATGCCCATCCTCAAATGCACTTTCTTGGTGTGACTCCTCTTTATCTAGAGACATATGAGCTAAAAATTACACATCCAGAATAAAATGGTGACACATGAAAAGGATAACCACAATAGGCACTCTTGTTCAAAAAGAGTAAACACAGGAGGCACAGAGCAGTCAGTGGTCCATAGCAATTCCTAAATCCAGCAAGGCACAAGCTGCTGGCTTCCTCTTACTCAGCGTATTTATTGATTGATCCCAGTATATTTATATTTATTGATTGATCTCAGCTCTGGTCACTATGAGTGGAATCAAGTTCACAGTTAACTTCAACTCTTAGCTCTACCCTCTGGGTCTTTGTTTACTTTCTGAGATGGAATAACATCTTTAATAAACAGTGGTTTGTGTTTGCATCTGCGTAGCTTACTCAGCCTACTTTCTACATGAGGGAAATAATTTAGGGTCAAAGGGGTCTCTTTTCTCTTTTATTTCAATTGCTTTTGGTGCATGCTGTTACAAGGTTCAGCAATTTGAGCTCAGCATGGATGGGCAGTTCTTGCTCTGATCTTTCCTGAGGTCACTCACATGGCTGCAGTCGTCCTGTGGCTTCCCGAGGGGCTGGCTGTCCTAGGGTGCCTCAGCTGGGATGGCTTGCCTCTGTTGCATGTGGTCTGTGCCTCCACAGGCTAGAGAGTTCTTCCTTATGTGGCTGCACTCTGCTCGAAGAGCACAAAAGCTGAAGCCACAGAGTGTTTTGATGCCTAGGCTCAGAATTCACACATCATCACCTTCATCCATCTTAATGGTCAAAGCAAGTCCAGCCCAGATAAAGAGTTGGGGAAATGGACTCTGCCTGTTGAAGGAAAGAAGCAGCATCATACAGTGAATATGAAAGAGCATAGTGATGAGAATAATTTTTGTGGACATCTTTCAAACAATCTATCTCTTTTCCCAACTCTTATTATTTTAACTCTTTCTATAAAAAACAAACAAGCGCACATTATGCAAATTAAAACATCCTACTTCTCTCCTTACTGTTACCTCCTTTATAATAGATGCAATATTAATCAATTTCCATTCCTCCTCATCCTTTCTTCCATGGCTATATATATATATATATATATATATATATATATATATAAAATATATATATATAAAAATATATATATATATATTTTTTTTTGCGGTACGCGGACCTCTCACTGTTGTGGCCTCTCCCGTTGCGGAGCACAGGCTCCGGACGCACAGGCTCAGCGGCCATGGCTCACGGGCCCAGCCGCTCCACGGCGTGTGGAATCTTCCTGGACCAGGGCATGAACCCGTGTCCCCTGCATCGGCAGGCGGACTCTCAACCACTGAGCCACCAGGGAAGCCCATTCCATGGCAATATATCTTAAAGTATGTAAAACATGATGGAACTTTGTTACTTAACATGGAAAGGATGCAAAATATGGTTTTGTGTGCACTCTTTTAGTGATATTCTTAGTAATTCTTGCCTTAAGGTAGAACATATACTACAAGTACTGTAGTATTCAGTTTGTTTTAGATCATGTTCCATTTGAACAATATGCCATTTGTCTTAAGACACACATTTTCATGTGATGTGTGTGCTATTGTTTGCTAAATTTTATCTTTTTTACTCTTACTTTGCATTATATATTTGACTCATAAGAATTAGATGAGCGGCACAAACATGAATCAGTGACACATAAAAGTAATGATGAAAACTGTAACATAAGTACAACTTTGTAAAACATCATGAACATAAAAATGAGAAAATTTAAGGCAAAATGAAATATGAATCTGTATTTGCATTAAGTGATATATAAATATAATAGTTTCTAATAAACAGCAAAACAAGAAAATTGTGCACCGAGTACCACGAACATGAGAAAAATCGATTTTTTTGAATTCCTGATCCATTTGCACCCAGTTCCTAGTGAGAGTCAATTATTAAACTTTATAAGATTGCATACAGATGTCATTCATGTATTGACCTCATTTTTAAAATGTACTGTCCTTTGTGCTAAGCCAATTGTTTTCATATTTTTTCATCACAAGTTCAGCACCTAATTTATAGAACCAAGTTGGTTATTTTTTTTTCCTAAGTATAGGAGGAAGAGAACAGAATCATCCAGGCATCAGTCAAATGAACACTTTTCCTCTCAAGAACAAGCACAAGGTGCTGTAATACCTGGAAGATCGTAAAGCCAGCCACTAAGTTAACAAATATTATGCTCAGGGAGAAATCAGGAAAAGCTGTCGACAAAAATTACTCGATTAAATTACACTGTTGGAAGGGACAAAGCATCAGTGCCGTACAACCAAGGGCAGTTACTCTCCAGATGAGTGGAAACAGTATTTTATCCCAAAGGTGAACAAAATCGATCTGCACCATAATGGGTAGATTATAAATCAGCACTTAGTTTATGTGGCTGACATATCTGAGGGAGAATATTTTAACAATTTTTCTATGTATCACTGAAAATACACTTAGTAGGAAAGTATATTTTGGTTAAATATAATTGATTATTTATGAGTTGTGATACAGCTATAAAGGAGGCGAAGTTATATGCTGATGGAGCACCTCCTACATGCAAGGACAATATTTAAAGTATTTAATAAAATATTTAACAACTGGTATGATATAGGCAGCACCCTAACACAACAAAAGGAAACCATAAGCCGTCTATATGGCGGTACCAGTGCATAGTAGCTGAAGTTCAGCCACACCAAAGTATGCAGTAAGGAAAGACACTACTATAAAATAGATAAAGTGAGGTATTTTGGGGGGGTTGGGGGTCCACTCTGCCTCCTGATCTTTAAACCAAACTTGATTAAGAAGGGTTTCAGTTCTCTGTTCTATAAACTTGAGTTCCCATAACAGCCAGTGCACTTAAAGCATGTCAAGTGTCCAGCGGCTGAAACTCACCTGCTGCCCCCACCCCAAACTAAAGAGAGTTGTGCATTATCAGATAAATAAGCTAGACTTCGAATAGAGTAAAGAATAGGCACATGGAACGTTTTACTAAGAACTTAGTGAAATGTAGTAAATCAAGTCTTCATGGGAAAAAATTATAAGACAAAATCAAGATGCAATGTTTACAGGACTGAATAAGATATTTCACAGTCATAATGACATTTTTGCACACTGAAATCATCTTAAGATGGACATCTAGAAACACATTCCAAATGTTAATGTGTTCTGACGACTGCCCTGACGAGCAGTGCGTCTTTGTATTCTATTCCACTAATGAAGGAACACAGGAAGGTTGGAGGTGACTCAGTCAGTGGTCACAGAGTGAATTTATAACTGCCGAAGTCTGATTTTGAGGATCAAATTTTCTATTGTGATCCAATAATATTCCCTCTCACATATTTTAAAGTGCCAGTTATCATAATTAAATTAATCTCTGAACATAAAAATTTGCTCTTTTATAAATATAAATGTGCATCAAGGTGGTAGGAGACTTGGGGTATCCACATATGCTCATCATCCGTGAATTTGATTTCTTGTGTAAAAAAAACAGAGCTTATCACAATTCACAGACTCCAATTAAAGAAAATTTCTAAATTAGTGGTCTTTGGGGGATGTAAGGTTAATTAAACCTTAATTCACTCAGCACCCTGAATTTAGAATTTAGAAACCTATCTGTGGAGAGATCAGAGCGTCAAGAGAGCATCATCAATGGCTAAAAGTTTAGAGGAAGGGCTTCCCTGGTGGCGCAGTTGTTGAGAGTCCGCCTGCCAATGCAGGGGACACGGGTTCGTACCCCGGTCCGGAAGATCCCACATGCCGCGGAGTGGCTGGGCCCGTGAGTCATGGCCGCTGAGCCTGCGCGTCCGGAGCCTGTGCTCCGCAGCAGGAGAGGCCATAACAGTGAGAGGCCCGCGTACCACAAAAAAAAAAATAAAATAAAATAAAATAAAATAAAAAATAAAAGTTTAGAGGGAGTCCACACACACTGGGGAGACCCTGCCTTGGAGAGAGTGTAGGATTTGTAGAATGGAGAAAAATTAGATGAAAGTTATAAATGGAGGACACTGTGTCTGCCGGAATATGGGAAGATGGAAGTGGGAAGCTTGGTGCTAATATCACCACGGTGGCCAAGGAGATCCACTGGACAAAGGTTGTCCATTCAGTTAAGCTGCTCTCTGTCTTTTGAGACAAGATCTAGTTCATCCATGGTGAGATGGACTTAGTATGTTCTTACATTTTGCTGTCAGATAGGTGATCAGCAGCCCTCTATCTCCCATGTAACCTTGGCAACGGGAGACGTGTTCTGCCAGCATCACCACATTTTATACATGCAGAAACCAAGTCCTAGAGATGTAGAGAAATTTGCCCCCAAACACAAAGCAAGTTAGAAAATAAGAGTCCCCTGGTTACTCTTCACTTTTTCATAAAACAAGATTTATGGTATTTTTCCATAAAGTAAATAGACCCCAGATGATTTAAACTCTTGAGTTCCATTTTGAATGAAAATGTAAATGTTTATGATATATCCTTTTGAAGAGTATTGGGATAAGGCAAGATAAAGGAAAATATAAGGAAAAGAAGATGATTCAGGACACCTGCAATGAATTTCAAGAAACTGCAATTGACCTGGATTTGTAACACAAATAGAGCTATTGCAGACGTTTAAGGAGGACAAGGTTTTGGAAGAAAATGCCTAAAGAAACCTAAATTCATATTTACTTCTCAACCCATCAGCGGAAATTTGCTGCCAAATTGGCATTCCCTGAGTTATTATTTTACCCAAACAAATAATTAAGAAAGTGAGGGCCAGTCTTTTCTGCAGAAAACAGAGTTTGTGCAGAGGAAAGGGCATGCTGGCTACAATGAAAACAAGTCTACTATATTGGGAAGAAAGGAGCCCAGAAGGAAGTAAATACCACAAGAAAGTCATTACTGGGAGAGATATATACCTCTTTAGTATAAACCAAAGAGAGTGAAATTGCAGGAAGTAGAAAGGCTAAGGGGTAGAAGTTTTGCCAAGAAGAAAGAAAAGTGAGTGGAAAATAAAGTTCAGGCAAAAGGAAAATCATGGTATAAGAACTGTTCATCTGGACAGAAAAGTCCTTGTACAATAGTAATAGAGATGTAGGACCTATAGGGGGCTGAGAACCTCCTGTCGCAGAACTGAAAATATGAGAGAAAAAAGAGAGCAAATAGTTCCACATTCTTCTCTAGGAGATTCCAACATGAACTCGTGCCCTCAGACTGTTCACTATTTCTTATCTTGTTATAATTATCTATGGTCCTCCGGTCCACTTTCCCTCATACCTTCAAAATTTGTTACTCGATGACTATCTCATTCCACATTATCATTCCTGCCATAATTCAGGATGATTCAAAAATTCACAGAATATTATGGACATTTAGGTTACTTCCATGTCCTGGCCATTGTAGATAGTGCTGCAGTGAACATTGGGGTGCATGTGTCTTTCTGAATTATGGTTTTCTCAGGGTATATGCTCAGGAGTGGGATTGCTGGGTCATATGGTAGTTCTATTTTTAGTTTTTTAAGGAACCTCCATACTGTTCTCTGTAGTGGCTGCATCAACTTACATTCCCACCAATAGTGCAAGAGGGTCCCCTTTTCTCCACACCCTCTCCAGCATTTATTGTTTCTAGATGTTTTGATGATAGCCATTCTGACTGGTGTGAGATGGTACCTCACTGTAGTTTTGATTTGCATTTCTCTAATAATTAGTGTTGTTGAGCATCTTTTCATGTGCCTTTGGCCATCTGTATGTCTTCTTTGGAGAAAAGTCTCTTTAGGTCTTCCAACCCATTTTTTGATTGGGTTGTTTCTTTTTTTGATATTGAGCTACATGAGCTGTTTGTATATTTCGGAGATTCATCCCTTGTCAGTTGCTTCATTTGCAAAAATATGAGGTACCTAGAACAGTCAAATTCATAGAGTCAGAATGTACATTGGTAGATGCCAGGGGTGGGGGGAGGTTGGGGGGTGGGGAAGGGGAATGGGGAGTTAGTGCTTAATGGGGACAGAGTTTCAGTTTAGGAAGGTGGAAAATTTGGGAGATGGATGACGGTGAGAATTGCACAGCAATGTGAATGTGCTTAGTGTCACTGAACTGTACAGTTAAATATGGTTAAAATAGTATGTTTTATATTATGTGAATTTTACCACAATAAAAAAATTTTTTTTTAAATCACAGAGACAACACTTCTAATATCTTTCCCTTAGTATCTTAATGATCTTCCCTGTTTCATAGGCCCTTCAATTTTGCTTTGGTCCAAGAAACCACCATGTCTTGCCTATGTTATTAGCATTCCGTTTTTTTCCCCTAGTTTCACCCAAAGTTCCCAATAGTCAATTTTCAGCAGAAAGAGTTATTCTTTCAAAATGGAAAGGCTATCACTCTTCCGCTCATAGGATTCTGATAGCCTCACTGCTCACTCAGCATAAAAGCAAAAGTTGTGCCATTGTTCCTTCTGAACCCATGTCCTGCCACTCTCTCCCTTGAGCATAATTTTCCATCCACTGTCTCTTCACGCTGTTCCCCAAACACCACAAGTCTCTCAGGGCCTGTGTAGTGGCCGCCGCTCTTCATGAAACAGTCTTTCCAAAGATGGCTCCTCCCTCACTGCTTTGTGTTCACTCATTTTCCATCTTTTCACCTTAATAACACATCACAGGTACCAGCATTTAGTACCAATCTCCACTCTTTTATTTTTTTATAGCACTTATATAATCTGGCTTACTATCATTTGACTCATTTGTTTATTATTTGTCACCACCAGGAGAATTTAAATCATAGGAAGACAGAGATACATTTATTTTATGACCATATAGCTAACGTCAAACATATCTGGCACGTAGAACTTAAGTATTTTCTAAAAAAGTATATCATTGTTACTATTGAATTAATTTATCAATAATGCATGATTAACACTTTTTAAAAAAAACAAAGCAAAACGAAACAAAAGCACGTATATGTTTTAGCCAAACCAAATATAAATACTAATTGTTCCACTGAAGGACTCTGAAAATTTATATTCTCTGTTTCCTTACCTGGAAAATGGTCTAATTATACCTTTTTTATGGGATTATTACAATAAATTAAATAATGCATGAAAACTATCACAATCACACATCTAAACCTTGTGATTTAGAAATTATTTGTGATTTATCCCTTAATAGGTGGCTAGTACTCAGGAAAGAGGAATTATAATTGATGTTCAAATATGGAAAGGCTAATATTACACTACATGAATATTTAAATTAATTCTCTTAGAAAAAGAGAGGGAGTTAGAATGGAGTAAGGTTGAAGGCAAATGAAAGAACAAGGGAGAAAGAAAAAGAAATAACAATTTCAACACTTTGGCTGATTGAGTAAAACATTTCCCTCCATGTGGTTATGCCTATGGGTCACCTTGAGACAGGAGGCATGACTGGGCATGTCCTCTATCACCCCAAGCTACCTCGGCCTCTCTTCAGTGACCAGATGACACAGCCACTGGGCTTCTGCTTTTAAAGACAGGGATTTTGTTCTCTAAGTCTGTGAGACTGTTTCTGTTTTGTAAGTAATTTCATTTGTATCATTTTTTTAAGATTCCATATATAAGCAATAACATACAACAGTTCTCTTCCTCTGTCTGACTTACCTCACTCAGTATGACAATCCTTAGGTCCATCCGTGTTGCTGCAAATGGCATTATTTCATTCTTTTTCATGGCTGTGTAATATTCCATTGTGTGTATGTACCACATCTTCTTTATCCACTCTTCTGTCAATGGGCATTTAGGTTGCTTCCATTTCTTGGCTATTATAAACAGTGCTGCAATGAACACTGGGGTGCATGTATCCATTCAGACCTTGTTTTTCTCTGGTTATATGCCCAGGAGTGGGATTGCATAACTGAATCACTTTGTTGTACACCTAAAACTAACACAACATTGTTAATCAACTGTACTCCAATATAAAATAAAAAGTTAAAAAAAATAAAGATAGGTATTTGGGGGCCATGTGTACCATAAAGGCAAGCCACTAGTAAATCAGATGTTTATTCAAAGAAACACTGATCTGCCCATCCTTGGAGGAAAAAATCAATGACAAAAATTGTTTTAAGGGGTTGTATGTAGAGTTTGAACATTTTTCCTTCTTTGAGGGATTATCAAGACTAATACTAAATATGTTTATTGTGTAAATTATAAACACAATATGTGTTTATATGGCTCTACTGTAGGAAAATTACCTCAACAGACCATAGTGAAAAGAGGATCTCATGTGTTGAATGAAGAGAAATTAAGAAATTATATTGACACCACTTCCCCAAGAGCTTTATGTTGTCCCCATGTTCCCATGTTTCAGTGTCTCTATGAATCAAATTTAGAGTTAGGGAGCCCGCCTATGATATTATGTAAAACCAATATGAATCCAATATCTAGTGGGTAATTTTATTCTGTTCTTGGTGAAAATAAATACGAAGGAGTAACACTTCTCAATTTTGAATGTCCTGAGATCTCCTTGAAGGCAGTGAATTATTTAGACATGAAACATAAGAACAGATTTACTCTCTCTTGCCTCTTCTGACAGAGAGGTCAGGTGTATGGCGGGGAAGGAGAAGGAGAGATGCCTTGGGCGCCCACCCCCGCCCAGTGCCCTCTGCTCCTGCCTCTCTGAGACCTCTCGTGCTTCTAAAACAGGTAGAACCAAGGGCAGCAGAAGCAGCGATCTTCACCTTTGAGCAGCGTCTGAGCCGGCTTGGTCACAAGCCAGGCCACTGTAAGGTTAATATAAAAGAGTAGGCGTCACAAGGGGAGATGTGGTTAGCTAGGCACCACTTCTGAGAAGGTGTCTTTCCTAACTTCAAACAGAGATTGTCATGTTGCAGGTAGTTCCATGTGTCTGATTCCTCACACCTGCTTATCGCTTGACCTACCGCATGTATTTGAAATCAAATACAATAGACACAAGACAAGAAATGCCACAAAAAAGACCAAACTACTAGGGAAAGTGGTTTTAGATATTACAAAAGTATTATACTTTAAAAATCAGGCATTGGGGCAAGCACTGCTTTCATAAAATAATTTTTCCTACATAATGTTCATGATTGTGTGATAGGACAACAGCTTTAAAATGTCATGTTTTCTTTGGGTTGGGTCTAGCTATAGAATTACCTGAATCTTCTTCAGAGAACTGGGAGATATGCTAAGATCATATCCATGTTACAGATGGAAATCCCTCACTAAGAAGGCCTGACATAACCTCATGGCTATTACCAAAATAGCTTAATAATACCAGCCTCTCTGTCTCTCACACAAAAAAGTTGTTCTTCCAGCAGTGTTACAATCAAAGAGAAAGAAAAATATTTTTTAAATACTAAAACATGTTTTATTGAACTACAGTCATATTATCTTTTAGATTAGATGTACAAAAATGATATGGGATTTACAGTTTTTCATTTATCCCTTGATTCAATAAAGTATTCATGTTAGAAATCTCCATAATGATAAAAAAAAGGTCACTTTTACTAATTGAGGTAAGATACTATAATAGCAAAAACACTTTTTCTCTGCCTACAGAATAATGAAATTGTTCTTGAAAAGGTGAATTTTACATCTGATTTCCTATTTCAATGGAGTCTCAGTATGAAATTGGCCTCAGGATTCAGACCATAGGACAATGCTATAATTATGTCTTTCTGGCGATTTCAATAATAGGAGTCTTTGAATTGACTTTGACGTGGATCAGCCTTATGCTAAATGCAGACCCAGAAGAACTTTGCTCTGTTGAAACGTGCACCCACTTTTATTTCATCCATGTTGGAAGTCTTGTTTTATCCTTCTTCTTCTTAAGAATGCGTGTTAAATAAATAAGAGAGAATGAAGGGAAGAAAGGGTAAAATTGGGAGCTTTGAGGAGAAACTCTCAAATCGTGACCATCTTTTCTGGCTAGTCAAAAGACTTCCAAGTATGGAGAAGACAGATTTCATCACTGCTCAAGTTGTTGACAAGCTCCAAATTAAAACTACCCATTTAAAAAAAAAAAAAGTGAACATCAAAGTGACTTGAATTTGTTCCTTTGTTGCTTATGCTTCATAACTTCACAGCTCATGCTATTTCATAACACACGTAAGAGCAGGTTTAGAAACGACCATTGGTCAATAGATGAGTGTTGTCTCTTGTCTGCTTATCATTGATTTGCAATATGAATGAAAAGGATAAAAGAATTTTGATAAAAATATCTTATGGCATGAAAGTCCTGCCATCAAAAAGTTTTCAACAGTGCACAAATTCTAGACTATTTTCACATGGAAACTAACAAAACACATAAAATGAAACAACGATAATAAAATTACCAGTAAACTAATTATTTATTTTCTCTTTATTTTGCTCTCTGTAACCTAAACACTAGACATGTTTTAGAAGATTAAGATAAATTTGTATCATGATGTTAATGTGCTTTATTACACAATATCCGATTATTAAATTAGAACAATTCTTTCTTTCTTTTTTTTTTTTTTTACCAAGAGTCATTCAACCCAATGCACATTTAATTCTCCAATTAGTAGCAACTTCTTTAAGCTTGGCGAGCTATATAGCCGTTAATAATGCATTTCCGCTTGTTAACATAAGTTTCAGAGCCCCCTAGGTATTTATAAGAAAATTCATTTATCTTGGCCCCAGCAGTGCCTTTCAAAAGCAAGTAGAACATTTTGCATCACTGAAATTCTCAAAGATCACATAGTAACCCATGTGAGATCACAACTAAAAACAAACCAATGTGTAGCTTACATTTCAAAGACATTTTCCCTTGTATTCTTAGCATGGATAATGAATCCAGTCTTCTGTGAACAGTATGAGATGATTTATTCCCACAGTGCCATGTTTTTCTAGTGTTCAATTCAGCAATATAATATTTTCTCCAAGAAGTTTAATACGATTAGGTAGTCCTAAGTATCAGCTTAATTTTTAAACCCGTAAAATACATTTGATCCACTAATATTTATTAGCTACTTAATTCAATTAATTGGTTAATCATTAAACGAACCACAAGATCTGGAGTTTAAAAACAGCTGTAAGAAAATAGGTTTTTTTCCACAGGTGGGGAATCGTGTGCACCTTCCAAATTCAGGTAGCTTCCAGCATCACTGCTCCACTATCAACATCATCATCATCATCAATTAACCATAAACTGGATTTTGCTCAAATTCATCCGCCAATGGTTTTAAAGTCTGTGTTTTATTTTATTATGCTTCCTTTTCCTGAAAGAAATAAAAGTTTTATATTTAGGATTTGAATATGAAGCATCAGTTCTCTAAAGCATTTCACAGAAATATTTTCCTTAGATTGAATCCTTATGTTGGTTTTCCTCCTTTCCCTTTTCAAAATAAGTATTAAATTTAAAACAGTAATTCCATTCTAGAATAGAATAGAATAGAATCCTAGAATACAATAGAATTCTAGAATAGAATAGAATAGACTTCTATTTCTACCAAACTAAATATGGTAGTTTCCTGTCAATGTACAATAGTGACAATTATTAATACGTTGCTATATAATTATCCACATTGTATTAGCATGTTTTAATATCCTTATCATTTCACTTTTTAATCCCCTTTTTAGTTGAAGTGTTTAATTTTTTAAATACTAATTTTTGATAGTTTTCATTATTTTTATTTATTTCTTTCATATGGAAAATGGTTATGTCGCCATTCATTTAGAAAGCATGTTCTACCCTTAAGAACAATGCCCATATTTCAAACCCAAATTCTCAAAATAATACATATTATTTATCCTTTCTGCTTAAAAGTAGCTAAATCTAAACCTGGTTTCTCCATCCAGGTGTCTAGGTACACACAATAAACCAGGAAAAATAGATGCCTGGATAGATAGATCAATAGATAGATTTCCAAGGTTTACTTTAAGCATGGTCTCTATTCCCAGAGCTCTATGTACTTAACCTGTTGTGAAAATATGTTCGCCCCACCTTAATCTCCATTTAGCACCTCACACAATGTGACAGTTTCAGAGGATGATGTTGGGATGGTGAGGTCCAAGGGGAATATCACATTCAGGCAGATCTCACAGCTCACTTGCCTTTGTCATTTTAAATTACAGTGTCAAACACTTCCTGCTGTATAACACTCAAATTTGTGTCAGAAACAGTAAAAGGTGAAACCTTTCCTTGCACTAAAGTTCATTTTGTTTTAAGTCAGAAAGAATTTTAGAGAGAACGATTACCACCTTTCTTTCTGCCAGTGCAAGGGGCATTAAGCAAAAATGACAAGCCCAGCAAGGTGTCCACATATCTCATTATGCTTCTCGACATCAGGCAGCTTTAGTTTCTGAAGCTCAGTCACAGTTCAGCCCAGTCATCTCGTGATGCTCTTTGCTAACCTGAAGATCCATGGTGGGAAAACCGTCAGTGGGTAAGAAGATCACACTTATGAGAAATGAGGATTACTGGTCTTGTTAACCCAAATCTTTTGCTGAATGTGCACTCTTTTTTTATTTGTTGGTGATCTTTAAGCTTTCTTTTGTCTTAACTGAACGACTTGCCTGTACATTGTCCCTCCCAGCTGCTTCAGCCTTGGAATCTCAGGCAGTCCTCCTTGGCCACAGTCATGTTCAGCTTTGCCAGATTCCCTCTGATCTACAACCTTCCAAATCCTACCTGAAGCCTCACTCCTCCCTCATTTGTTCTTCACAGCATATGTCAACCCCTATTCTTACTTCCAGATAATTCACACCTGGATCTCTGTAGAAACTTCCCACTAACTATACCTTCAAATATGATCAGATAACTGAGAATTGCTTCCAAATAATTAGGGGTGGAAAGTGGGTAGAGCTGAAACAGTATTGGCCATAATTCCATAATTATTGAAATTGGCTGGAAGCAACATGGGATTTGTTATACCGTTTTTTCTTTCTTTTGAATCTACATGTTTAAAAATAGTTTAAAAATATTGTCAGCCTTGATATTAAGTTTAGTTACAATGTATATGTAAACATTCATAAAGAACATTAAAGTCTAATTACTGCATCAGCTAAAGGCCTTTAGAAGCAGCAAAATATGGCAAAATAAAGAATTTTATGAGCCAGGCTGGTTGAGTTAAAAATCCCAGCTTTACAGCTTACCAAATGTTGGGCTTTGTACAAGTTATTTTGTTTCTCATTATCTCATTTTTTTTCCTATGGAAAAATTGAAGTGAATAATGGCATTTACCTTAAAGAGGATTAGAAGACTTAACATGTGAAACAAGTGTAGACATGTCCTGTTACACAGCAAATTCTCTATTCAGGCTCTCCATCACTACAGAAGGTAACTCCCCAGTATGGATCTGATCATAGCATCTTACTGAAAGACGATACCCGGGTTTTTTTTGTTTGTTTCCCATTTATTCTTTGTTATTTAGGAATGAGACAACTGATCATTTCTTTATTTGTAGAAAAAGTCAAAGTGTTTGAATTACTTCAGAACTGAATTGAGTAGCATTTTAGAATATTTTGGTAACATTCCCAAGACTGAGTCCACTAAGAGCTGTTTTGACTCCATTTGAACTTTTACTCTAGCTTCAGGTTTCACTCTCCAGCCAGGAATGAGAGCTTTCTCACCTGCAGTCCCAAACATGTCTGTAAGCCTCCGACACCTCCTCCACCCTCCTGCCCTCTTTATTTCAGAGAAAAACCTGATGGGGCACATGGCTGCTGGGCTCAGGGTCTCCTAGAAACGTGACAAGGTCCAAACTGAGGTACTGTTTCCCTGGAAACATTTTTCAGTCTCAGAGTGGCTTACTGGTGCTGTGCTTTGTGTAGAAATGAGAAGAATGATTCCTCCCAAAATTTTATGAATCCCAATGTCACCTGAATTTTTGGTTTATTTTTATTTATTTATTTTGAGGAAGAAGAGGAGGGAGAAAATATTCTTTGTTACCCCAATTTAATACACACATTAACCTGATCCTTTAAATAGCTCTGTTTGTCTCAAAGTTCCACTAACAATCTCAAGTGGACAGTATCTTTAGACACTGGGGCTGATCATGTCTCTACGAGGGCTCAGAATAAATCTGAGATGGGTTTAGTTGATATGCCATCCAGTTCTGTTTTTGCATAGTTTCATTTTCTCTCATCTTGAGAGCTCATCACAAAACTTTTGGTGGATACTCAAACTATCTAATGCATATTTGTGCTTCATGTACATGGCTGCCTCATGAAGCCATTATGTGTACACACACACACACACACGTATAATCTGCAGAAGGATTTCCAGTAAAACTCCTAAGGGTAGGCACAGCTTAAGATCTTGGATAATTTAATGACAATGGCAGTGAGCTAGGGACGGCATGTACCTGTTGGAATTTACAGTTCCAAGTTTCCATTTTTCAGCTGTGGGCATTCTCAACACTTTCAGTTCATTCAGAAATACAGAATTTCCTTTCTCTCATTCTTAGAAACTCAAGGGTTTCTTTTAGTCTAGGTATCTTCAAAAGCAACAAAGTTTTCAACACTTTACTCCTTTCTTTTTTTCTATTAATTTTAAGAATACCTATTATCTCTCTTTACTAGTTAGAGCTAATAAAATAATCTTTTAAATTCAGTAGATGTCATTTTTCAGTAAATGTGATTTTAATGAATAATCCATAGAACAGAAGAATGTCAAGAACGATGAGTAGAAGAAAATGATGGGTAAAAGAGTGGGAAGAGGAGAAAGAACTATCCCTCCTTTATGTTGTTTTTTTTAATACAAATATTATCAAATTTTATAGGTGTGTTCCTCTTCTCAAAATGTTGGAGAGAGTGAGGACTGAAAAGTGATTGCTGGAGAAAGCAGGTAAGACCTTCTGATACATCTGTAATGCATTATACCCAAAGGAAGGACACACAATTGCATATTGCCAAAATGTTTCAGCAGCTGTGTTAAAATGTTTCACAGCCAGTAGAATAAAATAGGACAACCATTAATTTCGTTTGCTTGCTTTTAAAAAATGTCAAAGTCCAGCTATTGCTTCATGATGGAGAAGTGAGGAATTAATGCCAATGGTGTTTTTTTCAACCATTTTCCATAAAAGATGATGTGAAACAGATCTGTGCTTTGTACTTCCCTGCGTAGTTCTGCCAAAATGGGGCAGCTGGGCCATAGCTAAACTGCCAAACCAGTGTTTTACTAGATATTAGTACTACATGGTACATGTGACAGAGCACAGTGGGAAGACCATTTGTTTGGAATCAGAACAACCAACTGTGTGATCTTGAGCAGGTCACAAAACTTATCTCAGCTTCCATAGTTGTGATCGTTGAATAAGCAAATATAAATGGAAAATCTGTGATATGATCAAGAGACGGGATAGTGTGGAGGAAATAGTATCACATGATAGTGTGGAGGAAATAGTATCACATTCTGAGTCAGATCAACTCAGATCAGTCCCCATTCTCTACCTCTCATCTACCTCCATCACTGACTGTCTCACCTAATTTTATGTGAATGATAAAGTACTGAAGCATTCTGAGCAATACTTTTCTTATCTTTAAGGTGATAATAATAATCTCCACTGTGCTGTGTTGCAAAAATGAAATAAAGGGACATGGAAAAGCACCTAGAAATGTGATAGGCATATAGCATACTTTCTGTATGAATGTTTTTCTCACCTTAAAGGGAGAGATGTTAAACTTCCTGTGTAACAGTCTACTATTACTGCCGTAAGAAGTCACCACACATGTAGTGACTAACAACAACAACAACAAATCGAACGTATTGTCTTATGGTTTTGGAAGTCACAATTCTGAAATTGATATTACTGGGCTAAAATCATAGTGTTAGCAAGACTGTATCCTTTCTGGAGGCTCTGGGAGGAGAGTCCATTTCTTTGCATTTCCATCTTCAAGGGTTTCTCGTATTTCTTTTCTTATGGCCCCATTTCTCCATCTTAAAAGACAACAATATTGGGCCCAGAACTTCTTGCACTGCCATCTCTTTGACTTTCCTTCTTCTGCCTCTGTTTTCCAATTAAAAGGGCCTCCATGATTACATTGGTCCCACTGGGATAATAATCTCTCCATCTCAAGGACAAGTGATTGGCAACATTAATTCCATCCGTAACCTTAATTCTCCTTCACCATGGACCCCAATGAATTCACATATTTGGTGATTAGCAAGTACTTGTACATCTTTGGGGGCCATTATTCTGACTGCTACTTAATGGAAAGGACCAGAAGACTTCACAGGAAAAATAACTTTTGAATTTCCCTATGTAGGATCCTTTTTACAAGGTAGAGGAGGAAGGAAAGGACAGGCCAGCTAGTAGAAACAGTATGACGAGATCATGGGGACATAAAGGGTACCATAACACACTCTGGGGATGATTGAGGTCTGATACGACAGACCAGAGCACATGATACCTGGATCCACTGAAAAGAATATTGTTGACAGATGGACATTTAGGACATGATAAAAGATTTTCATGTAGGGCAATAGATAATAAGGTATGAGTTAGAGAAAAAAATATGAGTCTTGGCAACAATGTTAGAAATGAATTAGAGTTGGAAGCACTTGGCAGAGTTTTCCACATCTGGAGTCTATTACAATAGCCCAAGAAAAAAACAGAAGTGAAGTTGAGGAATTGGAAATGTATATGTATTGCAGAGATGGAATCGATATAATCCATACATTTTATTGGAAGCAAGAAATTGAGGAGAAGATGGAATCCAAGACAAAAATGATATTTTTTAGTTATATAACCGCAGACAATGTATGACGTAATTAGAGATAGAGGAGGTGGAACATATTTGGAAAGTGTGAGTAAAGAAAACTTCAAAAAAAAATAGAATGTGAATGGAATTTGAAAAAATCCAGATCCAGGTGGATATGATAATACCATGACTATAGTAAACAGGTGTCATTTTGAAAGTTTCTTTTTAATCATCTCATTCGGTATACGCTGCTATATTCTTTCGCTCAACGCCATCCTTGACGCTTCCACCAGAAGGATCTGACCTCCATATCTGACCAGTTATTCCTCTGCTTAAATGCTTTTAATGGCTTTTCATAATTCATATGATTAAGTCCAAGCTTTTAACCTGACATAAAAGCCCCTTCTTCATGTTCTTTCAGAATCATGGAATTCCCTCCAATGAAACCAGTTGAGTCTTGTATAAAGAAGTGAGTGGTGTTAGAAGCATGGCCTTGCAGGCTTGAGGTCCAAATTTCTGGCTTTCTCCGTGATTCTGGGATTTATAGATAAAATGAAAAACTCTTTGTCAGCTAAACAATTATATCACTGGGCTTCTTACAGCAACACTTCTATGTGACTGATTTTCAAGTCCTCTCATCCTTCTAAATGAACATGACCGAATGAATCTAAAACAAATCACCAGATTTACTTCCACAATGTGATGGTGTGAGATAAGTGGATAACAATATGTTTCCATGTCGTCCATGATCAGATTTAATATATTTATGCTGAAAAGTTGTCCTTTAAGCTGAATAGCAGCAACACTGAACAACCAAGTGATTCTTGTCTTCTCAATGCATTTGTGCATATAATGGTCAGGTTACTTTGGTTTGGTTTTAAAGAAAAGATGTGGCATTCGAACGGCCTAAAACAGAAAATTTCTAGAAACTGTTTTTCTCCTTTTTATTTTTTTATGAAACATTGCTTATGGCCTGAAGACCTTGTAATGCATTTCCCACTTACAATAAAAAAGAGAGAGAGAGAGAGAAGGAAATTGAAGAGCTTCACCCTGATAAGATCACATCACCAGACAGGGCAGAAGAATGATAGTCTCTGATATGTAATCTTATCCTTTTTGACAGTTATACGCAGTTTTGAAATGGTAGTACATAGAGATATTGAGCCAGTCTGATCAAAGATTTCAAAAATATTACTTGGTAGGCTATTTAAACCCCTTTCTTTCCTGATGTTACTTTAGAAACCTAGTTTAGTTTTAGACTTAAATGTATTTGGAAGACTAAAACAGTACAGGTCAAAAGCACTGGAAATGGTTTGTTAACCATCTAACTTATGTTAATGCAAGCATTTAGGGAAAAGCTAATTAGCTAATTCCTGTGCATTTTAAAATGCATAAGTGCATTATTAATTGATACAATAATTCTTCAGCATATTTTTCCTGGCTTGTACCTGGATTTGTATTTAACATATTCATTGAATTGATCATTTAAGAATAATACACAGTAATGCACGGTTACAATGAAATCACAATTCCTGGTTATCAGGAGAATATGTTTGCCTCTTGTATTTAATTGTTTTAAATTATTGTATGTACAATAAACTTGTAAAACATACAAAACTCATTATCTCAAAAATAACTGAGAGAATATAGAAACGAAATATCTTTTCTTTATTATCCTGCCTAAGTTCAACCCCTCAAATACTGAAATAGTACTAACTTTGAAACTCCAGCATCTGATAGATTGTAAGAGTATAAATAGCTTGCTTGTTATTTTCTTTGCACCACATGAATTTATCTTGAGCCGATATACACTTAAAACTCAGTGGAATCTTTGAAAAACATGAGTATAGATTTGCAATATCCATTAATTAAAGAAAGGAATGCAGATGTATTGGCCAGAACAACTGTATTGAGAAGTGTCAGTGTTTGATCAAAGATTTACTTAGTAGGAGGCAGCAGCAGAATGAACTAACTTTCAATGTTGAAATTTAAAGAATAAATGCAGAACTCTTGTATTAGTTTCTGGGGGCTGCTGTCACAAAGTGCCACAGACTGCTTGGCTTAAACAACAGAAATTTATTGTCTCAGATCTCTAAGCCACAAATTCAAGTTCAAGGTGTTGGCAGAGTTGGGTCCTTCTGAGACTGGGAGAGAGAATCTAGTCCAGGCGCTATCTCTGAGTTCCTGGCGGGTGCTGGCCATCTCTGGAGTTTCTTTGCTTGCAGAGGCATCACTCAAATCTTTGCCTCTGTCTCCACATAGCATTCTCTCTGTGTGGCTGCCTGTCTTTGTGTCCAAATTTCCTTTCATTTGGATTCAGAAATGCAAACCTCCAGTTATGAAATGAATAATCCACATGGATATAATATACAGCATAAGGAATATAGCCAATAATATTGTGCTAACTTTGCATGGGGACAGATGGTTACTAGACTTATCATGGTGATTATTTCATATTGTATTCAAATGTCAAGTAACTCTGTAGTACACAGACACTAACGTAATATTGTAGGTCAACTATATCTCAATAAAACATTTCCCCTTTTTATAAAGACAGTAGGCCCACCTTAATCACCCCATTTTAACTGATGATCAGCAAAGACCCCATTTCCAAATAAGTTCAAATTCTGAGGTACTGGGCTTAGGATTGCAGCATCTTTTAAGGGGACACAATACAACTCATAACAACTATCCTAAATTTTTTAGATAATTATATGAAGGCAAATTCATATCTATAAAAACATTAGTATTCTTGTGGTATAAAGTAAGGATTTCTCTTCATGACCTTAAGTAAATCTCACGTTGTTCCTGTCTTAGAAACTCTGTATATACACTCACGCCAAACTCTAATTCTATTGTGGATATTAAAGTAACTAATTTAGCTTCTAGAAGATCATAATCTCTGGGGGAATTTCTTTTTTTTTTAATAATAGTATTGCAGAGTTATTTTATTTTTAAAATTTTTATTTTATATTGGAGAATAGTTGACTAACAATGTTGTGTTAGTTTCAGGTGTACAGCCAAGTGATTCACTTATACATATTCAAGTATCTATTCTTTTTCAAATTCTTTTCCCACTTAGGTTATTACAGAATATTGAGCAGCATTCCCAACATGGATAGACCTGGAGATTATCAGACTAAGTGAAATAAGTCAGACAGAGAAAGACAGATTATCATAGGATATCACTTATATGTAGAATCTTAAAAAAATGATACAAATGAACTTATTTACAAAAGAGAAATAGACTCACAGACATAGAAAACCAACATATGGTTACCAAAGGGGAAATGGGGGGGAGGGATAAATTAGGAGTTTGGTATTAATATATACACACTAGTATATAAACACAGATAAAAAACAAGGATCTACTCTATAGCACAGGGAACCATACTCAATATTTTATAATAACCTATATGGGAAAAGAATCTGAAAAAACAGATATATATGTATGCATAACTGAATCACTTTACTGTACAATGGAAACTAACACAACATTGTAAATCAAGTATACTTCAATTTAAAAAAAGAATATATACATTACAAAATATCAAAACCAAGAATGAGAAGGTATTTATTGTTGTTTGGGGATATTGTTATGAATGGATGGGGGTGATGTTAAATATTATACTAGTAGAACCAGGAAAACTCAGTAGGTTGTTTACAAACAACCTTGGCTCCTTGAGAGATCCCTGAGGGAAATACAATTGGTTTGAGAAGGTGAATCAAGGTAAGACAACATTACTATCAGATGAGATTCTACCCAAACCCCAAGAATACTATAGAATAAAAGAATACTTTAGAACACTATAGAAGGCAATGTCCATAGGCTGAAAGAGGTGAGGAATTCTTGTTTTTTATAACTAAAACAAAACAAGACCAAAAGAAACCAAACAATAAACAAACAAATAAACACAGGAACCTCTCGTTGCTTCCTCCAGGCATTTATTAAGGGGCCTGGTTTAAAAATTGGAGCTCTTAAGAGGGTTGATATATGAAAGTGTCTCTTCATATCACTTAACAGAGAGGATATTTACAGAGCTGAGTCCTGGCAGAACGTTGCTTTCTGAGATCTGAATGAAAGGTCCAAATTGGCATAACTTGGAAAGGGGGGACATAATGAAAATATCAAAACATTACTCCGCATGGCAATCTGACATGTTTATTCCATAGAGAGAAGCAGGAATTTAAGAAAATGTTTTGCTCCTTTAAAGAGGTGTAAATTATATCTCCTTGAAGACTTTAGACTTGTCCCAGCAAAGAGTTGTGTGTTTGTGTGCGCACTCGCGCGTTTCAATAACCGTATTGAACAAGAAAGGGTGTCAGTGGTTCACCCTGGAGAATAAGAAAGGAAGCTTCCTCTGGACAAAGCTGTGAGATGTGGAGCAGCAACTCCACAACCTGATGCAAGCTCCTCCTCCACCCTATGAAAAAATAAATAAAAACAAAACACTTGCTGTTTGTCCATCAGTCAATCAGTGACTGTCCTACTGAAGGCTGAAGTTCCTCCACCGACTCACCAGGCACCGTGCAAAGAGGACACAGACTTGAGAAATGGAGAAGCCCAAGATGGAGCTGGGGGCAGATGAAGTCCTTTGAATAGAGGGTGTGTCTTCCCATTTTGATGGGTGGAATTTTCTTACGTGATTGTTAGAGGATAGTGTGGTCTTTGCACTGAGTAGTGACCTAAGTAAGGAGAGTTGGTCTTGGCAGACTGGTGTAATATACTCCACCCTATTTTTTTTTTTAAAGAATCATCTTTTTTTAAAAAATTTATTTATTTTTGGCTGCTTTGGGTCTTTGTTGCTGCACGTGGACTTTCTCTAGTTGCAGCGAGCGGGGGCTACTCTTTGTTGCAGTGCGCGGGCTTCTCATTGCGGTGGCTTCTCTTGTTGTGGAGCACGGGCTCTAGGGTGCACAGGCTTCAGTAGTTGTGGCACATGGGCTCAGTAGTTGTGGCTCGCGAGCTCTAGAGAGCAGGCTCAGTAGTTGTGGTGCACGGGCTTAGTTGCTCCGCGGCATGTGGGATCTTCCCAGACCAGGGCTCAAACCCGTGTCCCCCGCATTGTCAGGCAGATTCTTAACCACTGCGCCACCAGGGAAGTACCTCTACCCTATTTTAAAGGAACTTTTAAGATGAGTTCTCCCTTGGATTCTAGAAACATCACATTTAAAATCTAGTTTTTGTAGAATGATTCTCCTCTCAGAGATTAATATGCTTCATCAATTTTTCTTCAAAAGTTACCAGACATAAAATCACCATGGAAACACTGAATCATAGCTCAATAGCTCCAACCACCTCACCATCCATACTTCTGGGCACCTTGGAGGCACCTAGTAAGTTGCCTTTAGAGGGAAAGGCATTGTTGAGTTACTCCCTCTGAAATGTAGGCTCCATTTATAAGGGCAGTCTCCTCCAGGGTGGTGAGCAAGCCAGAGCGATTTTTAGTAAAGAGCTTAATAGGCACTTAGGGTTTTGAGAATTCAAAAATGGAATTTCCTAAACTTCTGATGTGACCCACTGAGGAGGAAAAAGGGGTTGTACTTCTAAGTCTCTAAGAAACAAACCCCTTGAACTATCAGGCACTCAATCCACATCATTGGCTTGGTCCCCTTGGAGATGTGGGGTGACCACTGGACCAGGGAACCAATGGACCAGAGATTCAATTTTCAAATCCCCAGAAAGTCTGTTCTAAGGAAGGCTTAAATCTGGAGGAATTAGGATGAATCATGGCTGAAAGGGCAGGAATCATGGCTGAAAGGGCAGAGGTAAGAGAACCACAATGGTCGTAAGGCTGATTCCAATCCAGCTGCATGTCCACTTGGGAGGAGAAGCTTGAGTAACCATTCCTCCATGCTCACATTTTTGAATCCATAACACACAGAGTTCTCAGAAGGTTAGGTGAAGGAGAGGGAACACTTCAGGATGAACATCCTTGATTTCTTTGCTAATAAGGCAAACATCGTCTCTGTGGACTAATAGGATAAATAAATAGTAAATACTTAGACAAATAGTAAATAACCTTAAATGAATTAATATTTTACGTGAACTCAGAAGATATACCTGCATAAACCTACATAGAACCTCATACTCATCAAAATTTAATTAGGAATGATCCACAAAACAAATTCAGATCAGTAACATAAAAACAAATTTTGGAAGAAGTGAATGGGAAGAGTGAAATAGTTTCAATATAGCAGGGCAACATTCCCCCTCCCACCTCCCATTGCCCATCCTCTTTTTAAAGTACATCCTTAAAGTACAGGGTTTCCACTTATGCCATTGCCAGAACATTCTCAAGGCACATCTAGTTATAAAGAAGTTAAGAAATACAAATGCAATTCCAGGTTGCTGTGTGTTCAAGTTATTATATAGAGATCTCTCACAATGCAGAAAGAGGGGCCTGAAAGGGAGGAAGCCAGTGATCTGTCCCTGGTCCATAAACTAAGACATGCATGTGAATGCATCACCCAAAGAGAACCTTGAATGTGGTTGCCAAATGTTCTAACAATGTTATAACTCTCACTAATGGTGATGGTTTCCAGGAATAAGTGGGTTGCACTGTGGTCTCTATCTTCAGAAGCTGCGATTTGTGTTATTTTGTTAGTTATCATCCATGTTAAACATAAACTGTGTTCAGTTTAACACAAAATAGTTAAAAAATTTTTGTTCTGTGAGGGGAATTGAGTATATTGTGAAAGGCAGAGGACTGAACATACTGTGAAGGGAAAGATATTCCCTTTAGCAGGAGTTTTTGATACTGGGAGCTTCAACAAACATCCTTAAGAGGACTGTAATGGACAGCTTTCCAAGTGAAAACGGATACTGTTAAGAACGAGATTGCAAAGTGCAAAGCGTACATTGCAAAGACAGAGGGGAGAGATGGACAAGCCTACTTCATTTGCCATATTAAAGCATTAGAGACAAGAGTTATCACTGGTAAATCTCTAGGGAGTAATTTGATCAACGCTCAGCTGTGACCTTTTCTCTCTGAAATAGATGGTATGTTTGCTTTATGATTTCTTATAGTCTGTTAGTGATGAAGCCTCACACACAGGATACTCATGATATGATGAGACCTACTTGAAGTTGTTTCCTCAGCATCAAATATAATGCGTATTTCATTATAAATGCATTCTTATCCACTAAAATGCCATTTTAAATGACGTACCAGCAAATGTTTTCAGGATAATTTTATTACAGTAGGAGGTGATTTATAGCAGTAAATGGTATAGGCTTAAATAGGTAGCACTGAAAAAATGGGACTCGTGAGGAATGCATGAAAATTTCTATACATTATTATTACTCAGGAAAAACACATTATTCGATTAGTAGCTTTCATATAATTTCAACAACATTAGTCAAATTTGCTTTTTAATAAGTCTAGGAATATAAAACAAGATTTACTGTACAAAAATCTCTGGGTAAAATATTCTCTCTATTTTTAGGAGTTTCGTTTCTCCCAGATATTTGAATAATTTTCACTTTACAATGCTATTTTGAGCAACCAAAAAAAAGAAAAATAACTTTTTAGAACTTTTCATTTTTCTCCACATATTCTGGGACTTTAATTTATGATACAATTGAAAATGCTTCAAACTAATGAAAGCTAGCTAAGCCATTTGTTTGTGGAACCAAAGAGCAGATAAACCATTTTGTTTGTTTGTTTTGTATACACAATTTGTTATTTAAGGGATATACGGACATAATCAAAATCTACACCAGAATGTCAAACATTGTACAAGCTTGTTTTCTAAGTAAATTTTCTTTTTTTTTTTAAATTGAAGTATTGTTGACTTTTTATATTAGTTTCAGATGTACAAAATAGTGATTCAATATTTTTATAGATTATGTACTATACAAAGTTATAAAATGTTGAGTAGGTTCTCCATGCTGTACCTCACATTCCTATGACTTATTTATTTTATAGCTGGTAGTTTATACCTCTTAATCCCCTTCACCTATTTTGCTCCTTCCCCCGCCCCCTCTGGTAACCACTAGTTCTCTGTATCTGTGAGTCTGTTTCTGTTTTGTTATATTTGTTCATTTGTTTTGTTTTTAGATTCCACATATAAGTGAAAACATACAAGATTTGTATTTCTGACTTATTTCACCAAGTGTAATACCCTCCAGGTTTATCCATGTTGTCACAAATGATAAGATTTCATTCTTTTTTATGGATGGGTAATATTCCATTGTACATGTATACCACATCTTATTTACCCATTCATCTGTAGATGGGCACTTTGGTTGCTTCCACTGCTTGGCAATTGTAAATAATGCTGCTATGAACATTGGGGTGCATAGACCTTTTCAAATTAGTGTTTTTGTTTTCTTTGGATAAATACCCAGGAGTGGCATTGCTGGATTGTATGGTCATTCTATTCTTCTTTTTTTTGAGAAACTTCCCTACTGTTTTCCACAGTGGCTGCACCAATTTACATTCCCACTCACAGTGTAGGAGGGCTCCCTTTTCTGCACACCTTCCCTGACACTTGTTATTTCTTGTCATTTGAATACAGTCATTCTGACAGGTGTGACGTACTATCTTACTAAGGTTTTGGTTTGCATTTCGGTGATCAATAGTGATGTTGAGCATCTTTTCATGGGCCTATTGGCCATCTGTATGTCTTCTTTGGAAAAATGTCTATTCAGGTCTAATGCCCATATATATATATATATATATTTTTTTTTTGCGGTACACGGGCCTCTCACTGTTGTGGACTCTCCCGTTGCGGAGCACAGGCCCTGGACGCACAGGCTCAGTGGCCATGGCTCACGGGCCCAGCCGCTCCGTGGCATGTGGGATCTTCCCGGACCGGGGCACGAACCCATGTCCCCTGCATCGGCAGGTGGACCCTCAACCACTGCGCCACCAGGGAAGCCCCTGTTTACTTTTTTTTGACATTGAGTTGTATGAGCTCTTTATATATATTTGGTATTAGCCCCTTATCAGACAGATCATTTGCAAATATCTTCACCCATTCAGTAGGTTCTCTTTTCATTTTGTTGATGGTTTCCTTCTCTAACCAAAAGCTTTTTGGTTTGATTAGGTCCAACTCATTGATTTCTGCTTTCGTTTCCCTTGCCTGAAGAGGCAGATCCAAAAACATATTGCTAAGTCTCATATCACACAGTAACCTGCCTAGGCTTTCTTCTCAGAGCTTTACGGTTTCAGGAAATTGTCTTGAATATTCTCTCTGGTAAATCTAATTTCTCCAATCAGTGTATGTGTTTAAATTAAACTTTTATTGACTTTACACCTAAATGTGTATGCCAAGCTTTGTGATATTACTCCATAGAAATTTGATTATGCTGGAAATGAACACACAGAAAATGAAAATCAATAAACAAATTAACAATAAAATCTGCTAGATATTAGTAGAAATTAATCTACATTGTGAGAAATCCTAAAGAATAAAATGTGAAATAATGTAAATTATGAATAGTGTTGTAATTATTAATAATCAACAAAAAGGAAAGGAAATGCAGTTGATATAGTGGAAAATCTTTCTTTCTAGTCTATGCTAGAAAAATAGCATTCATACTGGGTGCTTGTCCCCTTCATATTAATTTAGGGAAAGGCTCAGAGTTCATTGAAATCTCATATACCACTGATGGTAAAAGTGCCACTAAGTGGTGTTGTTTGTTTGTTTGTTTTTTTCTTTTCCTACAAGAATAATAGTTTTACTTTATTCAAGGACCATTCAGATTTTAAAAAGACAGCGTTGGGCTTCCCTGGTTGTGCAGTGGTTAAGAATCCACCTGCCAATGCAGGGGACATGGGTTTGAGCCCTGGTCCGGGAACATCCCACATGCCGCGGAGCAGCTAAACCCATGAGCCACAACTACTGAGCCCACGTGCCACAGCTACTGAAGCCCATGTGCCTAGAGCCCGTGCTCTGTAACAAGAGAAGCCACTGCAGTGAGAAGCCCACTCACTGCAACAAAGAGGAGCCCCCGCTCGCCACAACTAGGGAAAGCCCACGTGCAGCAGTGAAGACCCAACACAGCCAAAAATAAATAAATAAAATAAAAATAAAATAAATTTATTAAAAAAAAGAATAGGGTTGATGCTGACACATCTGCTAAATTGTAAATATTATTTGGAAAAGTGACAGAGTTTGTGACAGCAAATGGTTTTCAATGTAGATCAAACTGATCAAAATTCTACACTGATTAAAGATGCCTAATGGAAATAGAAAAATAATATTCTTGTTTTCAATGTTCTGAAGGACTGACAGGCCTGCCTATTGTGAAGACAAACGTATGGGGGCTCATGCCTAAGCTATTTTTAGTTATATGTGATTTAGGAATCAGTGAAAAAGATAAATGATCTTTTGGACCCTAACCTGTTTCTAAATGAAATGGGTGTGGGTGTATTGACCAGCTTTTCATTATGTACTATATACATTCCAGATTTCATTTTGATTACCTTTGGGAAGTAATAAGCACATTTCCTATGGACAAATTGTATCATTCAAGCAAGAAGCCATTATGCCCTAGTTCCCATTTCAAATATAGTCACTGATCCTGAACTGAAATAACAAGTCTCAAGATCAATAATGGACAAAGGAAACCACATTTTTTAATTAGAACCAGCAATTTCTAACAGTAAGATTTCATGGCCTCTATTGATTGGGAAGTACAACTTTTAATGGCTATTTAAATAGATATATCTGTATGTATACGTAGTTTTACTGATAAACAATCATTTCTCCCCCTACCCATAACTGCTTCTGGCTGCCCTCTGAGCTAAACTGTTTCTAATTTATTTTATTTTATTTTTTGGAAGTGCCGCATGGCATGTGGGATAGTTCCCCAGCCAGGGAGGGAACCCTTGCTCCCTGCAGTAGAAGCACAGAGCCTTAACCACTGGACGCCACGGACGTCCCTGAGTTAAACTGTTGGAGCATACGTGAACTGAAGGAAGTATTGTTCTGTCTGGAAAAATAATATGTTAAAGAGCTTTTAATGGGAGAGTATGCCAGGGTAACTTAGTTGCATTTAACAATATTCTGCATAATTTTTTACTTCATATGTTAGTATTTCAGCAAACTTACAAATAATCGTACTTAAAATAATTCAAGATGTTGGAAAGAGATCGTTGGGGGTGAGAAGGGGCTGAGAGAGGGTGCAGGTGGGTTCAGGGGTCCATAGGGAAAGAGGGGCATAGGGGCTGAGATGAGACGGCCAGAAGAGCCTTAGAGCTCAGGGTCCAGCAGGGTGTATCTGGGGGAGAGGGGAGTCAGCTAGAGTTCAAGGAGGAGAAAATAAGCTGTTGAGTTGAAAGATGAAGCTGAGACGGAGGAGCCAGAGTAATTCCTTCAGGAAAAAAACAGACTCGGATGTAGGGAGGGGGTTAGGAATCCCAGATTAGGGGGGGCAATAGACACATTCAGGTGGGAGGGTGAGGGAGTCTCCAGGAGCCCTCTCTACGTTCTAAGACTCTGGAGAAAGGACGGTGGAAGTGGAAGGGGGTGGAAGCTGTGGTGAAGGAAGAAAGAAGCTGAGAAGAAAGTTGCTGGAAGGGTTTGGATCAGACATCAGAAAACTGGCTTTTCTGCCAAGGGGTCTAGGCTGTCTGGATTTCCAGGGGGCCCCAGGGAAGCATCTTGCCTTCTATGTGGTCACCTTTACCTGGGTCATGCCTAGGGCTAATACTTCGGCAGGTAAAGACCCAGGATTCATGGTGTGGTGCTGTCTGGACCGCCTTTCCCAAGGCCTTGCTGAGCCAGTTGGAGGTCTCTGGAGATTGAGCTCGCAGCCCCTGCACTACGTACCTGCTTTCTTAACCTCCGACCGGCAACAGCAGAGACTCCAGAAACTTAAGGAAGAGGGTTAAAGCAGTGCCCAGAATCTCAAGATCATGAGTAGAGCCTAATAGCTCTCAGTCTGTCCCAGTAGAGTCCCTCTACCTTGTAGTTCTATCAGGAACCAGGTTGGGACAAGCCAATGATCTTTGGACACTTCCTACTCCTTTCAGGAAGCAGGAAAAGAGGAATTAAGAGTCAGGTGCAACTGGCTGTTGCTTAAGGATTGTGACTGGGTTATTGTAGGGGCTTTCTCTTCGCAAGGTGGCCTGAAAAATGAACTGGAGTATCCTTTCCTCTCCTATTGTCCAGGGGAATGTGGATGGCTGGACACAGAATCTGGAGACTTCAGATAACGTGGAGATGTTTCAACCTTCAGATCAGTGAGACCTGGCAAGGGGACTGGTGATCTCCTCTCCCTGGGAAACTGACCATCCTTGTCCTTGTGACTCCTCAAGTTTCGCTGGGATGATTCCTTCATCCCAGTTAAAAGCTCAGCCCTTTCCAATACTGCCAAGAATGGGTCCCACCTTGGGTCTCAGACATTCCCCTGGTCCAATCCCTCACCCATGAAAATGTCTCAGAGAGGCAGCTGGACAACCAGGGGCTTCAAGTGATCTCATGGGAACAGAATGTTTCTGACAATGGGCAGGAGAAAGGTTGGGAAACCAAGAGGGGATCCATTGTCATTTTTTCCTGAGGCTTTCTTGCCAGTGACCCTTCTTCACTGAAATAGATTCCTCACCCTATTTCAGCCCTTAGTTTCTTAGTTTGTTCATTTTCTTATAAGCAATTATTGATGCCTACAATGCATAAATAATAAGCAGTGGGCTAGACACTAGGGATGGGAAATAACAAAAATGAGTAAGAGAGATTCTTACACTAAGGAATTGAAAAGCCTAAGGGAAGAGATAGATTGACCAACAGCTGACTGTAATAAGCATAGGGTAAGGCAAGATAAGACGTGCAAACTAGGATTATGGACTGCATGCTGTGGGAGTGGGGGCACATTCTGACAGAATACATGCCTTTGGAGCTGGCCATGCTACTTGTTGATGTGTTGCCTGTAAATATTCTTTACGAAAACTCAAATGAAAACCTCTATATCTCTTTCTGAAGCACAAACATCAGTTTTATTATTTATTTATTAATATTTTATATGTAATAATATGAAAAATCTATTTAGGGTAATAAATTGCAGGAATAAAAACGCTGTAATTGAAAATCTAAAAACAAATTACTTTTTAGAAACTGTATATCGATAAAGGTAGAATAGGTATATCTTCGTTTTCAGTATCAATGTCAAGAAGAACTGCAAAGTTATGAGAGAGCTAGCTTTCTCCATCTGTCCAAGTTGCCATGTAAGTATTTGGATAAACATATACATGGAAATTGTAGCACAATACCCTTATCATAGCAGACAGGACATACTTCCTTAGTTCTGAGAATATCTGTGTTTATTTTATTTAGCTTTATATATCTACTAGAAGCAGTGTGCAAAATGAGTATGAACAAGAGCATTGGAGTAAGGCTTACATGGGGTTGATACCCAGCTTTTCTACTTTTTTTCATTCAATAAATGTTTACTGAGCACCTACTATGACATAGGAACTCTCCGAGGTGCTAGAAAATCTGTCATGAAGGAAACAGACTAATTCTTTGTTCTCAGAATATTTACAATTTCATGGGGAAAAGAAAGAATAAAGAATAAAATACATTAGTTTAAGAGTAAAGAGATAGAAAATGATGGTGTATGTTCTGCTTTCAGTAGGATACTCAGGACTGATTTAAGGGGCTTTAAAGGAACAAAATGAAGCCTTGAATGAAATGATGCATTCATCAGAGAGAACAGTGTTATAGATAGAGGGCTTGCACATAGCAAGGTCCCGAGGTCAATGTGTGCTTGCCATGTCCATAGTACAAGGAAACCAGTGTAGCTCAGGGGGTTGGAAGAGAAGAGGGCAGGGATAAGAGAGGTAGTAAAGATCTGTACTTTTAAATCTTTATAGGTTAGAATAAGGGTTGGTGCTTTATTCTTAGGGTACTATGAAGCCATGGGAGTGTTCAAGTAGGGTAATAACAAAGTCTGGTTTATTTTAAAAGACCCCTGTGGATGTCTTGTAGGAACAGGATATTTATAAGTAATGGGAAGAGTTGGAGGGCTCTTCTGATCCATGCAAGAGATTATGATGGTTGGGACCTAAGTGGTAGCTGTGGGAATGATGAGCAGGAAGTTGATCTGGGATATATTTTGAGGATAGAGTTTATAAGGCTTGGATTCAATTTTGTTTATTAAAAAAAAAGTAAGAGTCATGGTGGGCTCCACATCTTTTTGCTGAAGCAGCTGAGTGAATGATGTTGCCTTTTACTGGTATTGACAAGTTTACTAACTAAATGTGTGACTTTTAACCTCAGTAAAACTTGTTTTCCTCACTTGAAAGAAATAGAAGCAAAGATATGTACTTCACAGGGTTTGTCAATATTAACTCAAATAACACATTCAAGACGCTAATTATAGAGCCTGGCGCATAGCAAGCATCGAATGCAGGGTAGGTATGCTTAAGCTGAGTAATCATTATCCAGCACCACACTGTCATCCTTAAGTTGGCCATCAGCATTTTTAGATTTTGTTTTGTTTTGATTTTTTTTTTTTGCCTCTTTGATAGATGCTCTGCATCTTTCCTATCACCATAAGAAGGACACATGCTCTATGCTCACAGATGAATTAAGGGATATTTTCAGAACTGAATTTCTACAAACACAAATACTGTATGTAATAAGGTACTCTGGAAGCAAGTTTGAATGTCAAACTAGCAGATAACAGACTTAACAATCTCCTCTTTAAAACTCCAGGTTCACTTTGCAGTTACTACTACTGCTAACTAACTTTTGTTTTACATTTTGCATTTTATTTTTTAATTTTTTTTTTTTTTTTTTTTGCAGTACGCGGGCCTCTCACTGTTGTGGCCTCTCCCGTTGCGGAGCACAGGCTCCGGATGCACAGGCCCAGCGACCACAGCTCACGGGCCCAGCCACTCCACGGCATGTGGGATCTTCCCAGACCGGGGCACGAAACTGTGTCCCCTGCATCAGCAGGCGGACCCTCAACCACTGCACCACCAGGGAAGCCCTACATTTTGCATTTTAAAAATGCTTTAAAGTATAATTCTCAAAGTATTACTATCAGAGGCATTTCATTATAATAACAATAGGCAAATAAAAAAACAATAACAGCAACAACTGAGGCTGAGAGAACTAAAGTACGCACAGGCTTAAAATCTTTGGGAGACTAAAGTGCCGTTGGTTTTACAGCTAATATGTGGAAATGTTGGCTTAAAATATCTCCTCACTACAATTGCTGTGCTCTCTCCACTGTCTGCTCACTCCTCAAGGAATGACATAACTGTTATTGACCTACAGGAATAAAGAAGATCTCAGAAAATGGGATATCTGGCTTCCCTAGATTTGAAGTTATTTTGGGATACAGTTCCTCCCCAAGATAATTTGGTCACGCCAAATGTAAAGAATGAGGAAAGCAAAATCTCCCTTCATCATTGCCATCGTTTTTGTTTTAACCTGGCATTTTCTTTTCTGTCCTACACATAGATTCCTTCTTCCTGTGTACTCAGGTACCTCTCACTTTTTGCCCCTTTCTTGGATAAACAAATAGATGGCTATAGGAAACTATTCTTAGCATCAAGATATATATGAAATCATAAGTCATTTGTATCAGAATCACCTTTATATATGACAGTTTCTATATTTTAAATGATTTAATCATTTAAAGGAAATTGTTGGACATTTTTTCATGTGTCAGGTACCACACTGGTTATTCAAAATAAGTTTAATGGGACAAGATAAATGACCACAATGTACCATTATAACTGTAGATGTTGGTGCTTATGTTAAAATATGAAATAAGCCCACTCCTTGCCCTCAAAGAGCCCCTAGTTTATAATAGATGATATTCTCCTCCTCAGCAGAGAAGAGCATCTTTTTCTAAATTCTAGCCAATTTTTGAGCTTCATCGGGAAGCCTTGGCCGTATCAGAAGGCATTGATATTCAAGCACCTCACATCTTCCCCTTAATCTTGTCTAGATTCATATGGCTCGCCAGATGTCCTAGAAATGCCCAAAGGGAAGAGGCTGGGTTTCCACCATCTGTAAATGGTCCTTTGTAATTTTGCAACAATGCCATCTCCCCTTTCCCTACACCCATATCAAAAGCCAAACACAACAGCTGGATGTTCAATTATTCAGGCTTCATAAGTACTCTTTAATTATCACTATATACCATCTTTTAACCCAATAAACACAAAATTACGCTGTGTAGTTATAGTTATAACTGCACTAAGTATGGGAAATATTTGCATTATTTATTTTTTCTTTGGGACTTTTAAATATACATTTACGAATAATTTAAAGATCTATATTTTTTATATTTAACTTGGAACTCATATTTATTAACTTATATATTTAATTCATATTTATTTTTATAATGTGAAATGAAATATCTTTAATTTTACTGTCTTTTGTGTGATTAAGTTCTTAGATATAGGGAATATCAGAGAATGCTTAAGGGGATCTACAAGAACCATAGATTGTCTAGCTACAGTCATCTAAAATGAGTATAACTTATGTGCTAACAACTTTTGTGGGCTTTTATTCTTTTTTAAAGAATAAAAAGTAACACTAGGACTTCCCTGGTGGCGCAGTGGTTGAGAGTCTGCCTGCCGATGCAGAGGGCACGGGTTTGTGCCCCAGTCTGGGAGGATCCCACATGCCACGGAGCGGCTGGGCCTGTGAGCCATAGCCGCTGAGCCTGCACGTCCAGAGCCTGTGCTCTGCAATGGGAGAGGCCACAACAGTGAGAGGCCTGCGTACCATAAAAACAAACAAACAAACAAAAAAAAGTAACCCTGCATGACAATCACCATGACACTTAATATCCCCAATTTGCAAATAAAAATCACCTTCATAAAGAAAAACATTTGGTAAAATAAATCATATGCTATTATTTCAAGTATAACAAAGAAAGTATTACTTGAAAATAATATTTTAGATATTAAAAATGACTTATTTAAGCAAAAATTTTATCTTCCTTATCATTATTTTCAAGGAAAAAATATTAATGAACTGTATCGGTACTACACCACTGCAAATATTTCTTTCACTAATTACTATAAAAAAAATCTCTTCATGAATTAACTTTTTCAGTATAACTTTGCATGGTTTGTCCAGTAGTTCTACTGTCTGAATTAGAACTACTCATGAAGAGACTTGAATATGGTTTCACCAAAAAAAAAAATAATAATAATAATAATGATTGGCTAGCAATTAGAGACAATTTTTCTACTGTGGCTCTTTTTTTTTCTTTTATACCTATGCCTGTAGTATGCAATGTTTAAGTTGTATTCTTAGCATTTCTTTACTCTCCTAAATGCTGTTTCTTATTGAATGAGGTTATCAAATTTCTGTCTCATGATACTTTTATTCACCTTACATCAACACGTGGTAAGAAGAGTATTTATCTCCTGTTGGTCAGTCTTATAAAAGGCAAGAGCAAATTCTAAAAACATTTATTAGTATCTTAATATATTGACTTCAAAATCATTTTTAATAAAATATTAAAATAAGTTTATCTTAAAATTTAAGAAAATGAAATAAGCACTCAGAATACAGTATGTCTACACTTTGCTCAAATCTCAAATTAGACCCCGGCAAATATTTCAGAATAGACAGTGTAGGAGGCTGAAAAATGGCCCCCAAAGACATCAGGTCCTAATGCTTGACATCTGTAAATGTTACCTTACAGGGAAAGTGTGTTTGCAGATATGATTAAGTTAAGGGTCTAGAACTGAGGGGCTTCCCTGGGGCTTCCCTGGTGGTGCAGTGGTTGAGAATCTGCCTGCTAATGCAGGGGACACGGGTTCGAGCCCTGGTCTGGGAGGATCCCACATGCCGCGGAGCAACTGGGCCCGTGAGCCACAACTACTGAGCCTGTGCGTCCGGAGCCTGTTCTCTGCAACAAGAGAGGCCGCCATGGTGAGAGGCCCGCACACTGTGATGAAGAGTGGCCCCTGCTTGCCACAACTAGAGAAAGCCCTCGCACAGAAACGAAGACCCAATACTGCCATAAATAAATAAATAAAGCAAACTGTTAACAAGTAAAACTAAATGCTATTATTAAAAAAAAAAAATAGGATCTAGAATTGAGAGTATCCTGGATTATCTAGGTGCACCCTAAATGTAGTCACATGCATCTTTGTAAGAGGGTTGCAGAGGATATTTGACAGACACAGAGGAAGAGGCAGTGTGAAGATAGAGCAGAGACATTCACAGATGCTGACCTTGAAGACTGGAGAGATTCAGCCACAAGCCAGGGAATGCTGGCAGCCGCCAGAAGCTGGAAGAGACAAGGAGCAGAGCCTCCAGGGGGGGCTTAAGTCCGTCACATTGATTTGGGTCCAGCAATATAGATTTTGGACTCCTGGACTCCAGAATTGTGGGAGAATACATTTCTGTTGGTTTAAGCCACCAGCTTCATAGTAATTTGTTATGGAAGCCACAGGAACCTGGCACAGCTGAGAATGTTGGACAGTATTGGTGTATTACTGGATTAATTCTAAGATAGCAGCATTCCAAGACATTTATTTACTTCTGTGGACCTAAAAATATTTTCTCTCCTATGTGGCACATCTTTTTCCCCTGGTATTGCTTTATCTTTGCTTACCTCTCCATTCCTGCCCTTGCAGAGGTCTATTCTGACATAAGCAGAAGCCAGCAGTGTAGTTTGGGAAGACCTCACTTCAACTACATCTCTTGTCCTCTGGGGTTTCTTTGTCTGCAGGAGTTTCTCAGTCATTCTGACCCTCATTCAAATCTAGAGTTTTGCGCCCTGGCTGGGACATCTCTTGACCAATAAATGCCCTACTCTTTCATGTCTTGGGTGAAAAATTCTAAGTACAATGTTTCTTGGAGGGTCCCCATGGGTCTGAGACCCAGGTACCTATAGCAGGAGTCTGCTCAATAGCAGATCCTGTAATCAGCTGTTCCTCTTTCTCTGTTTTCCTTTTTTGGTCTGCCACTCCTGTTGCTTGAGAATATTTTTTAAAATAAAAGATCCACACACAATCCCTAGACTTAGCTCTGCACCTGGATGGAACCAAACAAGACAGTTGGTGTGATGAGTGGCTCTAGATGAAGACTGGAAGATGCAGTATTTCCACAACTGGAATTGGAATTAGTACTCACTGAGCCGACGGCCATATGGACCCCCTGTTCGTGGTAACAGGGACAGAGATCCCAGTTGGTAAGCAGAAACACCACAATGATAGGGTTCTTGCCACTGATGTCTGGTGATGGGGCAACGTGGGAGTTGAACAATTGGCTTAGGCATTAAGGAGGCAATGGTAAGTGTAAGGACAGTAGAGTGAACTGACTTTTTTTAATGGCTTTGAAACTTTGAAAATAGAAAATGGCATGCTCAATTGAGCCATAAATTCAAAACTCTTCATGGATACCTCTATGGCATCATTCAAAAGGACCCTTACCTCCTGGAACTACATGGCAGATGGTGCTGAAAATCAGACCCCAAATTGAATTGTAAGGATTGCAGAGTTATACATAGACTAATGCAGCACTTAATAGGTCTCCTTTGCTAAATCAAAGTCCCTGATAAGGTAACACTGGGCCCATGAGACCTGCAATGGGGACACTTCTCGGATGGACAAGTCTAAGAATCTTCTGTTTTCTCTAATCGTCACCTCCATCCGCCAGGCTGGGAGAAGTAGCTTCCTTTCTGTTGTGGAAGAGAATACCTGCTCCTCAAGTGGTGACCAAGTAAAGACATGTTCTCAGACAGAGGTCTCAGGAGGTGATCTCGTTCTCCAAACTCTGTCCCATCTTCCCTCATTGCCTCTCAACAAAGCGTTGGCAAACTTTTTCTGTAATCAGCAAAAGAGTGACTGGTTTTTGCTTTGAGGGCCAAGAGGCAAAATTGAGATCATCATGTGGGTATTTATGTAGCCTTTTAGAAATGTCAAATCCACTTTTAGGCCACAGGCCATACGAAAACAGGCAGCAGGTGGGATTCAGATCCTGGGCCATAGTTTGCTGACTGCTGACCTCAACTTATTTGTTTTCAAACTTTAGAATCCATCACAGTCACATAGAGGACTTGATAAAATCATTTCTAGGGCTCAAAGGCAGAGTTTTTGACTCAGTGGTTCTTGGGTAGGTAAAGCATTTGCATTTCTAATAAGTTCCCAGATTTTGCCGACACTGCTGCGTGGAAAATCACTGCTGTAGACGGTAAGATTAAATGTTAGTCTGTGCAAGGAAACACAGCCCTAGTTCTGAGAGGGAAAATCATACTCAGCCTGCTGGATAAAGCTAGTATGAACCTACAGGGACTGGGGTGACATGTTTCAGAGGGGCTCTTGGGGCTGTGGAACTAGAGAGGCCAGAACATAAAACTGGAAGGATGAGAATGTGTTGATATGGGAACACCTGGAATCAATTTACTGACTCAGGCTTTAATACCCTGGCCAGGAACCTGAGGCAGATCCTGATAAGCTGTTTATACTGTTTCTTGAAGCTGGAACATGACCGTGACCTATGGAAACTGGGGTAGGGATGTTGGAAACATTTTGGCACATTATTGAGGAAGGACTCTGGAGGCAAGTAGAGAGATATTAATTTTGATCTATTATGTGAGATAAGAGAACCCCCCCATTTAATTATGTCCCCTAAAGGCCCAGTGATCACTCATTTTACTCTGACAATATAGAACTTACTGGTAAGGAAGCCAGCCACAGCATTGAGCCCTGGCCAAAGACCATTTAAAGTGAGTCCAAGGAGACCACAGATGCACGCTGTAGTCAATTCCCCTGACCCCTACGTGCATAATTGTGACGGGTACTCTTAGCAGTAGATTGGGGAGCTGCACTTTGAGAACTAATGCACACCCTATTGGCTCTCTGACCTGTGAAGTAACTTAATATGGTAGGTGGACCACATGGAAATTCCTGAAGCTTCCTGTCCCTAGCCAGGAGACCAAAGCAGAACACTGCATCTCAGGAGAAGCTGCAGAGATTAGTACAACATCAAAGACTTAAAGTGCATAGGAGCGCGATCCCCAGGGCATAGCTGTTCAACAACCTGTTCTGTACCTGCAAAATCTCAGTGGGTCCTGTAGAGGGTAAAGGACCCAAGTAAACCCAAGTACTGCCCCAATTACAGCTCCTGTGCTGGATACAGTATCCACACGAATGTTGGCACTTCGTTAGCTCCTAATGGACTGGCAAAAGCATGATTTTTATCCTGATCATTAAAAACTGTCATTCATTTCAGTCTTGTCCTACATCTAAGCATAGTCAGTATATGGAGTCTCTCCTATCTTTTCATGAGACAGACTAGCCATCCTCTGAGAGACAGGTCCTGTCAATGAGCCACCATGTACTTAGAAAAGTATTCGGCATTGTAGAATCCAGGAAAATGCTGTGGGAAGAGTAACATCTAGGAGGAAAATCCCATGCATTGGGATTGGGAATATTCATTCACATGCATGCTGATTCCCCTCACACCAACACTAACACTCGATTTCAAGGGAACATCATTCATCTCCTGAATTACTGCAGCATCATTCAAATTATTGTCCCTCATCCAACCTTATGGCCAAGACATTTCCTTCCAGTTATCTTCTCAAAGGCAAACTGGAGAGTGTCACCCACTTGCTTACATCCCACAATGGCTCAGTCACTGTTACATAAAGATTGCACTTTTTAACACGTCTTAGAATGTTCCTTAAGTCTAAATGCTGACAAGATGTATTTCATCCTCCTCCGTCTATTCCAGGCACACTGGCCTTGTTTGTGCTTCTTGTTCTTTCCTTGTCTCTCTTTTAGGGTTTTAAATATGGTTTCTTCTCTCAGGTACACTCCTGTCTCCAAAATATGTTTGGTTAATTCCAGCCTATCTTTCAGATTTTAACTATACTGTTACATTCCCCAGAGAAAAATCTCCCTTGCCTTTCTGATGAGGCAAAAAATTCATATTTATTGGTGTGATTATTTGGTCCCCTGCATCAGGGTCCATATATTTTCATGCTCACCTTTGTTTCATCTGTTCCTAATAGGGTGTCTAATTATACACATTTATTCAATAAATAAAGCAAAAAGGGGAAATGGAAGGAAGAAGAAATTGAGACAACTCTTTACAAGGGAGATAAGAAAGTCTACAAAAAGATGTCATCTTCATTATTAAGAGAGAAATGGTAACCTGGAAAAAAATCAACAGGATGAAATAATAATAAGAAAAATAGGGCTTCCCTGGTGGCGCAGTGATTGAGAGTCCGCCTGCCGATGCAGGGGACACGGGTTCGTGCCCTGGTCCGGGAAGATCCCACATGTCGCAGAGCGGCTTGGCCCGTGAGCCATGGCTGCTGGGCCTGCGCGTCCGAGCCTGTGCTCCACAACAGGAGAGGCCACAACAGTGAGAGGCCCGCATACCGCAAAAAAAAAAAAAAGAAGAAGAAGAAGAAGAAGAAAAATAAACAAGAAAGCTATTGGCTATTTCTACTTATTAGTAAGAATGCAAAGTCCTAAACAAAACTCTAGCATATAGAATAATTCTGGATATCACTTTAAAAATTAAAACTGTTATTATACATCTTTTATTCCAACTAATAAACACATGGTTTTATAAAAGATAACTATTAATATAAATTTTTACATTAAGGGGTCAAGGTTATGTAGATACATTAATTTAGGAGATACGAAAAAGATGATTTCCAATTCTGAAGAAAATCTTTCTTAGCTACAAATAGATTTTCTTTCTCATATTAAAGAGGTCTCTATTTCAAACAAATGGTAGGTGACATCTGAGTTAATATGAATTTCTTTTAAGGTCTGAGGTCTACTACAGTTTATAGTATGTTCCTGAAGTCCATATTAACAATATAAGAACAAAAACTACAACAAGTAAAAACAAAATCAACCTTGCAATTAAACATCTAAAAAATTGTTATTTCCAGATAACATGATTGGCAAATAGAAACAAATAAATGAAGAGATGCAAGGGAAATGAGTAATCTATTAGGATAAAAGGATTTTGATATGAACTGGGTATCATTCAAATAACAGGATTTGAAAAGACAAACACACATAAATATTAATTATGATTATATCTGTATAGTTTTAATCCAGGAAATTAATATATATTTATTGCAGCTTTTGGATTTTCATATTGCTTATATAATCAGAAAGAGTAGTGGCTATATAAGTTTTTCAAAGAATGGGAAATTGCATTATTTAGAGCTTTAGCGACTTAATATATAGAGTGCCTACTAGTCTTTATTCTTGTCAAACCCTAAATCACTTTCTGGTTGTAAGTTAGACGCTAATGTAGATAAATTAACTCTACAAGGTCACTTGGGCATCATTTAGAGCAATGCTCTATTCTGGAAAGTGTAGGAAACTTCACAATAAACTTGGACTTATACAAATGGAGGCTGTACATTTTTAGTGATTTTTTTGTTTGTTTGTTTGGTTTTTTAGTAAGTGTATAAGAACACACAAGGTCAAAAGTTTGTGGTCCTTCCCATATTTTAACTTTGAAAGTCGGTGTTTTATTCTGCCCTGTTTCTATTTGCCCAAATAACTCCAGGTCTCTTCCTATTTAATTGTTTTCAGAAGGGTTTTTTGCTGTTGTTGTTGTTTTTCAGATTTTAAAATATTATCATTGATGAGAAATTTTACTTTGGGGGGGATGAATTTGATTTTCGAAATTAGGCAAGTGCCCTTCAAAGCAGGTATGATGTTTAAGTCTGTGATTAAAGGATCCTAGCGATGCTTTGGTGACATATCATAGGACATATAATATAATGGCAATAATTTTACTTGGAAGCAAGGGACCTGGTTGTAACACCCATGTCAACGGTTGGAAATTTTGGAGAAGTCCCTTAAAATGTTTGAATCTCTGTTTTATCACCTTAAACTGTAGTAATATTATATAACTTCCTCACAGAGTTTGTGGTCAGAAACTGATACATTAAGTTAGTAACCTTGTTTTTATTGTAAACAGGGTCTTTGTAAATACCTTGGGTAGCAGAGAGCATTTTTGACATTCATAGCTTCTGAGCTGACAAATTAAGATCACATGAACTATATGTTTTCTAAAAATATTTAATTAAAGTACAAATAAAAGTTTAATTTAGATATCTATGGTTTCTAAAATACAAACATCCAACTGCAATATGTACTTTCAGCATTAATGCATGTTTTATACAGAGAATATCCTTTTTTCTGCATTTTCTATAAGTGGTGGAACTCCATTTTTCCTTACTTAATATATCTTGGGTCTAAGTAGCCATGATTTATGGATAAACTACTTTCCATAAGCAGAGATATGAGATTTATAACCATTCTGTCAGGAAAAATAAACACTTTCTTAATATATATTTATGTGTATGAAACGTTCTTCATGTAGTTATTGGGGGGAGGTATCAGAATTGTGCAGCAATGATGATAAATTAGGGTTTACTAGATTCAGTCTGAATAAAACTTTACTTCTGGGGAGATAACTATGAACAGCATTAATTTCCTTCTTTTTTGTTTTTGATTGCGGTTTTCCTCAAACATTATTTAGGTTTGAAAATCTATCTCAATAGAATGATTTCTCCTCTGTTCTATATGTAACGTTGACTCTGGTTCTTGGGAGATGTGAAAAGATCTGTTTGACACAGCATTTTGTGAAGAAATTTCTGGTTACGTCCTCTTACATAGACTCCGTACTTACTTCAGATCATAAAGTATGGCCCAGTTTAGTTCAGTATGTCATGTAGATTGTCAACATCAGAATGCTGCAACCCATTGTTTCAAAACAAATGTGTATCTATATGTATACACACACACACACACACACACACACATACGTAAGTATATAATCTGGTCAAAAAGAACCTGTTATCTGGTATTGGTTCATAAGTTTAAAATATTTGTCCTAATATTTTCTATTCTGATCTTACATTAAAAACACAAGCTGTGTATCTTGTAAATATACAAAAATGTCAGATAAGTTTCACATGGCCTGGTTCTCAAGGTCAGTCTCATAAAGTGCTTTTGCAAAAGGTGAAAATCCATTCATAGCTCACTTGAGTGATTTTAAGATTAACACCTTTAAATACCACTTAAATGAGAGGCCATGTTTTCTTGCAGACTTCCTACATGTAAGCTTATGTTTTGTATATTCACTGGCCCTTCTTTCTCAGTATCCTTTGCTCTTTCCTCATTTCCTAGATTCTAAATATTTGGGAGCCACAGAGAATAACCTTGGTCTTCCTTTGTTCTTTATACATTCACTCTCTTGGTAAGCTCATACCATCCTAAGATTTTATTCTGAGAAGCCCCAAATTTATATAATTTATATTACTAGCCTCTCCTCTCCATGGGAGCAAATCCCAGGGCCTACTGTACAGCTCCACATATGCATATCTAATAGATAGCTCAAATTCCTGTGTCAGAACTGAGCTCCTGACTTCCCTCTGTAAGCCTTCATTCAAGGACACCACTCAAATATCAATGCCTGCTTGTGAATTAGAAACATTCTTTGGTTAGATGAAGACTAAAATTTGGGTTCATGTAGACCAAAGTGCATATTGCATTACCATATGGGGAAAAAAATGTAATAAGAAACTCTGGCAAAAATAATCAGGGGCAAAATGCATGGTTTGGAGAGAATGGGATCTATATTTTATTCACCACTCACTGCCATGGCAGGAAAAATACCGTACAAATCACAGTCTGTAAACCATGGCTTCCTGTCTCCTTAAACCCTTCTCTCTCAGTAAATGGTGATTTCTTTGTTCTCATACTCAGGCTGCAAACTGGCTTTTTTTTTTTTTTAAATAAGGGCTTTATTTATTTATTTGCTTATTTATTTATTGGCCACACCTCATGGCATGTGGGGTCTTAGTTCCACGACCAGAGATTGAACCCTTGCCCCTTGCATTGGAAGTGTGGAATCTTAACCACTGGACCGCCAGGGAAGTCCCCAAACTGACTTCTTTATTTCACTTCAGTCATCCAGTCCATCAAAATGTACTCCTGGCTTTGTCTCTGGGTGATGTCCAGAGTCTGACCACTTCTCACACCGTGGTCCTGGTCACCTTCATTTCTTACCTTGATTAGCACAGTAGCCTCTTGCTTCTCTAAAACTTAATTTCAACACAGGAATAAAGGCAGATATTTTAAAATAATCCATTGGCTTCTCATGTCACTCAGCAAAAATACTTTTGTTGCCTACAAAGCCAACACAATCTGCCCCATTCCCATCCCTTTCTCTCTCTTCCTCACAGCATTTTTCTCACAGTAGCAATCATATTGGCCCCGTTGCTCCTCCTAAGCTGGCCAGGGTCTTTGGACTTGCCCTTCCCTCACCTGGAGTGCTTAGCCCCTCCATTATCCACATGGCTTGTGAATCAAATACTTCTAATTTTTGCCCCAGTATCTCACTACCACCTTATTTAAATTTCATTTTCTCCCCTAAATGATCCCAGTGCCCTTTCCCTCCTTTATTTATCCGCATTGCATTTATAACCATTGGACCTAATCACTTCTAAGTGATTTCCCGGCCACATGATCTAAAATAAAATTTCAGACTCCTCTAACAGTACCCACTCTCCTTCCTACTATTTTTCTCCTTAATGCTTATCATTATTCCAACTTGTTCTACAATTTTCTTTTATTATTATTTAGAAGTGTATCTTTGATCTTATTAAGTGGAATTACATATTCCTCTGTCTTCTTGGTGTTTCTCTGTATGGACGCATAGACCATTATTCTATTATTATTATTCTGTTTTCATTATTTTTTAGGATACTATCACGAAAAATTCTCAGACAAATAACTTTGCACCGATAGGAATATTTTTGTGGGATAGATTTTATTTCAAAGTAGAATTGCCAGATGATAGTCTATATACATGTGAAAAAACAGCAGATATTACTCATGCTTTTTTCCAAGAATCACTGCTATATCATATTCCTTGCTGTTGCAGATGAGAATGCCAAATTCCCTACATCCTCAACAATATCTTACAGTATGGCTACATAAATTTTTGCCAATCTGAATGAGAACTGTGCTAACTTGTTTTAATATATTTCCAATCTTTAGCAGCCATTTTCACTACTTCTTTGAGATTTAAATACTTACATAATTTGTCCATATTCTATTTGTTTATTTGCATTTTTTCTCAATGATTCTGAGGGTCTTTTGATATATGTTATGTATAAACTATTTGTTATTTGTGTCGCAAATACTTTTCTTGGACTGGTATTTCTATTAAGCTAAGTTTATGCTGTCTTTTGCTGCACAGTTTTTTTTTTATTTTAATAATTCTTTCTAGTTTAATATTTTCATTTATGTCTTATGGGTTTTGTATAATGATTACAAATTTTAACCTGAAATTTGAAAAGTAAATCTCAAATGGATAGAAATAAAGTATACATTATTTAGCTGAAATTCACAGTGTGTAAGATTAACAAAGTTACATACCCTTACTTTTTCCTTATGAAGAACCAGTGTTCACAGCTCCATTTTAAGAATTCATCCATCAGTTCCTTCATATATGAAATATTATATTTCTCATTTAATAAAATTCCTTACATACCTGGATTTGCTTTTGAACGTTGTCCTTCTCTTGTAAGGTATTTCACCAATAATAATTCTCTGATGACCATGGTTTTATACGATACTCCTATGAATTCTAGTGCACCTCCTCTTCCTCAATAATGTGCATTATAAAAATTCCTTTGCTTCTTTGCACCTTTCTCTTCTCGATACCCTTCCCAAAGGCAATAATCATGGTTATTCTTTGTACAAAGACTGATTTAACTTCACCCATAATGAAATTTACAAAGAAGCAAAGCACATTGAATTTACTGCCTTTTCAATGAGTTCGACCAGCTCTCCTCCTTTTAAAGTACTTATATAAAGTATATAATAATTGTTCTCTTACTGTATTTGTGTGTCTTATAGTGTAAAACAATGAACCTTACCTAAAAGCAAATCAATTCCTTTCTTTATAAAAAAAAACCCAACCATTATATATGAAAGAGACTTTCAGCTTCCCCAAAGTAAAGTTTCTGTTAATTCAGAAAAACAACAATTTTCTGCCTCTTCATTTTAGTCAGATCACAAGAGAAAACATGTGCCAACAATGCACAAAATCATTATTTCTTCACAACACACTTTTCCTTTAATTCTTCTCATGTGTTTAGAAGAACGTAAATAAAACCATACGTATTAAATTCAAGGTTTTTTCTGAGTCTCATTTCTCCTTGACATTGAGAATTCACAATGGCAATGCCTGCTTTTTATACTGCTGTGGCCCCTGTGTTCTATTTGGAGACCTAGTTTGTCTTCCTTCTACCTCCTAAATTGGCAGCCAGTCCCAGGACCTCAAGCTCCCTAAATAAGAACATTCTACAGGTTTTTTCCCCACAGCCTTCTATCTTTCTGTATTGGCATGGTTTCCACTCCCCTTTTTGCTAGATGATCTGTATCAAGGCCATTCTTCCAAAGTTGAGTTCTTGTTTAGAGATCCATGCTCCGATTTCTCAAAGCAATATTTAATTCCCTGCTAACCACCTACTTGCTTTCAAGGGTCCTCAGTTTCTGCTGATATTGTCATAGTTATCTTGGTCACCTCTGCTTAATATTGATGGTTTCATCCCTATTTCCCTCATACTAACCATAAGAATCCAAACAGCGACCACGATCGATTCTCCCTTCAAAAGGGCTTTTCCAGCTTTCCCTTCTTTTCCATTGCAGTCATTGTCACCATATTCTAGACTGCTATCACTGTGCCATAATGTTGCAGTACCCTTATGCTAGCTTCCTGAATTCACAAATACAATTGCTAAATTCACTTCCAAGAATTCTCGTGCCACTTCCCTTCTAAGGGAAAATAGTAGCTCCTCAATAAATATTTGTTGACTGCCTGGCTGAACTTTCACTGACTCCCCATTACCAATATCATGCAGATAAATTGCTACAAGATGGCAATTAAGATTTCTGTATTATGTCACAATTTGTATATGTGTCACATTATAATTTTATCCTTCCTGAAATCTCTGTTTCCAGATATGAGCTCTGGTTTTCTGACCACCCTGGGATGCATCCATAACTATGTCTCTGCATCTGTAACTTATCATGTATGCAAAAACAACTTCCAGTGTTTTCATTAAAATGCTGTATATTCATCAAGTAGAAATACAAAACTGATTTCCCAGGAAAATTCCCTAATTTTTCAAGTTCTCCATGACTTGTTCTTTGTTTACAATGTCTGTGTTGTGTAACTCATTTCTCACTTACCTGCTACTATATATTATGGTTATCTGTGTCTATACGTTATCTTTCCAATTAGACTAAACATAAAATGTCTGAGATACAGCTTTACTTTTTGGTCTTTCTCAGCTTGGTGCACGGTGTTTTTTTTTAAACGTTAACTGGCATGGAAAGAACATTAGGGAGGAAGTTTGCACTGGATCCCTGAATCTTAAAATAATATATTTTCATAATTGTCACCATACACATTTCTAGCCACATAATCTAACTCCTTGAATCCACATATTCTACTCCTCATACTTGCTATTGCTTTTCTTTCTTTTTAAAAGATATTTATTTATTTGTCTATTTATTTTTGGCTGCATTGGGTCTTCATTGCTACGCACGGGCTTTCTCTAGTTGCGGCGAGCAGGGGCTACTCTTCGTTGCGGTGCGCGGGCTTCTCGTTGCGGTGGCTTCTCTTGTTGCGGAGCACGGGCCCTAGGTGCGCGAGACCAGTAGTCATGGCTCGTGGGCTTAGTTGCTCACATAAATACAGTAAAGTTTATAAATAGTAAGTGTAAAGTCAACGAAGTTTCTTCCTATAATTATCACCAGATCAAAGAAAAGAAGATAATCATCAACCGCTATCTTACCCTTTCCCACCTGCGATTTTGGCTCCCTAAATTATCATTATATTCACATCTAACACTCTAAGTTAGGTTAGCTTTGACATATATATATATATATATATATATATATATATATATATAGTTGTTGTTTTGTTTCTTTCAATTAAGATTCAACCTCTGAGATTTCTTCATTTCGTTGTTCATTCCTTCATTTCATTGTCCATTTTAATTGCTATTGTTGTATAAATAGACCACATAATTTATTTATCCATATTTCTTTGTTCATGGACATTTGGGGTTCTCAGGTTTAGCAGTTATTAATGTTGCTGCCATGAGCATTAGTATTTGTGTGTGTGTGTGTGTGGTACACGGGCCTCTCACTGCTGTGGCCTCTCCCGTTGCGGAGCACAGGCTCCGGACGTGCAGGCTCAGCAGCCATGGCTCACGGGCCCAGCCGCTCCGTGGCATGTGGGATCTTCCCGGACCGGGACACGAACCCGTGTCCCCTGCATCGGCAGGCGGACTCTCAACCACTGTGCCACCAGGGAAGCCCCTGCCTCTCTTCTTCTCTCCTCCATGAACACCCCTTAATACCTAAGTAGTTTGAAAATGTACCCAGTGAATGAGGAGGTGGTGATGCACATGGGAGAGGAAGCTGGGTACAGCTCCTTCCCTGCAGGCAGCTAGCCAGCCCACGGCCAGTTGGAGCTGTAGAAGTGCAGTAGAAAGAAATTAAAAATTTGACTATTTCATGGGAACAAACATTCTAAGAACAAATTTGAGATTTTTGTGAAAGTTTCTTAAAGTAACCAAAGGAATTTTGCCAAATAAGAGTTATTCGAAAAGCTATGAAACTGAGTTTTCATCCAGGGACATAGGAATAAATTTCCACAAGGTAAATTTTCAAAGTACAATAAGAGGCCCAATAAAATCACTTTGTGATAGCTTCCCATGACTCAAACGTGTGCAAAATACTGGTTGCAATACACCATGGGTGGCAGTATACATGGTAACAGAAACATATAAAATAGAATATTAGAACTAAGAATGCTTTGGACGTTAGGGATTATACAGAAACTTGTAGACTTGGAGAGACAGAAAAGGGGAGAAATAAATGACTGGCTTTTTTGGTAGACTCAGGGAGGCTAGTCTAACTGGATAGATGGCTTTGTATTATAGGGTAGTGACATATAGCAGTTTTTAACTGCTAAGATAAGAACTTTAATTTCACAGGTAATTGAAAGTCTGTACATGTTTTTGAAAAGTAAACCACTGTTATTCAATCTGTGATGAATCTGAAAATCTCTAATGTAGATTAGATAGATAAATAGATAAATAGGTATACATCAGTGTTCTATCATATATCTGATATTACCCTACTATTAAGGCAACCAACCATTTTACATATTTTAAGATACCTTCATTTTTTTCTTTTCTTAAAAAGGAAGCATTCTAAAACGTACAAAATTCTAAAACTTTAGAACTTATTTACCTAGAGACTTTCTTCTGGATAGATAGACAGATAGATAGATAGATAGTAGAAAAATGAGAGAAAAATGAGGATGACATTAGGACAAAGTAGTTACAGTCAATAAGAAAATCATGGGGCTTCCCTGGTGGCGCAGTGGTTGAGAGTCCACCTGCCGATGCAGGGGACGCGGGTTCGTGCCCCGGTCCGGGAAGATCCCACATGCCGCGGAGCGGCTGGGTCCGTGAGCCATGGCCGCTGGGCCTGCGTGTCCGGAGCCTGTGCTCCGCAACGGGAGAGGCCACAACAGTGAGAGGCCCGCGTACAGCAAAAAAAAAAAAAAAAAAATCATGAAATTGGTGATTCAAGGGTGTGATCCTGTGACACACAACTTGTGAGCAGCTTGTCACATTTTATCCTGTTGCTATAATACTGTTGTGTATGGAAGAAGTATCATCGCTCTAAGCTATGTGCTTGTTCCTCCTTGGCTTCTCCCTTTTGACCACTCCTACCCACCCCATGTTTCTTACTGTGGCAACGGAAGTTCTCAAGAAACACGGGCATTACCTCCCTCTCACCTCCCACTGCCTGTGAGTCACTAGTTTTTCTTGATTTCTCCATGATTAAGACCAACTATTTTGAACGGGCATTCACAGTTCTTTATGAATGAGTCTCTGATTTCCTTTCCAATCTCATCTCTTGCCATTTTCCTTCTCTATATATTCTTGTCAAAGGGTTACAGCAAAACCACAATGATTTAGGGTAAAGTAGGGCATGGATGATGCCAAGACATTGTTAAAAAAACAAAATATTTGGACATGGATTCCTTGTGATTACTTTCAACAGGGACGTGAAAGCTTATATTCTTATCAAGAGTTGATGAGAAACAGTGTGTGAATAATGAATGTTCATTGCCTGTTCTGGAGGAGTAGAGAGTCTCTCAGATCTTGGTGCTAAATCATGGCAAGTGAGTTTCCAAACCCTGCTTTAGTAAAAACAGCCTTTCCCATTAACTTCTGAGATGTTCTTGGAACAGAGTGGTGAATTGCTCCTCCAATCTCATACACCTGCCCCGATCCTCTTCTCTGTTATGTGTGAATTAAGAGTAAGAATATTAGACAATGATGGTGAAAGAGTCTAGACTTTGGATTAATTAACACACAGAATTAATTTTCTGCTTTACACCTACTATCTGTGTTACCTTTGGAAACATTGCAGATTTAGTCTCTCAAGGCCTCTAAATTCTCATCTGGAAAATTGGATTGCTATTTGTGTTTTAAAAGAAAATATAACTAAACAAGCAAAACACTTAGAAATTAAAGTGTGGAGACCGCAGCTCTAAATTTTGAGGACTTTAGCTTTATAGATATGACTTTCCTTTCACTTTTGAAACCAACAGTGCCTAAGAGGCTATGTTCAAATTTAGTGATCTTCGATTTATTTTCCTCCAATTCATGGAGGATTCAACTTCTCCTTGAATATAAACTGTTCTTTAATATGAGTACTATCACTAGAACTATCATTGTTTCCATTCCATTTTTTAAATAAATTTGTTCACTTAATTTTTAGACTTGAAAATTTAAAAAAAAAAAAGGACATAATGCACGGAAAAAGTACGCAAAAAATGCTATTGTCTCTTAAAAAATAAAAACAACAAAAACACATACACGGGGACTTCCCTGGTGGCTCAGTTGTTGGAGATCTGCCTGCCAATGCAAGAGTCACGGGTTCCATCCCTGGTCCCTGTGGATCCCACATGCCGCGGAGCAACTAAACCCGTGCGCCACCACATGCCACAGAGCAACTAAACCCGTGCACCACAACTACTGAGCCTGCGCTCTAGAGCCCGCGAGCTGCAACTGCTGAAGCCTGCACACCTAGAGCCCGTGCTCCACAACAGGAGAAGACACCACTGTGAGAAGCCCCTGCACCACAATGAAGAGTGGCCCCCTCTTGGCAAAGCTAGGGGGAGCCCGCAAGCAGCAGCAAAGACCCAATTCAGCCAAAAAAAAAAAAAATACACACAAAAAATTCCATCAAAATACACACATTTTATTTAATGTTATCAACCTCTTTACCTATGCAAAATCTTGTTAATACTTGCAATTATTCAGTAAATAACTTGCAATTATTCAGTAAATAAACTTCTATGTTCTTGTGTCCATGGTGTAGTGGCTGTCACATTTGCCTCACACGTCTATGCTCTATTTTATCCACATAACCAGAAAAGCAGGCCCCTTTCTACATTATTTTAACTGCTCTATAAATATAATTTTAATGGATGCAAAAACACTCTTCATCAAAGTTGATATCCTGATGTAGTTAACAATCGTTTAACAATATTTTCTAAAAACTCAGCATTATAAATAATATTTGGGGAATGTCTCCATGCTTACAGGTTTTTATGATGCTGTCAGATTTTTTTTTAACTGTTTGCCCAAAATAGATTTACCTAGTAAAAGAATATGAAGATTTTATGCTTTTTATAATTATTGTCATAGGTAACATTGGTCTTTATGATCTGTATTTAGCATACCATTGTATCCAGAGAGATTATCTATAAATTTTTCTTCAATCATTTATTTAAACCACATTTTAAAGGTATTATTATGTACCAAACACCATTATAGATGTTGATGATACACTTGTGAACAAGATAGAAAAGATATCCTCTTCTGGGAGTTGCCGTTTCAGTAGAGAGAGGAAGCATATTATAAATCAAGTAGGAAGAATGAAAATGAAAGGTCGGCAGGAAGGAAAAAGGAAGGAAGGAAGGGAGGGAAGGAGGGAGGGGGGAAGAGTGGAGAAAACATGAAACAAGAAGCAAAAGGAAATTTAAAAAGAGTTCTAACAATGAAAAAGTCTCTACAGACAATTGTAATGTATGCAACATTTATTTGGCCTAATTAAGAGCTAAAGAATAAAAAATTTTAATGACAAAATTAGTGAATTGAACACCAACTTTCAAATAAAGGCAGGGATATGTGCCTGTCCAAAGTGTTAGGAAATAATAATTCAAAGTTCAGAATTTTCATAGAAAAAAATAAGCAAGTGAAATATCAATCAATTATAGGAAATTCAAAACTGACATGTGACCAAAATTCACTCTGAATGACATCAGGGCGATTCCTCATTTCTACATTTTGAGGATAATCTGCTTAATGTAAGCAGTAAAGAATGAGGACTTTTATGAAATCTATCTTACCTTATAACATCTCCAGGAATATGAGGCACTGAAACCTACCATTTTGTCAGTGCAGATTGAGATGCTAACATGGGTATCAACTCATGAGAGCGTTATTCAGGAAAATATAATCATGTTGACTTTTCATTGATGTTTGAAAGGAAGAAGTCTGATCAGATCATTAAGTTTATTTCCCACAGGCCAGAGCAAGAGAAGCATTTAGAGAAGGTCACCTGGCCTCATATTTTTCTGAGGGAGGGTCTTGGCTACCCCTCACTGGAATGACTGAAAATGTCCCAAAATGTCCCAAATATGGGAAGATGTTTGTTATCTTCTTCACAAGTGATCACAGAGCATATATGATGATTCAAAGGGACTTCCAAATGCAAGTAACTCAATTAGGGAAGACACAATTCCAAGAAAGATAATATGGTTGCAATCAATAAGTTAGTTACTAAAAATATTCATTTTTCTGTACCAGTGTTTTGAACGTGCTAAAAAGTGACTTCATCCTTTTCATTTACATGGCAACCAATTAGGATTGTGTTAAAGATATTACTTTTTAAGCTGAATATTTTACCTTTGAATTTTTTCCCCTTTATTGCAATTGCTAATTTTTCAATTGCCAGGAAGTTTCCCAATTTGAGGCTGAGTATAGCATTATAGTTGAGCAGTTGTCTGCGTAACAATATTTTTGAAAATTAATTAGTCCTTGAGATAATGATCCTTTTTTCTCCTTGGGATTCTCACTTGCTGAGAATAGTGTGAACTTTTTTTTCCAAATTGAGTGGTGGCTTTTACAGAACAATGAGAGGGATGGTTCAGTGTGGGTGTCTTTTGTTTTAAAGTGCTGTCTTGCTTAATAGGTTCATATTTACAGCAGTGTGAAAAAATATCTGGTTTAGATTGGTCAGTGGGTCTCATAAAAGAATATATATTTATTCAGCTGTTCTTCAGGTTCTAATATTGAGGACTAATTTATTATTTTTTTTCCCTCCCCAGTGTGTGGGTAGCTGCAAGGAGTGACTTTGCCCTCCTTTTTTTTTTTTTTAACATCTTTATTGGGGTATAATTGCTTTACAGTGGTGTGTTAGTTTCTGCTTTATAACAAAGTGAATCAGTTATACGTATACATATGTTCCCATATCTCTTGCCTTTTGCATCTCCCTCCCTTTTAAATTGGTCTTTCTCTACTAGGCTACCTGGAAGAAACCTCCTACCCCAGAGATTTGGAATTAACTGATCGGGGTGATGTTTGGTGTGGCGCTTTGTGAAGCTCTCTAGATCAGACCCACCACTCACATTTGTCAGCCAGGGAAGCCCACGTGCACATGTCCAAATACTCTAAAGATTTGCACTAAGTTATCAGACTCTCAATATGAGATGCCCTGTCATCCTACCTTGACACATACGTCCTTGTTAGGATGCAAAGGGCTGGTTACCCAAGTTGAATTTGAGGACTCCTGGGAGTTATAACAGGAACATGACTTCATGGAGTGAGTCAGACTGCCTCATCCAGAGATCTTCCCTTGCCCTTTCTCTTCCCACCTGCAGCTCTGTCCTGCACCATGACACATCTGTGTAGACACCCCTGGGACTAGGGGTGTGAACAGAAGACACGACACAGTCTGCTCTTGAGAGGATGGATGTAGGACAGAGCCTCTGTGGGTTGGGAAGTGAGCTTGGACATTTTTGTCAGGAATTCTGAAGTCCTGGGTACCTGAAGCACAGGGTAGAAGGGGAGGGATACAGGCTTTGCGTGGGTGTGTCCCTAAAGAGAAGAAGGGCTACCTGAGGGGAATCGGAGCAGGTCTCCGTTATAAGCCCTGGTGGCACCAGTGAGTGTCCAGGATGGAGAACCAAGGCTCTACTCTTCTACGCTGAGGTTGTGTAGTGCTTCAGGTCTTAAAAAAACCAATGACTTGGGAATGGCATTGTGCGACTTAGGAATGGCGTCTCTAGACTTAGTGAAGGATTAATTCTTAGCCTTCCACAGCATATTTTATGATAGGATTATCTGAAATTAACCTTAGGCATATCATTATATACACATAATTCTTTTTTTTTTCTTCTTTAAAAAGGGCTTCAGGGCTTCCCTGGTGGCGCAGTGGTTGAGAGTCTGCCTGCCGATGCAGGGGACGCGGGTTTGTGCCCCGGTCCGGGAAGATCCCACATGCCGCGGAGCGGCTGGGCCCGTGAGCCATGGCCGCTGAGCCTGCGCGTCCGGAGCCTGTGCTCCGCAGCGGGAGAGGCCACAGCAGTGAGAGGCCCACGTACCGCAAAAAAAAAAAAAAAAAAAAAAAAAAAAAGGCTTCAAATGCTTGGCTTTTTATTTATTTATTATTTATTTATTTATGGCTGTGTTGGGTCTTCATTTCTGTGCGAGGGCCTTCTCTAGTTGTGGCAAGCGGGGGCCACTCTTCATCGCGGTGCGTGGGCCTCTCACTATCGTGGCCTCTCTTGTTGCAGAGCACAGGCTCCAGACGCGCAGGCTCAGTAGTTGTGGCTCACGGCCCTAGTTGCTCCGCGGCATGCAGGATCTTCCCAGACCAGGGCTCGAACCCGTGTCACCTGCATTGGCAGGCAGATTCTCAACCACTGCGCCACCAGAGAAGCCCTATATACATATAATTCTAAACCACAAATTAACCCTGATTTTTTGTGGATGTGTGTGTATGTGCACAGGCAGGTCTCTGTTTCTGTCGTCTAGTCACTCTGTGCCCACATCTTATAGTTTTCTCTATCTCATTCTCTCCCCCTTGGTTGTTTCTTGTTCTTTCTCTATTATGTGCTGTGTTTCTTACTCCATCACTCTTGCATTGTGCTTCATTCTCTCTCTTTAGAAACACACACCCTCACTCACATGCACCCAAACACACATGTACACATAGGCACCACGTAGACTGAAACAATGGGTACAGATATGAGATTATAGATATGACTTTTTCAAGAGTATCCAGAGATCGCCAAGTATAAACATACTTAGCATCCAAATCAGGAAGCTCCTTCCAGCTGCACAAAACTCTTATAAGAAACTTTTATTCACTTTCCACCTATTTCTCTGGCCTGGGAGAAAGTAAGTACCGTCTACAGGAAATGTCACCATTGTAACTAAGAAAATATGCTAAGTCCAATTAAATAAATACACAGCTGTTATTCCTTTGGGTAGACAGATAGCATATGTCATTTTCTTACTGAGGAGAGGAGGGGTCATTATTGAGTGCAGTGTAGGGGCAATTAATTGATAAAGTGATGATGTCAGCGGCCCAGTGTGAGAGGACAAAGGACTCTGGCATTTCCTTAAATAACTGGATAATTCTAGCAGACTTTCTAAAACAGATTAAATTATTTGACTCAGAAGCACCTCTCTTTCGTTTTCATAGAGATTACTGTAGCCACGTTAAACAGAATGCTATAGGCCGTTGATTTACTATCAACTTCCTGTTTTAATTTAAAAGCAGATCTCTAGGTTCTCTTGTTTTACTGCCTTCTTCTTAGATGTTTATGTTTTTCAAAATGAAGCCACGATGTCGAAGTTTGAAAAAATACACGTGGTATATGCCACTTCCTATCGTTTATTTTCCCATTTCAGTAACTGTGTAAACATTTATAAGGTTCTGCTTTTTTTGGAGGGAACATGGGTTGCCCCACAGAGCATCATTTAAAGAAAACTAACCTATTAATCCACAAACATAATAACTGGCTTGGATCTAACCAGCAATGTCGAAATTTGTTTGGTTTTCTTCAAATAGATTAATTCCAAGAATATAAATGTTTTTTTATTTAATTTAGTCTTGTAATTTTCTCACTTATATGTTAATTCCCAACCAAGCCTAAATCAACCAAACCTAGGTTCTTTATACTTAATTAATTTGGTAAATGAATTAATTGTGACTCTTATTGCCACTGTAAAGTAACTAAAATTGAGTTTTCTTTTCAAATTATCACATGTACATCTATTTTATCTATAGTCATATAGTTTATACATCTGTGTATATACAAACACAATGTAGAAAAATATTTTTCCTGACTTTATTATTTGATGCCTTTAAAAGTTGAGAAATGACCTCCATCATTTTTGCAATATACTGCTAAACCATATTATGGAAAAATTTGTAACTGTGAACTGGCGAATTTTAACATAATTTTCCAAAGAACCACACTTGTTGTTTCTGAAATATTATGATTAAATTTGCTTTAATGAACAACCTTCTGAAAAAAATTGAGGAATAGATGTCCTTAAGAAGAATATGTGACTAAAAGAAGAAAGTTTCTACGTCTTAAACCCCAAGTGTTTAACAAAAACAATTACAACTCTGTGATTGTACAAAAATACATAATTTTTTATAATAATTCAGCTTTAAAATTTTTTTGTCTTAGCAATAGTCTTTAACAAAATTTGATGGTTCCATTACTTTCCTGTATTTAAATTCCAAGAGCTTCAAAAGGAGGATAAGATCTCAAATGAGAGAGCAGCTTAAACTCCACATTCACAAAAGGGAATTACAAGGTCAATTCCAGAACTTCCTTTTCAATTCAAATGAAGCTGCAGACTCTGTTTTCTTTTTTGGAAACTTTTAAACAACGGGGTATTATTTCCCATATTTCATTCATGAAATGGATGATTTAAAATTGTTTTCATGGTTAATGTCTCTGCACCTTGATTTGCCACAGAAAATACGAGTCTGTAGATTTCCTGTACAACTTACTCTGAAAGCCAAAAAAATTCTTGAATAAATGCTTTCAAAGCTAAGGCAGCTGCTTGTCAATTAAATGAGGCTTTTTATTGGCTCTCTGGTCTTTTCTTAGCACAGATTTTCTTCATTAAAGCTTTCCCCCCTTTTTCCTGTTTCTGAACATGCTTTTGTTAAAAGAGTAGCAATAAGTGCAAGCTATTACACAAGCAGGATTCATATTCCTCTAAATATTCAACCTTTTGAGCAATAAGAAATGGGCTGAGAAAAATTGAGGTTCAATTCCATATCATTTAATTCTTAACTGGGATGTTCCAAGTACGGGTTCTCTCTGTAAAAGATATGATATATGGCATATCCCATAAAGAACATACAGATGTGTAAAATGTTGGAGTGTCTGCATGACATCATAACACTTGTGTATTGCTATCAAATGTTTCCAACCTTCCAACTGCTTATGAGGAAAGAGCTCAACTGTCTAAGGAAACAAAAGTGTCTTTTTTTTCTCCTACGTTTTCCTCTTTATGAGGACAAGAAGGCAGTGAAGATGACCAGTGTGGTTTCAGATATCACAAACTTGACAAATGCATACCAATGAAAATTATTCAACTAACATGTAACTTTCAATCTTCAACAAGTGCATTTATATTCATAATAAGGCAGCATCTACTAGGAGGATTATGTGAATAGAGTCACCAGAACTTACACAGGAACACACAGCAGTGTGGTTTCCTTTTTGTTTACCTGTTAATTCCAGCTGGTTGGTTCCATAGACTAAGATGGGGTAAGGGGGAAGGAGGAAGATTGTTGTCAAGAATTATACTACTCCTTAGGATGAAAGGAAATGGATGCATTCAGAAGTAATGCTTGGAAATGCCATTGACTAGCACCATAAATTATAAACCTCATGGAACAGTTTCACTCACTGGTATCTTTATAATTTTTCTCTCACTTTTTTATTTTCAATGAGATTTTTGTATATACGTACATATATATATACATACATATAACCCCTTTTCATGTGCAGCTCTAAACAACCTTTAATTAAAGGTTTTTGGGTTTTTTATTTTTTGAAACAATTCATTTGTTGGGAAACAAATTCATTCAAACTCTCCTTTTCCTCCATTCCTTCCACCTTTAAAACTCTCCCAATGAAGAATGAATCTTCTTTGCATGAAGTTATTCTAGTGTAAAATTATTCTTGCTGAAGGAGAATCAGAGGAGGCGCTGAGATAAATCAGCAAGTGATCACTCTGTGTGTTATTCCAGGACACCCTCCCCCATAAACTTGCCCACCAATGCCTAAGGCTTTGCACAGAAACCACCAGATGTTGTAACAGAGATACAGGTGAGCACAGCTGTGCAGGTAGGGATTCAAGTAGAGACATTTCAAAACACTGTGCCTGAAACACTGAGGCTTAATCGAGGTGTTTGCTTTCGGAAGAAGTTCATGGAAGCACTCTTTCATAAAGCTGTCTTCGTGTTGGGTGTGTATGTCACTGCCCACTTATTAAGAGAGAAAGAAAACTCAGGGTCTTGTATGGCAAAGGAAACATTCACAGAAGAAACATGTTACAAACTGAGGAATATCATGGTAGTCCTTAAGGCATAACTAGATGCTGTGCATGCTATATCCAGTGAGTCATAAAATCAAAGAATAGAGGGAAAATAACTTTCTTTTCTCTTTTTTTTTTTCTGCTTTTGCTTCTGTTCTAACTATTCCAGTGCTTTAAAAAGCCCAACGTTGCCTGAGTTAACGGGATAAACAACATTGCTTAGTTAGTGCAAGCATGTATTTGTTGTGAAGATTCTTATTGCTTATTACATAATACGTGCTACAAAACTGATTTACGCTTCACCCGTGCTGTGTTCCGGCGGTGCTCAGGTAAATGCCAATAAGTGTTTCCATGACTCTGAATTGTTTTATAGATTTAGATTCGTTAGATTTGCCAGCAAGCAAATTGTTATATAAAAGGGCTATGCAAAGCTACCAAAAATCATAGTCATTTTATATCTGCAAATAAATCTAAAGTTTTTGCTTAATCAACATTATTAGGTGTAATGTTGACACTCATCTTAGTCAAAGAGGCAATTGCAATCCTGTAACACCCTATTTAGTGTTAAAGTTAATTATTTTAAAGTATCAGTGTATTCTTTTAGAAGTACATAAAGCCAGTTAACAAGATACTTTTTTTTAAATTTTGCTTTTTGATCCACTTTTCAAATTTTATCATTGTTAGTTAATGCTAGAGGACAATCGTTATATGAACACACAAATAGGCATACATGGATACAGATGAATGTATACATCTAAATGAGCTTTTGAAAAGTATATCTTACATGTTTTTGTAAATATATTTCTTATAAAAAATTAAGAAATTGTCTCAGAAGATCTGATTTGGGGGGACTTTTCCTGAAAACTCTTAAAACTTTGGGTATTGTTTTGCAAACACCAATAGGGTATGAAAATCTGGACTTCTTAAGAGAAGTCCTTTCATTTATTTAGCCCCCCCCCCAGAATCTTATTACTTTATTTCCTTCTAAAAGGATGTCTAAGTGCCACAGTATCATGAGAATATCGGGTCTTCAAAGCATGCTAAAATATTTTCCTGCCCAAGCTGTAGTTCAGTATGTCAAAGTCACAGCACGTGTTCCTGTGGGATGAATGGCACAGTGGAGAGGAATTCCCAGAGCATCATTGCAATCATCTGGGTGTGACTCTCTTCTCTGTATTTCCCTGGTAGATGTAGAGACTAGGTACACAGGCTGAGCTGGAGGTGTGGCTGTGAAGCTATGGCCCACTGCTTTCCTTCCCAGGCTCCTGTCCTTGAACACGCTCCAGGATGGGAATACAATTCTTATTCTCCAAGGCAACGTGCAGGATGTCCGTCCATAGAGTCTTTGTCGATGTATCACTGTTGGAGCATCTTCTGAGGAGTGAGGCCCAGCTGTGCCACTTGACAGAAGCTGAGGGTGTAGGAACTGCCTGGCATCAGCAGGGAACCTGTTCCCTATCTGGCAGCACAACGCTGTCCTCAGGATAGATTGCAATACCATCTTAGAAGCCCAGACTCCAACTCGGATAGGGTCTAAACGGAGTATTCCAATTTGGGTATTTTTTCTTTTCCCTATACTTCTAGAAATGTCTCACCTTTCATTTGATATTTTAAAATACGCCAACTGAGAAAACTTTTGGGTGCTTTTTTCAAAACAAAGCAAACAAATATATATATATACACACACACACACATCTAAATACTATGTACATATACATGTATACATACATGTACATATATAATTGGTGGAAACGCTTTAGAAAACAAGGTTTTTTAACAAGGTTTCAGTGAGAAAACACTAGTTTTATTTATTCTATGAATGCTGTTTTTATACCCAAATTAAAACTGTTGAATCATAACTATCAGTAGGAGATGCCAGGATGCTTCTGCAGGGAGAAGAGATTCTCGAAGGGCAGCAGCATCTGCTGCTTCAATTCTTCAGTTTTACCCTTCTCTGAAATTGACAAAGAACCTTCAGGAAGTCCTCTCTTTTCCTCTCAAAATATATAAAGTCTTCCTAAATGGATACCACTTCAATAAACTATAAGAATACTTTAGTTCAAAGTCATACCAAAAATATATACCGTGAAAGCTTAAGATTCATAAAAACTATTAAGTAAAACAATCCTTACCCTACCTTCCAGCTTCATAAAAACTATTAAGTAAAACAATCCTTAACCTACCTTCCAGCTTTATATCCTTCCCAAGTTAAGGTTTCTTTCATCAATCTTATACCCTGACTACTTCTGACTTCCTGTAAGTTCTCTCACGTAGAAAGAATGGTATTTTACCTAGGATACCAGGCTCTAAATACTTAATTATGCTCGTGTTCTCAATGGAGTTTTCCCTAGACGTATTCTGGAAATTTCTCCATTACCTCATTCAGCACCACCTGGATAGCATATGCTGTGCAGGTTTAGTAAGGGAACTGGGGAGAGATACTAAGTAGGAGGTACCGCAGAAAAACTGCCTTGACTGAGCTACAAGCCTCACAAGAGGACACCACGATCCTGCACACATTCTAGGTATTTTCTATTCGGCAATAAATTAAAATTCATTCCTCAGACATTACAGATGTTATCTTCATTTATTATCTCACAGAGAAAGAGACTGAATTCTTCACCCAATTAGACTTCTTCTTCTTCTTTTTAATCAGCAAAACACTCCAGTGAGTAGAATTTGAGGTTTAAGACATAGCAAAGGAACTTCAGACCTTATATTCCTGTTGTTAGCTAATATTTAAAAAGCTTGTCAAAGTCTGTCTAATAAATCAGTTAGATATTCAATCTTCATTAAGTATGTTTTATTCAGATCATTCTAAAAAATGCTAATCTGAGAATATGGGGCAGAAAGAAGGCACCAGTGAATGGCAGATTTTATCATCAATTTCACTATTTTATGTATTATAAAAATTAAACACATATGTTGTGCCAGAAGTGCTAGGATCTTTGTCTAACTTGTTCTACTAACCTGCCTAATGGAAATTATTATTCCCACTTTCTAGAATGAAAAATGAGGCTCTGGAAGCTTAAACAGCATGTCTTATATCACTCTGCTTGTACACTGTATGCAAGACTACCTACCTGAAAAGTCTACACTCTCCTTTATGCACCGTTAAATTATATTTTAATTTAGCCAGGTAGGAAAAACTATTAAATTGGAATGAGTGATCAGTAATTGTCAAAAAAACAGAACAAAACTGAGAATACATTGAGGAGAGTGAAGGCTGAGAAAAAAACTTTTAGATTCAAGCTATCAAGTTACGACTTCTATTTCAGAGAGTAGTGTAGAAATAACATTTAAAATGAAAGAAAAAAGAAATAGGGGAGCTAAGATCTATTTCTTGCTTAATATTTTTCATGCAACATATTAGTCACTTTAAGTATACTATCTCATTTAAACATCACAATAATGCCCCAAGCTTGGGATTTGTTGGCTAGTTAACAGATAAGGGAATTTCAAGGTACAGCAAGATGAGCTTAAGTTTAAGTTCACACAACTAAGAAGTAGTGATGCTTGATTTTGAATGAAGGATTTTGAAATCCCAGAGAACATATACGTTTTCCACTACAGATGGACACACATAGCCATACTTAATTATAAAATAATTTTATGAATGTATTTGTATATTTACCATTAAATACTCCAAATTATGTAGTGGAACAAATATCTCTGCACCTAGTCAGGTTGGGTTTGGATGAGGGAAAAATTATATACACAAAGTGTAATCTATAGAAAATGAAAATGGTGCTTTTAAGGCTATAACATTTCAGAATACAATTTTAGCTACGTCCAAGTAAGCCGACTGACCAAACACTCTCACAGTTATTGTATTTCTTCTAATTGATGTTAAAAATTACTGAACAGGAACTGAATGCCACCTATATTCCAAGAAGACTCATACAGATTATCTAGCTTAACTCCCTGAGTTAGGGTTCACAGATGTAATATTATGGAGGCGGAAACTCTGACTTAGAGATCTCCTGAGTTGAAACTCTTACTAAGTAGCAGAAATTACATTTTTTGAATGTAACTGTGATTCTTGTAATGATCTCTTTTTCATTTCCTCCACAAATGTATTAACTGTATGTACCTCATGAAGCTACTGAATTGGTTCTTTTCCCTGAACTACTTCAATGGGCTTTTTGCATTGTAGCTTGCGGGTAGATTCAAAGAATTTGGACTTTGGTATTTTTGCTTCTGTATTTATGGGAAGTAAAACCGATTTAAAAATCTTTCATTTTCATTTACATAAACCCAAAGAGCAGGTAATATATTAAAACAATAAGTTTTAAATTAATGCCTAGATATTCTGTGACTCACAGTCTTTCTGACACTCATGGCCAGAACCTTCATAAAGAACATGACTCCTGCAACATGGTCAAAACATAGAAAAGGTTTAAAAAACAAAGGCACTAAGTATTCAGTGGATTTCATTATCCTAATTATCTATAGAAATATTGTCATGTTATGAAATCACCTGTAAAATATACCTCCAAGATTAGAAGGTTTAATTTTTATTGTAAAATAGACCGTGTCTACACAGGTTGCTTACTACAAGCCTACTTTTCTTTATCATCTCTTTCTTGACAGTTAATTTTGATAAAATTTTTTGATGAAGAAATATCAGTGTTGCTGGTATATGCCAGGTAGAGTAGACAAGGTTGTGTACAATTTGAAAGAGCGAGCAATGAATTAAATTCAAGAGTTAATTTGCACATGGAATGATCTATACCAGGAGACAAATTCTGACTCTTTAATGCGGTAGAAGGAAAAATTTCCATGTTTCTTTAAGTTATGTCATGTGATAATACATGGGACTCTTTGATAATTATCTTATTGCAAGCATTTGCAACTTTTTACAATATTTACAATGAGAAGGTAATTTATCTCCTTGTCTTTGTACATCTTTTTAAAAGGGGCATATACTTGGAATGAGACGTGCAACCACACACGTGTATATAAGGTATACACATAGTTAATGATTAGGAAATTGACATTGAAAAAAGTTAATTACTTCTCTGAGTGGCAGGGTAGAACGTAAAACAAATGCTCCTATTCTGAATCCTTTTCCCAACATCTGTCAGCCAGAAATTTTTAAATTAAGATTGTGGCATCTAGGAATTTTCCTGTGGGTCATGCAAAATTATTCCATATCTGAGCTAGAAATGCTAGAAAGAATGCTAAATTGATCACAATAACCCTTTAGAATGCCTTCAAATATTAAAATATTTTCTTTAACATGCCTTAAGCAGAATAAAGGAATTAGTTCTACACATATTTAGGCCTTTCCGTGTCAAAGTTCTCAAAACTTGCATTTTTCACAAGGCCTTTCTAATGAGTTCATTGTTTTGTTTATTCTGCTCATAAGAAAGTCTGATATGACCTTTATATTTATATTGCTAATAGCTGTCAGGGGTTGGTTCTCAGGCTCTTTCTGCTACAGCATTTTGACCAAATTAATTGAGATCGAAGTCCATTTAAGGGAAGACCGTCAGTCCAAACTGGCTGATAAACGGACCAATCAGGACCATCGGGCCAGAGTCTTTACAGGAAGTTCAGGATATGAGGTGAGGTAGATAAAGCAAATAAGACATATGCTCAGAAACATGTTTCAGAATTAAATTGCCAAGGCAAGTACAGAAGCCTGGAAGAAAAGAGTCAGGAGGTATGGAAGAAGCAGGAGTACTCATACTCAGAGGCTTCTTGGAAGGGGCCAGGGAAGTAGCATTGCCTTCAGAGACGAAAACACCCATGGCTTTATCACAGTGCAGCGTACCTGGATGTATTTTTCTCATAAATTCTCGAAGTCAGTGAGTAAAGGATCATCTAGAGAAACTGATGGCTATTTTTATTCAACTCTCATGTGTCTATGTACCAAACATAGGAAATACAAGAAGTTTACCATTGTATGGGGAGAAATAAAAATAATCTATTAAATTGAACATGTGTACAGGCACAGTGGCAGTCCAAGGAGAAGACTGTCCATTCTGTATTTCTACCCCAAGAGCCAGGAGAGACATCTGGAAGAGGTGATGCTTGATTCAGTCTTGAAAAGTGGTAATAATTACATTCCCGATGGGTAAAGGTGGAAAAGGTATGTCAAAGAAATTAGTTTAAGGTGGGTCTTCTCAAGATACAACTGCTGAGGATCGGTGGAAAGAGCAAAGCCAGAACTTTGGAGGCAAGGGATTCGAAAAAACTTAAGACACAAATTGTCTATTGATCTTTCCATTGAAGAATTGATAAGAAGTTTCTGTAATGAACAGTCAGGCCATTCGCTGGGGTAAGAGCCTCCTGAAATGGTAAAGTGGTGCCGATATTATAAGTAAATTATGTGAGGGGTAGTTTCAGACCCCAGTAGCCAAGCTGTGTGTGAAAGTACATTGTTTTGGTTCTTATCTGTCAATCAAAACATTTCCCTTGAGAGTTTTGAAGACAGTTTGATGCTATGGTTGAGAGAATGGATTCTGAACTCAGCATGCTGGTGTTTAAATTCAGGTTTCTCAGTTCACCTGTTGTCATTTTGCACGAGATGCTTTACTTCTTTGCGCAACTGTTTCCTCATTTCCAAGTGGGAATAATTAGAGTAATACGTAATCATGGATTGTATTGACAAGTAGTGAATTAATATGTGTAAAGCTCTTAAAGGAATGCCCAGCACATATTGAGTATTCAATAACTAATCGCTATTATTGATCTGAACTTAAAAGCTTGGGCACTGTTTTTTGGTTTATGTTATAAAGTTATCTATGCTAAAGGTACTGATCCAAAATTAAATAAATATACTATTTTTTAAATGATTTTGTCCAATGTATATTGAAAAGCATTACTGAGGTAACCAGCTGGAAGAAAAAGTACCAGCACAAAGCAAAATTCTTGGCTCACTTTTTAACAATTTTTCTGGCAATTCCTTAAATTCTGTAAATGTACGAGTTTTCCAAGTTTTTGTCTGCGGCTCCCCAATCTTTTCATTCTAAATCCTCTCCATTCCAGCTAAGATCTTCCATCTAATTCCCTTCACAAGCCTGAACACTAGATACTCTTAAATGTCTTAAGCTCCTACCCCATGTAACAGCTTCCACATTTTTATGTCCTTGCCCAAGACCGTTCTACCCATTACTAGGTTCCTTATCTCAATTTCTCCCTTATTCTCCTATTCGCCTGCACTTGGAATTATATTTACGTCCTCCTAGCTCTCATTTGGCCTTTTCCCACCAGGGTCCCTTCACATAATCCAGGAAATTGCTAATTCATCCTGGTCCTAGCAGCTTTAGCCTGACCCTCTCCCTGGCTGGCCTCCCTGAGTCAGATGCTTATCATCTCCTAGACGAACTATTTCAGTTGCTTCACAATAGTTTCCCTGGATAAAATCTATTGCTTTTAATATGCGTCTTTTATGTCCCTGACAGATTTTTCTAATAAAATACAGATGATATCAAGTCACTTATCTGCTCAAAGAACTCCAGTGACTCACCACGGCTGGGGGTCTAAAGGTCAGAGTTGTATTAAGTATATTCCAACACCTGGCCTAACCCCATCTGTGGCCATACCCTTCTGCTGTCCTTCACTTATTGCTTCAGACCATGCAATAACCTCCTTCAGGCAGGCCCTTGCTCGAGTTCCCCGCCCTGAAATAATGCATTTGCCTGCCTTTTTATTCACATTTCAATGTTCTGCTTTTTTCTCCTACTGAGCACTTCCTTTATTCCACTAATTAACATAACATAATTCCTCTTCTACTTTATCAAAACAGTAGGCGGATTCAGGTTTGAAGAGCCTCTTAGAAATTTTGGGGCTCTTAGAAATTTTGAAGTCCTGGGTATGAAAAAGGATAGAAAATTCTGAGTAAAAAATTAAGTTGCTGTGAAAGTGAATATTTGACATGAGAACTCACAATACTATACATTCACATACTATTCATGAGAAATCACAGCGTACTATACATTTTTTAAATTAATTTTTATTGGAGTATGGCTGCTCTACAATGTTGTATTAGCCTCTACTGCACAACAAAACGAATCAGCCATACGCATACAGAGATCCCCTCCCTTTTGGACTTCCCTCCCATTCAGGTTCATACTATACATTTTTTAAAAGCTGCCCAAAACACCACGAGTCATGTAATATTATCTAATATTTTTATTAATGAACTACCTGTCAGAGTTCTATAATACCAATGATAATATTTTAGATAATATATGTAATCCATTATTTATGTCATTTATATCTTCTTATAAAACCAATGACAATAATATTTTCTGATGTCAAGAGAGTAGCAGTATAATTCAGTATTACTTTTATCATGATTGATCAAAATATGTTTCCGATTATTGACAGCTTAGAATTTCCCTCAACCTAAAAACTTGTTATTGTTAATGTCATGAAAAATTGTAGGATAGTTACCAAATTCGGGGAAATTCTATCAACTTTTTTCATATATGAGCTACACAATTTTAGGGATTGTTCCATAGATCTCTATATGTTTCAAGAAGTTACTCCATCACTCTGCACCTGTTTTTGGGGGGCACATGCCTGAGGACACATTGACGTTGCCATACAATTCCTGCACCACACATCTGCGTCATGACCCTGGGTGAATGCCCGGTGACAGTGGAATACTTTTCTATGCAAGAATGACTAGTAATAAGTTAGTTCTATGTGGAAGTAACTGCAAACAGCATAACGATATCCCGCTAAACTGACATTTAATGTATCTCTGAGCCAACTTCCTCCTAGCTAACTGGTACTGATGCCCTTGGCCACTCCAACATCACCCAAATGAAGACTGATGAGATTAAGGGAGAGATACAGTGAATTCAACCACTGCTGTTTAAATATCTTACTTTCATTGCTAGGATCCCCGCTCAAGTCAGTGTTCCTAAAAATAAGCTCAGCTTATCTTTATTAACTTCACTAATGTGCCGGAAACAGATTAACTTACCTTTACTAACACTCTTACTCCCTGCTGCTTCATATGGTACTTTGCTGTTTTCATGTATTATGTACATGTGCTCTGTTGTATTTTGTAGTATACACGTCCAATTCTCTTTTGAACTGACAATCAGCAATGAGTTCTAATTGTCTTTGTGTCCATCATGGTAGTTGTATTCTGTGGATATCCAACAATTACGTGTTGATTTAAATTGGATTAGTTTAGGAATAACTAGGAGTCATATTGAAAATTACATCTTCTCCTTCTTTACACATTGGAATTGAGGTCAGAAATATAGCAGTCCTAGCTAAAGTTAATTTTACATACTTCTGTATTTAAGAAATAGATTTTGTAGAGATTAATCCATGCAAAAGTAAGATTATATCAAACTGATTATGACATTTTATGGATAAAAATAATGATCAAAGAAGAGTAAAAAAGCAATATGTCTATAAAAATGAGTGAATAATGATAATAAAGACCACTCTTCTAATAATATTAATCAAATAAAAGTCTCTAAAACTAAAATATTTCCTTCAGGGAAACTACCCATTAATCATATTTACATTAAGTTGAGCTATATGAAAATGCCAATAGTTTGCCATTTTTAACATACAAAAATGGCAATTTTATACAATTCAACCCAGTATATTAATACATTTGTTCTTCAGTTTTTAGTCATAAAATCAGAGAAAAAAGTAACACTTTTCTTTTTCCACATTCAGTCCTCAAATTGCTTTTGGAAACATTATAGATTGTGGGACTTCCCTGGTGGCACAGTGGTTAACAATCCGTCTGCCAATGCAGGGGACATGGGTTCGAGCCCTGGTCAGGACGATCCCACATGCCGTGGAGCAACTAAGCCTGTGCGCCACAACTACTGAGCCTGCGCTCTACAGCCCGCAAACCACAACTACTGAGCCCACGTGCCATAACTACTGAAGCCCGCACTCCTAGAGCCCGTGCTCCGCAACAAGAGAAGCCACCACAATGAGAAGCCTGTGCACCACAACGAAGAGTAGCTCCCTCTCACTGCAACTAGAGGAAGCCGGCACACAGCAATGAAGACCCAAAGCAGCCAAAAATAAATAAATAAATCTATAAAAAAAAAAAAGAAATATTATCGATTGTGTAAAGTACGTATTCAGCTAGTGGTTATGTTTCCTTTAGCCATGTTACTGTGACAAAATTATAGCTATAAACAAAAGCAAATCCAGGGTAGTTATTCATAAGCTGTAATTCTCTGTACTTTCACACAATGGGCAACTTCTGTCTGTGATCTTAGACAAATTGCTAGAGTGCAATACCTAGATTTGGGCTTTAAGTAGAGACAAGGGAAACAGAACCTGCCAGAGTTAATGTAGCCAGATAATGCATTTTTTCTCCAGAAATGCACACCCCAAATAGAACATATGCTGTACACAGCTGTAGTAGCATAACCTCTATTTTTCCCCACCATGTGTTCTCAAAAGGCTTGTTTCTTTCTTTCCCATCAAAACTTAGTTTTATTTCATGTCAGATTTTGATTAATAATTTACTTGAGATTTGTAATTACTGGAATACAATACAATATAAAAATGGGATTTTAAAAAGAATTTCTTTGTTTTCATTAAAGAAGTCATATACATGTATATATGTATACATATATGTGTATATATATCTATATTAGCAAATTTGGAAGAACAAAGTGGGCTAGAAATCAAGAGTAACTGTAGCTCAGAGATACCCAGTGTTAACATATTGATATGAAACCCGTCAATAATTTTTCTATGCATATATATGAATTTGGATTTTTAATTAAATGGCTTTATTGTGATATAATTTACATACCATGCAATTCACCCATTTGAAGCATAAAATTCAATGTTCTCTGGCATATTCACAGTATTCTTGGCCTGTCCTGCCTCCGTGTGTGGCCTTCACCCTATAAGCCGAGAGTGGTTTGATTAAGGGAGCTCCCAAAGTCTCTGACACACCCACCAGGAAGTTAGTCTCTGCAACATGAACTTGGTAGGATAGAAAGTGTCAGCAGCCTGCCCCTTTTGTTAAGAAACTATCCTTTGATTGGGAGATGAAGGACAGGGAACCTCACCTTTGCCACACCTGCCCACAGAGGAGCTCCCATCAACCTGAGCTGGGTTGCATAGGGGATATGGGAGGGGCTAGGTTATATGCCACAAGTTCACTGTATATAGTTTTAGCAGATTTTCTTGAATTGTTTCATCATTTGCCATATGTCCTCAGCTAATTCCAGAGAGTTTACTTTTTTTTTCTTTTCTTTGCGGTACGCGGGCCTCTCACTGCTGTGGCCTCCCCCATTGCGGAGCACAGGTTCCGGACGCACAGGCCCAGCGGCCATGGCTCACGGGCCCAGCCGCTCCGCGGCATGTGGGATCTTCCCGGACCGGGGCACGAACCCATGTCCCCTGCATCGGCAGGCGGACTCCCAACCACTGCGCCACCAGGGAAGCCCGAGAGTTTACATTTGAAAAATAATTTTCACCAGTTATGTTGTTTTGCTGTGGACCATATGCATGGAACCCCTCAAGATGCTATTCTGGGAGTAGAACTACACAGCATCCAGTGTTTTATGGATAACCTCTTTGGAGTCACTATGTCTTCTTCCCAAGGATAAGAACATCATTTGTTTGACCTCTTCAAGTACAAAAGCAAGATATTGTCTTTTTTATTTACTTTCTCTTTGTCACTGTGTCAGTTCTAAGATTGAAACCTAGAGGCAAACACAAGGAAATTTATCCCTTTAATATCATGTGTAACACATAAATTACCTTATTAGCCATAATCACAATAATAAATATAGGGTGACTATGATACAGTGAGAGCCACGTCAAGAAACTTATATACATTATGTAATTTAATTATTACATTAGCCCTAATGAGTAGTTTTTATTAATACTAGTATAATATAATATCCTATCTTAGTATCCTATTTTCACAGATGAGAAAACGTATTTTCAATGAGCATACGTTACTGTCTGACTCCCATGGAGCTAGTAAATGATGGAGCTGCGATCTAAATTAAGATCTATTCCCAAGAGCATATATATTCCAAGAGAATATTCTGCATCACAACAGAAAGGCAACATATTAAATTTATACAATTATTTCTGAGGTGTAGTGGATGCAGTTGTACAAATGCCCTGACCCTCTTCAGGACCGTCCCAGTAGTACTGGCTGCTGGTGGACTCAACAGATGAGACTCGCGCCAGGAATTGCTCTCAGCCAAAGGAGGGCTCTGTGCCATTTGCCTGCCCTGAGCCAGTGTGCACTCAGTGGCTGGTCACTGCAGGGAGGATGGGAAGGGCTGAGGTGGTGTGAGGCTTCACGTCCTCGCCTCAGGTGGGACCACTCTGAAGGGTCTCGCAGATGCAGAACTACTCTTTGAAGTCACTGGGTCTTCTGTTCTAACCACACTGGAGTTCACCTTCACCCTCTGCCCAATCCTCCCTCCCTCAGCCTTCCACGGGGATTGCCTTCTGAGCACGTTTCCTAGTTAAACTCCTGAACAGGCACCTCAGCATCTCAGGGTGTGTTTCCTGGGAAACTCATCTATGCCTGGAAGGATGAGTAAGGCCAAGGAGGACCTTTTAACTTTACCCACTGGGTGGGCACAATAATCCTAATTTTCAGAACCTGTGAAAAAGTTATATTACATGACAAAGGCATATTAAGGATGCAGATTAAATGAAGGTTCCTAATCAGGTGACGAAAGAGAGGAAGACCATCCTGAACTAATTCAGGTGGGCCCAGTGTAATCCCAAGGATCCTTGAGAGAGGAAAGGCAGAAGAGGGAGAGCGGAGAGCTGGTAGCCTGAGAAGGACTTGAAGGGACAAAGCATAACACTGCTGGTTTTGAAAATGGAGAAAGGGGCTGAGAAGGAAGGAATGTGGACACCGTGGAACGCTGAAACGTAAGGAAACAGATTCTCCCTAGAACCTCCAAAAGGAACACGGCCCTGCCCACCCCTTGAGTTTAGCCAGTGAAACTAACTTCGGACTTCTGTCTCTAGAAGTGGAAAGGAATACACTTATTACAGCAGTGAACCAATACACTTCCTGCTCTTCTATAAAAATTGTTGTGTTTCAACTCTGCGGCTGTTTATATATCTTCCTCCATGGGTCTGTACCTTTCTCACAAAAGAAAAAAAAAAAAAACTGATGCCTCACTTGTATTTGACCCACAGTGCTACAGCACAGCGAGATTATTTGGCATAGGCAGCAAAATCTAATCTGTTCCTATAAGTCAACAGGTGAAATGATTCCTCTTTTTAATACCCTAAGAGTAGCCAAATGTAACTTAGGAAGTAGTATAACCATCTTCTTCTTCCTGTTACACTGCCTTGAAATCATGTCTCCTTTTCCTATATGTGGAAATTTGGACCTACTAAGTTCCAAATTTGAAACAAACGCTATCCCCAGGTACTCTTTTGATATCCATACTCAAAGAGATGATTCTCAAAAAGTGCTCTGTTCTCAAGGAACTCTAGTCTTTACATGAGCCAATCTCCTTATTTTTTTGAAGATCCATTTTAGTTAACAGAAATGATATTATAAAACTGCATTCTTGATTAAGCGAGAATTTTATTAAATAAATTTTTGTTTGAAGTTTCCATTTTATTCTTCAGTATCTTGTGTTTATCTTATGCTAATTCTTTTAGAACCTGAATAATTTTCTCTCTCCTATTCCTGCTCTGTTCAGTAGCATGAAACAATTATAAAAGTAATTACATTAAGTCAGGTTTAAAGTGGAAAACTAAATAAAATTACAAATACATATTTTAAAAAGCATTACCTTGCCTTGAACAAATTAACTTTATCATTGTTAAAAAGATATAAGTTGTAGTGTGAACGACCTGTTCTAAATTCAAGTGATTTTTGTCAGTTAGAAAACATGTCTCTTGCTGTTTTATGGAACAGATGAAGGAGGAAACAACCTCAGCATCCTGCCATTGGCAGTTTCAGACGCAGACACGAGGGAAAATGTCTGAATAGCTAATACCTTGAGGATGATTCAAAAGTGTCATTAAAGGCTGCTTTGTGTGAAAGTGTGAAAACAGTAGGCATGTTATCCTATGCAAAAAAAAAAAAAAAAAAAAGTGGGAGGTGAGAGTGGATTTATCTTCTGTTGTCAAAACTGACACCTTCTTTGTATACTGGGTTCCTTCACCAAAGCATTCCACAATTGCTTTTGCCATGCCAAACCTTCTTCTATTTTGTTGTAATTAAAATATATACAGACTTAAAGAACTTAAACCTACTGTTAATTGTATGGCTTTGGGAAATGCTATATACTTCCTGAGCAGCATTTAGCAGAAAAGAATTGACATGAAAAAAGAGCAAAGAAAAGGATCAGATTGTAACAACATGTTGACTTGAGAAGATTTATATAAAATGTTTTAAAGGTTAGAGAAAGGTGTGAGTAGGTCTCACTGCACAAGTTATGTACCAGGTAAAACTGAGTGTCAGTCTGCCTTAAGCTCATAGGAAAGAATCAAAATGAACTGTCGCCCTAACCCAACACTCCAAAGCGGAGGGAAGGGCAGTGGTTCCCCAAGTAAGGGAGATGTTTGTGGGCCACCGTTGCCCCACCATCTACTTGAGGGTGATGGCTGTGATGCAGTTCAGCCTTCTGGCGTTCATAAGCTGCCTGCTTCGCCTGCCTGCCTATCCATCTGTGCAAATGGGATTCAGTGTGACTTTAAATCTGTCTGAAAATGAAATTCAGTTGCAAGGTAAGAACTGTTAATAGAAGTGAGCAAATGGAATAGAAAGGTGTTGATATGGTAAATTGTAAGTCGACTTCACACAAATATCTCATTTTAATACGAAATTAACCTATAGCTGCAATAACTCTCATATAAGAGGTGATTCCCCATCACTAGTTTACCTGTGAATTTGGAAACTGCTAAGACCTTATGCAAAACCAGATGCACCTCAGGTCACACACAGTCAAGGTGACAGAATGATTAGTAAGCGTTAGGCTGCATATCTCTGACTTTTTCAATGCAAGGAACATACTGTGGAGTACTGTTTTCCCTCTCATATAAAATCACATTGATTTCAAGCACAGAAAGTAGCTACCTTTATTTTGTTGTAATTTCTTACCTTGTATCTTAGTTTAGACGAGCTGCAGTTGAGTTTAATTTCAGCTATGTATCTCGTGCCACCTCTGTTGAATTAGACTAGAGGATCTCTTCGAAAACTCTCTTGGGTAGCTGCTATATGATCTTAGCACAGAAACTGATAAGGTTAAAGACCCAGCCTTTTCATTTGTGGGGAATAAAAAAGAGAGAAAAAAGTTTACATATCTGACAGTCTGCCTAAATAAAACTTGTATTAGTTCAAATAAATTAAATCATTTAGAAGGTAATTACTTATGAGGTCTTTGCTGAGAGTGACACCACAAACTCGGTTGAAGCCAACTAACTTCCACTTTGCTGGCCTAGCAAACATCTCCACGAAGCTAATTCATTTTGGCTTTCTCAAAGTACCCAATTTTTTAGATCTTATAAATAAAATGAGTATTAATATTTAAAAGAGCAGCAGGGGCTTCCCTGGTGGCGCAGTGGTTGGGAGTCCGCCTGTCGATGCAGGGGACGTGAGTTCGTGCCCCCGTCCGGGAAGATCCCACATGCCGCGGAGCGGCTGGGCCCGTGAGCCATGGCCGCTGAGCCTGCGCGTCCGGAGCCTGTGCTCCGCAACGGGAGAGGCCACAACAGTGAGAGGCCCGCGTACCGCAAAAAAAAAAAAAAAAAAAAAAGAGCAGTAGGACTTATGTTTGATTGTTTAGAGGAGCACCAAAATGAATATTTAATATGGAGTCCACTTAGGGTACTCGAAATATAATTACTGGCATTTGTCCAGCTAAAGAAAAAAGAAGTGGGGGAGGAAACTACATACTGCTTCTTTTAATTAGGTGAAATTATGTGGTTCAGTAAAGCATGACAGCCTGCATAATGAGAGGAGAGACCCATGTTTAGGGGAGAATTATTGGTGACAAAAATGTTGGCAGTATGCATGTTTTACTGAGGCAGTTGAAAGCCACTGTTTTATCTTCTCATTCATAATTTCCTGCAAAGCCTTTTAAAAATAAACTGATATCAACCAAGAGAAGAAAAACAGGGAAGTGGTTTTTTTTTGGTTTTCTCTGGTTAATATAGATGAAGATAATATGTTTGCAGCGTTTCTGATGATCTAAAAGTCACCAGTGATGCTGTCTCTCTGTCTCTCTCATTCTCATTTCACGTCCTCTTTCTCTCTCTCTCTGCCGCTCTGTCTGATTCTTTCATATATATTATACATGTATATGCATATATGTTATATATACATAGATAAGTATATATATATGTATACTCATTTTTCCTATTTTGGAAACAGGTCTTTATGAAGCATTTGAAACAGAAAAAAATTAAACAAAAGAAGTATTGTAGGGCTTCAGTGGTTAAGAATCCACCTGCCAATGCAAGGGACACTGGTTTAAGCCCTGGTCCAGGAAGATCCCACATGCCGCAGAGAAACTATGCCCGTGTGCCACAGCTACCAAGCCTGCACTCTAGTGCCCGTGAGCCACAACTACTGAAGTTCATGTGCCACAACTACTGAAGCCCGTGTGCCTAGAGGCCATGCTCTGCAGCAAGAGAAGCCACTGCAGTGAGAAGCCTGTGCACTGTAACGAAAACCCAATGCAGCCAGAAATAAATAAAAATAAAATAAATAAATTTAAAAAATGAAGTACTGTAAAATAACAATGATTATTTATCCATCCTTTCTTCTTGTTTCCCTATCTTTATTTAGAGTGATACACAAAGTGCTTAGTTAATAGGTAGCATTCTATAATTTTGGTTAAAATTATATTTAATTTAAACCATATTTTATAAAGACAACTTTATTTGATATTATTGAAACAGTGAGAGAATAAAGCATTTTCCCCCAGTTGCTAGCTCATAAATCATATTGCTTTACAAACCTAGTGTATATCTAAACACAATATCATAGGCTAAAACATGAATATTGATAAATCCTGGTATTTAAAAAAAAATTCTGTTTGGAAAAAACCATCATAATCAGCATTTTAGAAAGTATTACACAAACTGAAGAAAAAAAATAGAAGAAATGTCAAACTATTATTTATATGGTTATTATGTAAAAATTCTTTTTTAATTATCAAGAAAAAAACAAGTACATTAATAGAAAATGAATCACAAAAGAAAAGACAAGGCCCAATAACTAACTGGTACAAATAGTTATATTCAGTTACTCAAGAAATATAAATTATAGGTGGAGATGAAGATGGCAGGGTCGGTGTATGTGGAACACACCTCCCCAATGAGCACATCGAAAATACATCTACAAGTGGGATGATTCTCACTGAAAACTCACTGGAAATTGGCAGAAAGACTCCTGTACTACCAAGTCTGTGAGAGAGACCCACATGGAATCATGTGGGAAGGGAAGAGAAGTGATCAGGTCAGTACCTGTGCGCCTGGGAAGAGTCTAGAAAAGGAGGGAGATTACACAGACAGAGATCCTCCCTGGGAAGTGAGCAGTTTGAGCCCATATTGGGCACCTCAGCCTTGGTGTCCAACACTGGGAAGACAAATGTCCCAGACTGATTGCAGGGCAGCTGGGACTAACAGGAGGACTGTGGGAAGCTTGGATTCCACTGGTGGGGAGTGCACACATGATTGCATACTCAGAAATAGGACGGAGAGGCCAGATTGAAACTGCACTAGACACTTGACAGCTTCCCACAATTGCCCAGGTACACGTCCCAGCCTGAGCCAAGCTCCCACTCTAGCCTTGCTTCATGATGCAGCTACACACTGGAGCAAGGGCTGCCATGGCTGAGAGGAGAGCTCAGCTGTGAGGGTCAAAGCAGCTCAGACCCAGAGTGGCATCTGAGCTGGAGGTGGGGCAAAGCCATTACTGGCACTTACACAAGCAGAGCATCAGAAGCAGTGTGGTCTCTGACCACAGCAGGGACCTCTACAGCCTGGGCCCAGACCCACCCTGAGTGCCTGCACCAGCCCCTCTTGCTCCATCACTGCTCCCCTCTGGTTTGAGGGTGCCAGTGCTTGAAGTGGGGAGAGCACACACTTAAAAGGAGTGAAACAGCTATCTATAGGAATCAGAAAAAGAAGAGCAAACAAAGCCCAAAGTCAGCAGAAGGAAGGCAATAATAAAGATCAAGAGGAAGTAAATATAATAGAGACAAAAAAAAAGCAATAGAGATGATCAATGAAACCAAGAACTGTTTTATGAAAAGATAAACAAAATTGATAAAACTTTAGCTGAGTTCATCAAGAAAAGAATGAGAGAACCCAAGTAAACAAAATAAGAAATGAAAGAGGAGAAATAACAACTGATATCACAGAGATACCAAAAAATCATAAGAGAATACTATGAACAGTTATATGCCAACAAACTGGACAACCTAGAAGAAATGGACAGATTTCAAGAAACATGAAACCTGCCAAGACTGAATCAGGAAGAAATAGACAATCTCAACAGACTGATCACTAACAGTGAAATTGAATTTGTAATAAAAAGCAAACAAACAAAGGAAAAAAATAACGTCCCAGCAAACAAAAGCCCAGGACTAGATGGCTTCACAGGGGAATTCTACCAAACATATAAAGAAGAGCTGATACCTATCTTTCTCAAACTATTCCAAAAATATTGAAGAGGATGTAACAATACCAAATTCATTCTATGAGGTCACTTTTACCATGATACCAAACCCAGACAAAGACACGGAGAAAGAAAATTGTAGGCCAAATCTCTAGTAAACACAGATGCAAACATCCTCAACAAAACATTAGCAAACCAAATCCAATAATATGTAAAAGGATTATACATCATCATGATCAAGTGGGATTTATTCCAGGGATGCAAGGGTGGTTCAATTTCTGCAAATTAATCAATGTGATACACCACGTAAATAAAGAGACATAGAAATCATATGATTATCTCAATAGATGCAGGAGAAGTATTTGACAAAATTTAACATCCATTCATGATAAAAACTCTCATCAAAGTTTTTATAGGGGTAACATATTTCAACATAATAAAGACTATTTATGACAAACCCACAGCTAACATCATACTTAATGGTGAAAAGCTGAAAGACTTTGCTGTAAAATAAGGAACAAGACAAGAATACCCACTCTTACCACTTTTATTTGACATAATATTAGAAGTCTAAGCCACAGCAATCAGACAAGAAAAAGAAATAAAATGCATCCAAATTGTAAGGGAAGAAGTAAAACTGTCACTATTTGCAAATGACATGATACTATGTATAGAAAACTCAAAAGTCTCCACCAAAAAGCTATTAGAACTAATACATGAATTCAGTAATGTTGCAGGATACAAGATTAATATACAGAAGTCTGTGGCTTTTCTATACACTCATAATGAACTATCAGAAAGAGCAAGTAAGAAAACAATCTCATTTAAAATTGCATCAAAAAGAATAAAATATCTAAGAATAGATTTAACCAAGGAGGTGAAATACTTCTACTCAGAAAATTATAAAACATTGATGAAGGAAATTGAGGATCATACAAGGAAATGGAAAGATATCCTGTGCTCTTGGATTGGAGGAATTAATATTGTTAAAATGGCCACACTACCCAAAGCAATCTGCAGATTTAATGCAATCCCTCACAAAATGCCCATGACATTTTTCACAGAACTAGAACAAATAATCCCCAAATTTCTGTGGAACCATAAAAGACCCCAAATTGCCAAAGCAATCTTGAGGGAAAAGAACAAAGCTAGAGGTATCATGCACCCTGAAATCAGGCTATACTACAAAGCTACAATAATCAAAACAGCATGGTAATGGCACAAAAACAGACACAAAGATGAATGGAACAGAATAGAGAATCCAGAAATGTAAAATATTAAAAACCATCTTGAATAGAATTTGAAAATTAAAAGGAAATGGGACTAAAACATGAAGAAATGAGTTTCTTGAACTCAAGAGAAATGTACAAGAAAGGCAAAATTACCTCAGCAATGACCAGATTTCAAGACAGTTGAGAGAACATATCCAAAAGACAATTTAAAAATGATAATTGAAGTAAAATAGGAAACCAACCAAGAGGATAAACATGTGATTTAAAAAATCAAAAGTTTAAGGAGAAAGTGGTGAAAATAAAGACAGTCAAAGGAGGGATATCACTACTGTAATTTGTCATCCTTGGGAAATAAGAACAAAACAATGGAACAGAACAAATATTTAAATCATAAACTAGGAAAACTTTCTAAAAATAAAAGAACACCTGAATCAGAATAGTGGAATGACCCATAAGGTACCTCAGAAATTTAACTCAGATCAAGAACTTCTGAGACAACTCCTTATAAAACCATTACATTTCAAAGATAAAGAAAAAACCCTTAGGAATTTGTAAGAATAAATTATTAAATTTAAAATCACACATCAAATGAGGAAGTTCTAAGAAAAAAGAATAACAACAACAAAAAACACAAACTCATTTTTCTTCCAATTGTAAATCCAGGTTCTTTCCTTAAGGCTTCTATGTCCTCTCAATTTATTACACATGAATGGTGATAGGGTAAAGACTGTTCAATAGACTTCTTAAATGACTTTTCCATATTAATAAACTTTTAATTTTTTATTCAATTCATTTACATTTCTTCTTATTTCATCTAAGAAACACCTATAACTGATATTAAAAGATACTGAAAGGGGAAAAATAATAATTTTACATAAACATCAAGTTGACACTTTTAACACCTCTATCTAAATTTGTAATTCGTATGTAACATTGTGTGAAGTACATAATTCTTACAGGTTTAAGATTTGAAGTGTCTGAGGACCTACGTGTAACATTTGTGATATTATAATTACATGTTTGCTATTTAGGTAAGATGGTATCCAAGGTTATCATTTCTTACAGATGTGAGAGGGAGTTATCTAAGCAATCCTAATGAACTCAGAAGATTAACATGGTAGGGAGACCTTAAACATGATTCTCCCTGAATATCTTCTTCCTAAGATTATACGTTCTGCTTTTTCTCAGAAAGCAAACCATCTTCCAGTATCTTCTATAGATCTAATATTTAAGTTGAAATCATTCTAATTCGGCTGGTACTTTATTTTAATAATTTTAATATTAATCATGATTAAATGACAATATAGAGAAAATACTTCATAATAAGTAACAGCAAATGAGTCATCCCTTAACTATGCTAAAATTAACCTTCACAAAACAAAAATGAGAGAGTATAAATAATGAAAATTTAGACTACTTGGAATCCCTTTGCAGTTTCTATACAATATTTAATTTTCTCATTACATTATTAGGTACAAGATTTAAATTAAGATTTTTAATTGTTCAAATTTACTGTATATGATGTTATTTGAAAGTCACAACATAGGTGATTTATATTATCCTGCATTTTTCTAAGCAATATTACAAAAAATTTTGTATTATCTGTCCACCTACCCATCACCTACCTTCTCCACCTACTCACCTACGTATACATTTACTTAACTTCAAAAAGTTACAACTGTCTGGGATGTTAATTTTGCATTCTTAGATATTATTAAGCTTTTTTAGTGAGTCTCATGTAAAGGTTACCAAAGTGACTGAGTTAATGCATGTACTCCTTGACCTCAGAAGTATCAAGAGACATGAGAATCTAGAAATTCATGTGGTGACTAGAACTTCTACTTTTTTTTAAAACATCCCCCTGTTAGAAGTATGATTTTGCTGATTGGGAAATTGTTCAAAGAGTCTAAAATCTCCTTCAAAAGGGAATTGGAAAACAGTGTTACTCCTCTTATTATATAAAAATTCTTTACTGTTGGTAGGTATCAACTTCTCAGATCATGAAAGACTACAAAGTAATCTTTACTATTTCACTGTATTTAAGGTCAATTAGAAAATGCATAGTACTTGACTGTACTGTACCATAATGGCATTGACTTCCCTAATCACCGTATCTTTAGCCCTTACCAGACTGCCTAGAACACAGTAGAAGTACCATACATATTCAATGAATTAATAAAAGCATTATTTCCTTCTTTTTTTATTGTGCACGCATGTATTTACATTTTAATTTAGAAAATAAAACAATTACCTGCCAGATAATAATTACAAAATTTTTACTCTTCACTCGTATAAAAATATTACTATCCATACTATAGCTATGTATCATTATATTATACTTAAGGCCAAACGTATTTATTTAATCTTGACCTTTAAAACCCACTGAGCTATCAATAATTTTCCTTCCCTGTAATTGTTGTTACTAATTTCAAAAAATGTTTTATTACATCAATCACAGGTAATAGCACAACTAATTGATGGGAGATGATTTTCTAAAAATGCTGTGGTTCAATTTATTTGATTGGGTTAATTATCCTTATTTTTCTTGACCTCTTCCATGTTAATTCTCATCTGACAGTAATGACCACTAGTACTGAGAAAGGAATGGTTTGGTAGTTGGATCTTGTGCCTGACTCAGCCATTAGAATGCTGGTGATTTTAGCAGATGGTTCAGTTTTTTGCACTAGTGAAATCCAAACCAGCAAACACCCCCTTGCTTTTAATGATGGGGTGGCCAAAAATCAGCAAAAGAAAGGTTTCCACATGACACCCAGGTTAAAGTGCTAACAGATTTCAGTTCCTGTGCTTATTTTTTGTGCAGAGTGGATGAAAGAGGGCATCCAGCAAAACAATGCAGAGAGCTGAAGACTCCAGCCCAAATGTGTTACTCTCTGGCTTTCCCTACGTCCCATCCTTAACATTTGTTTCTTGACCTGACCTCACCCAGACCAGGGTTGAGGTTCTGCGTAGTTCAGTAATGTAGGGGGTCTGCCCTTCTCAAAGGTCCTGCTGGATCCCTCTGGGAGAGATGTCCATTCAAGAGGTCTGAGAACAAGAGCCTTTTCATAACCTCAATTACCACAGGGTCAATATGAAACCTGGCGTCTCCAGTGGTACTTGGCTTGCCTGGCAAGCAGCTGTGGCCAGAGAGCTGCTCTGAGACCAAGTTAAACTGTCATCAGTGTCTGTCTCTTAATGACAACAGCAACAGAGGATATTTTCTGATAATTGGCTTTTTGAGCAACCAGACCCGGGATGTGACTCTTGAACAAATAAAGCCTTGTCAGGATTAAACCCCCATTAGTAATTCATAAGAAATTTCTGTCAAGTTTGTGTGTGTGGTTTTGATAGAACAAAAGAACATTAATTTCCTGACTACAAGACCTCATATGCTTTACATTTATTCATATATTTTACTTTGACAAAAGGTATATTACATCTTTCTAATAAATATATTTATGGTCTGCCGTGAGATTCATGCATAAGAATTGAAAATTACCATGAAGCTGATGGCATCCTGTTAATTGATTGAGACTCTTTCAATCTCTTTAGTGCTCATGCATTCAGTGAGGTCTTGCTGTAGGTCAAAAATATGGTATGAAAAGGGCATTAGGATGAAACGAATCAAGGGATCCGGTTAGATTGAAAACAATGTTCAGCTTGGCAAAACCCAAGTTAGAATGTTTCAAATCAGAAGTGAAAACTAAGTCAAATGGTTTAACTTAAAGTCTACTATATAGCCTTATTAAGGAACTGAATGTGTTGTAGTCACAACCATTTGGATGTTTATGATATATTATAAACATACATGTTTTATGCATTATGAAAGCCTCCTTTGATCTCTCCTGGAAACCACAAGAGCTTACCGATGATTGCTTTAGCTTGACAGTTTTTTGGAGAAAATCCATTAAGGCACACAGAAAATCACATGCTATCATTTTGAAAGAATTTATTCTGGAAAAAAAAAGAAGTTTTGCCTAAGATAGTTTGAGAATTTAAATAGGGACTTTTTACAATGCCATTGTTGCTAATAATTGTATATGTGTGTCAAAGTTGTACAAAATGCTTAGCAATGTTTATTGCTAAATATTTAAAACGTCAGTAGTACATACACAAAATGCTGATCGGTTTTTCTTTAGTATTCTGGCTTCTCCACATAGTGATAAGTATGTCTTCATTTATAAGAATTTCCCAGGCTTTCCCGTTCTTCTTTCCTATTGTGGTTATATATTGAATCTTCTTCTTTAAGCCATTTATTATTCTACATAATCTAGGCTTTACTCACATGGGCCCAGTCACCACTTTATGCTGTGCTATGTCTCTAGTACCTAGAATAGTGTCTGACACAGAGAAACCCTCAAACAATGTTTATCAAAGAATGAATATCTAACCTTGTGTATTAACAAAACAATGACAAAGCTACTGGTCAGTGTCGATGGCAATGGAAAGGCTGAAGATTTTGGGGAATATTTGGGAAAGTTATGACAATAGTACTACCCTTATAACTCTATGGAATTCTTAGTGTAGAATTCTAATGACCTGTCTTTCCAGGCTTATGTTAATCTAGTCATATGTATGAAACATATTTCCGAGAAGACAAGAATAATTGTATAGGTACAAACCATTTGTTAATTTCAAGCAAGTTTTTAGGCTTTTCAGCTACATAAATAAATGCAGTTTGGAAAAAAAATGAATGCATTTGTGAGTGAGTTTATCAATTCATTTCACATCAATGAACTTTGATCTTGACAGTAAAATATGGCCAACCAGGTGTCTCTGTCAAAAAAGGGATCCGTACTAGGACTTTGCTATAACAGAACCTCAATGACTGTCCCTTAGTTAATTAATTCCACCAGATAGTTAGCACATATCATTTAGATAGCATGTTAAAGAAAAAAACAAAAATTGAGAGTTTTCTATGTAATTATTAACCATCGTTTGGATTATCGAATTTAATTCTCACAACTACCCGTGAGGGATGAATTATGAAAGGAAAATCACCTTTACTTATCACATTATAAGGGCAGCACACTGTGCTAGCTCATGGCTCATGTATGAACAAGCTGCACCTATTGATTGCACAGTCTGAGGTCTTGAGGAGTGCTGCACGAGGCAGGCTCAGGTCACCTGTACATGCACATGCCAACGTGTGTATTTTGTTGGCAGTTTCTGTGGCCAGTATATGGTTTCAAAAATGCAACTTAAATAAGCAGATATTATGATTTTTGTGTTCATTTTCTATTGTTGAATTGCAAGTTACCACAAATGGAGTGGTTATAACAGCAAACATTTATTATCTCATTTCTATAAGTCAGTGTCTGAGTGTGGTTCAACTGGGTTTACAGCCTATGGTTTCAAAAGACTGCAATCCAGGTGTCATTTGTGGCTGCCATCTCATCTGAGGCTTGGTGTCCCCGTCCTAGCTCACTGGCAGTTGGCAAAACTGAGTTTCTTGTGGTAGTTGGAGTGAGATCCTCAGTTCCTGGGGACTATGCACCGTTCTCTGCCATGTAGCCCTCTCTATGCCATGCAGTTTGGTTCTTTGAAGCCAAAAGGACAGTGTCTCTCTCTTCTTTGGTCTCTGACCTCTGGACTCTCTTTTGAAGGACTCATCTGATGAAATCAGACCCACTTAGGATAATCTCCCTTTTGATTAACCACTGCCTTAGGGCCTTAGTTACAGCTGCAAAATCCCTTCATCTTTGTCATAGAGGTAATATAACCAGGAGAGAGAGATATCATCCCATCTTTGCTATATTCTCTTAGTTGGAATCACATTAAAACTCCTGCCCACACTCAAAGAGAGGGGAAAGTGCAAGGCAGGCCACATCTAGAGTTCTCTGAGAATTCCACCTTGTACGAGGGATGCAGTCAAAACATTTTAGGGCTTACCTTCCTACATGAGCCTCTGTCACACTTCCATGTCACCTGCCTAGTTCATGGATACATTTGTGTTTGGAAAAATCTAGTTACAAGTTTAATACGATAAAAGTATAACTAGGTAGCTGCATTTCTTAGAATTGATAGGTCTTGAAGAAAAATAAGTGATTTTTAAATACATCTGTAAAGAGTTGTTTATTCTTATTATCCTTGATCTAGCTGTCAAGACACAGTAGCAATCTGGGTATCAGGGGAAGAAAGCATTTACTTTGTGTAAATGAATACTTGCTTCGCTTCTTGGCTCTCAATATATGACAAAACTCAGGCAATTCCATCTAAACGCTTCTAGAGAGAGAGAGTGGACCTCGTATCACCTGCATCTCCTGGACGCCTGTTTGAAATGCAGAATCGTGGGCTTCATGCTGATTCAGAATATTTTTTGGTAACAAGATCTATTGAATATTCTTTCCTGTCTTTGTTGATTTAAAATAGAATATAGATGAAAAATTTTAAAGTTCTTATAGATATTTAGTAATATCTACATAAACATGCTGGACAAAGTTTGGAATCAATATAAAGTTGGGGGAATTAGGAGAACAGAGAGATGAACATGCTTCTTGTTTCCCTTTCTCTCTTTAACCTCCTATTTTTCTTTTATCCTCCAATTTGATATCCTCACAGAAGCCATAGACCTCACTTCCTCTTTTCTACTTCAAGCAGAGATTGATAAAATTTAGATTAAGCAATAAAATCAAACTGGAAATGCCATACTAGCCAGAGGTAAATGAGATGAATTAAGGGATATTTTCAGCTTACCAAGCTAGGCTTTTTAAATTTGTAAATCATTAAAAGAAAAAGAAGAAAACATAATATCAAAACACCGTATATCTTCCTTACCATTGCAAGGGAATCTACACTTCACAGGGCTCAGCAGGAGATATGATTCATCTGTGATGTGGCACACTGCAATTATTTAAAGTTAGAATTCAAAACATATTTTTACATTACAAATTCCTCTAAAACTACAGAAAAATTATATAGTAAGTACCCTAAGATCCAGAATCTCTGGTCTTATGAGCCATTAAATTCAATAAAAACTTTGAACAATAAAAGAAGAAGGAGGGGAGAACTTAATTTTAAAATAGTTTCTTCCCACATTTGATATTTGTCAAAGAAATAATGATTCTTGCTTTATTATCTTCTCCATAAATTATATTCAGAATTAGTAAGGGTTCAACATAATAATTTATTTTCACCTTCATGTTCTGAAAGATGAAGGTACTCAAAATCAGCTACGTTTTACCAAAAAAACCTACTTGATTTCATCAGGGATCCTCAATTGTCTGCTTGGCTCAAAGTTAACACAGATAAAAAAAAAAAAAAAAGTTAACACAGATCATGAAATCAGAACACCTTTAAGTTAGAAATTCACACTGATCAGCTGTGTCCTTTGGAAAATAATTCAAACTACTTCTGCCTCAGTTTCATGGGGTAAAAGGCTAGTAAACCTTTACATAGTTATGGTGACAGAATGGCTAATCTATCAATATAACCATTAATGAGATGCCTGACAAATAGTAAATGTTAATAAATAGCGGTTATTGGGTAATTCCCTGGCAGTTCAGTGGTTAGGACTCCAGGCTTTCACTTCCAAGGACAGGAGCTCATTCCCTGGTAGGGGAACTAAGATCCTGCGAACCTTGAAGACAAAAAAGTAAAGCTGTTGTTGTTATAGACAGATGAACGTTTACCTCAAAACCTTGTTTTCAATTACTGTAAGATATTTGAAAACATTAATAATTTGAGTTCTTTCTTCATTAACAGCTGTGACAATAATGTAGTTTTAAGACTATGCTGCATATTATCAAATGTCCTGATGTTGATATATCAAAAGGAGCTCATTCAGTTCCTACTTTCACATTTTGTGTGTTGACTAACACTGAAGATTATCATCTGGGTAATTATAGTACCTCTGTATACTACCGTTCTCCTATTTCACTTTATTAAGAAAAAAAATTTTTTATATCACTATCCCTGTGAAAAATGAAGAACGTTCTTCTAAATTATTTTGGTTTGATTTTGACCAACGCGTGTATTGTATATAAACTACAATCTTTTTTCTATGATAGATTTCAAGATGTAACAGACGTTTAAACATGATCTCTGCCCTAAGATATGTAACACCCAAAGAAGAGCAAATTAACACACATCAAACAACAGGGAGTCCATGACAGAACAGCTTAAAGAAACTCATTTTCATAAACCTCATTGTTGTGTGCCAAGTTTTATGGAGTAGACAGAAAAATCTGTGGAAGAACAGAAATGAAAAATGAATGGAAAGTGGCGTGATTCTGGTAGATGTTGTTCATTCACTCATCTGCCCACTTGTTAACTGTACATTTGTGCTCAGTTTACCACTTCATAAGACCCTTGCAAGCTTGCAGAAGTAAAGGAGTAGAGGAAGGCATTGCTTCTTTGTCAGAGGTCTGGGTACCGGTGGAAAATACAATGAGGAAGGTTGGAATGTGTTGGCTCCTGATTATGGGGAAGGACACTACTGAATAGCACAGAGTGTATTCTGGAAACTTATCATCACTTGTAGAGATTCTGTTAGCAACCATTACCTGAAAAAGACACCCCCCCAACCACCACCTGCCATTTCCCCAACTCTGCCACTTCTCCAGCCAACTGGACCAGAAGTAGAGGCCAAGTCCAAATCCAGTTGACCTGTCTGAAAGGATGCAGAGGCTGTAGCTAGTTGTTGGAAATTGACTTGAAGCTCGTGGCCATGCATTGCTATTCTCTAGCAGCAGGGTTTCTAAAGCAGAGAAGATAGAGGGTATGTCACTTCTAGAACACAAGAAGATGTTTGTTCTCAGCTGCTTCCCAGCAATGTCCTTACTGAGCATGGTGGTTTATCTCTTGTGTTCATCACAAGGGCTATGCGCTATGAAAATTGTTATTCTTACCACCCTTACTTGGAATTTCTCAGGGGGTTATCTGTGTTTTGTAACCAAGTAATTTTGACTCGCGCTGAGGTGTAGAATGAAGCCAAGTCATGGTGAGTCAGGAAAGCTGAGCAGACAAATTGTGTTTAGGTATAATAGGAAATGACACCATCGAAGCCTTTGAATAGGAACCTGAAGTGATCAAAGTGGTTTTAAGAAAGAGGGATTTGGCAGCAGTGTTCAGGATTGATTAGCTGATCCTAGAATCATGTAAGCCAGCTCAGAGGTTCATGCAGTATGTGGAGAATCAGATTTGTAAATATTATATATATCTAAATAAAATTAATGCTCACTGTTACAGAAGTAATGGCTACCAGATGATGAAAATTTATGATGCACTGTACTTTCTAAGAACTTTAGGTATACTAATGCATTCTACTTTTACAGTCAATATTACATCTTATCTTTTAACAATTAAATAAGCTTAGCAAGAAGAAACATCTGGTTTAGTTCTTCAGCTGGGACTTAAACCCAGTTCTATCTGATACCAGGAACTATTACTCTTTGTTTTCCAGATTTTCAATAAAATGGACATTATGGCAGCAGATATCTTGTATCACATCCTAGCACCTGGGTTAGATGCTAAGCATGTGAAAGTGAATAACCCTGCTACTCTGAGAAGTTCATACCAACTGCAATGTTTTTGCAAAGCACATTACCAAAAAACCTTTTTGTATAAAGTTTTTAGTCATTTAAAGTAAAACAGAATGCCTCGTGATAACTGTTTCAAAGAACTTCGAGTGTAATTATCACATATAATTATCACATCTCCAAAGGAGAACAGTATTTACAAATAGAAACACTTAAATACCCTTATTTAAAAGGGTTTCTTGAAACTCTTTTAAGAGGCAAGATCACAAAGTGAGACCAACATGGCAGGAGAGCAGGTGATCAGAGAGATTAAGTTAAGACTCCAGTTCTAGAGAAGGTGACAAACCCACAATCAGTGCTTGAGTTCTCTCTGGAATGGTTACAAACATGAGAAGGGGCATGGGTGAGTCTCAAAATCTACCATGAAATCCTTTGAAGGAGTCCTTAGAAGCCGAAGGTGAAAGGGGTGCAGAGTGTTCTGTGGAGGTGGGGCTGGGAGGCAAGAGTGTTATTAAGTTGAGGGCTGGTAGCTATGAGTACAGCAGAGTCCAGTGACATGGAGTGTCTGTCCCACACTGTCCCTCCACACTGACCCAAGAGGAAGTTTTCCAGCCCCGTCACCTTCAATATAGTAATTCAAAGCCAGTGACAAAAAGAAATGGCACCATAAACAGATAAGGAAAACTTCTTGGGTGGGAAATAGACAGAATAAAAGGAAAACACCGATTTTCCTTCTTTTCTAAACTGCAAGAGGCATCTCTTGAAAAAAGAGAAGTGTCCAGTATGAAGACTAATTGGAATTAGCCACAGGGGCAGGGTGAACCCGTATTTGTGTATGTGGGGAGAGAGTCCTTGATGTCACTCCAGAAGCTCTCCTGCAGGGGACACGTCCACACCTCTAATCTGGCCAGAATCCATACTTATATCCTGGGATTTGATCACCCCTATAGATGCCCCAAACCAGAAATGGCAATAGATACTCCAAAAGGATATGAGTTTAAAATAAATATTATTGATATATATATGGAATATATGCAACAAAAAAGAAACCAAAAATGGACAACCTAGAGCAGAGGAGGTACAATTAATAAACCAGAAAAATTACCAATAAAATAATACAACCCAATAATAACAAATATCTTTTAGTGAACAGAATTAGGTACTTAAAAAATGAAACAAGAACAAATATTCATGAAGAACAGGAATAGATATTCACAAAGAAAATTCTAGGTAAAACACCATGTTACTTTCAGTAAAGAAGTCAATAGATGGGATAAATAACAAAAACAGTCAATGCATGAATGAATAAGGTCCTGAAAGAATAGGTTGAAGAGACCTCCCAGAAGATAAGAACGATGAGATTTAAAATCTAATGGGATATAGTGGACAAAAGACGTGTTGACAACTGTGTAATAGAATCTCAGAAGTAAAGGGAATAGTTCTTAGAAGAACAAATATATTAAAAACTAAATGAAATTTTTATAGTATTTAAGTAAACAGAAACTCATACTGAATGGACCCATACATCTATGTATGAAAGGCAAAATGAAAACACAACTCAACCCACAAATTTTCAAAAGTTCAGAAACAAATAAATAAATCTGGGATCCACCAGAATGAAAAAGCAGATTGTTTATAAAGAACTAGGAATCAGATTGGCATAGGTCACGTTAACAGCAACAGTATATGCCAAGATGGAGATATTCTCAAAACCTGAAGGCAGAGAATGTGGAGCTCAGCATTTTATATCAAGTCAAACTCCTATTTAAAGGAAAAAGTCAAATATATCTTTCAGCATTAAAAACTGAAAGATTTGGGGCTTCCCTGGTGGCGCAGTGGTTGAGAGTCCGCCTGCCAATGCAGGGGACACGGGTTCGTGCCCCGGTCCGGGAGGATCCCACATGCCGCGAAGCAGCTGGGCCCGTGAGCCATGGCCGCTGAGCCTGCGCTCTACAACGGGAGAGGCCACAACAGTGAGAGGCCCGCGTACCGCAAAAAAACAAACAAACTCAGATTTGGACATGCAAGGACTGTATTGGGAATAACGATTGGAAGAAACACTCCATCAGGAAGAGAAGAGAAAGTCCCAAGAGTGGGAATGTATCCATCTGATAGACACACAATACTCTAGAAGGCAAACTCAGCATCCCTCTTCAATTGCACCAAATGTGATCCTACTTGCAGTGCATTGGACTAGCTTCCAACCAGATGACCAATGGAAAATCTGGGTACCACTCAGTCTACTGCCTTTTCCGTTGCTCTCATGTTTAGTCTCCAAATCCTGCCACTTATCACTGCTTACTAACACTTAATAATCAGTTATCACCTACCTACATTTGACAGTTGCTTTATTCCACCATTTCCTCCATTGCCTGATCCAGATTCCGTCTACATGACATCTGACCCTTAAAAGAGTCACTTTGAAGGGACAAACAATCCTTGGTAAGTGACCATTTTGCATCCACTCTTCAATGAGCTCTCTGGGGGCTATCTTCTCATCATAAACTCAGTCTCTTCCAGCATGGATTTCCTTAATCCCCTACTCTGAAGTTAGTTTCAGCTTCTATAAGGACCCTTGCCTCGTGATCCCATTATCTTTTGACAGTGGACAGAGCCTATTCTTTTTTCTATCTCCTCATGAAGACCCCCAAGCAACTTGAAGGCAGGAATTGTTTTCTTATCCACTGTTTATAAATATTTCCTGAATCATTGAAAAAAATGAATGGATGGGGAAAAAAACAAAACCAGATTCTATGAGATCTGATTTAAATGCCAGCTTCATCATTGTAGATATGGTCAAGTTATATAATTATCTCTCACTTTATTTTTTTCCTCACTTACAAAGTAGGAGAAGTGATGCCTAGAGCACGGTTTTGCCATGACTTTAAGCGGGGTTATGATACAAAAACACTCAGCACAATGTTGCATAATAGTTACACAGTGTAGTTTCCTTCCTCGAGAAACAAATATCCTTTAAGAACTATTTGGTGCAAACTATTATTCTAGGAAAGACAGATTAGTCATTGACAAAATTAATCAGATAAAGAATTTCCAGTTTAACAGAGATAAGTTATGATACTTATCATTAAGACTGAAAAACATACACTTGCCCTACACACAACAGCTTAAAGATGAAAAACCTGGATACTTCTGTATCACCCAAAGTGTTTAAAATGATACAGATTCCTGAGCTTCATCCCTAGTCATTACAGTGTGAGAAACCCCTGGTAATTATGGGGAAAGACAGATTCAGGCGGGATTTCTCAACAATGACACTGCTGACGTGCGGGGCCGGATGCTTTGTTGTGGAGGGTAACTTGTGCATTACAGGATGTTTAGCCGCATTCTGTCCACTATACTCTAGTAATGGTACCACATCTCCTTCCTCTCCCCAATCACCTAAGTTATGACAATCAAAATGTCTTCAGGTATTGTCAATTTGCCCCTGAGACAAAACTATACCCAGGTAAGTACCACTAGATTAAAAAGTGATTTCCTCTCTCCTGGGCATGTTTTGGTGCTTAGTTTCTGTGATGGAGTTACTGTGCCTGCAGCAGCGATGGGGCGATGGGAGAAGCATCTTGCCTTGTATTTAGGACGTTGCTCCTGGCTCTATAGATTTTAAGCACTACCTTAACTGAGCCCCTTAACTGAACCATACGATGCAAAAATGATTTGAGTGATTACTCTCCCAAAGATGGTCCATAATAGTACCATTTTACATGCAGAGGAGGGTAGTTCATCCATTACATACAATGGATGCCTTAGCAGGTGAGAGCTTAATTGTCACATGGAAAATAGGTTGAGAGAAAAAAAAAAGTCCCTTTTCTGCTAAAACCAGCTATTATGATACTGCTTTTCAAAACTAAAGTGCTTAATGCTAACAACCTTCAACGGAAGAATCATAAACAACTTTAAAATGGAGGTGATTTTCTTCAGCTAGACCTTGAAATATGGTTTAACGAGGAATAATTTGCCGATGCCTGTGTTTAAGCATTTCCCTAAGTGCTTTTATGAGGACAGTACAAGAACTTCTATTCCAGGTTTTTGGTATGCTTGAATATGATATTGCTTTGCTCACTCTTTATGACATCTTATCCAGGACTGGCTACATAATTTACGGGGCTCATTGAAAACTGAAATGCAGAGCTCTTTGTTCAAAAACTGAAAATTTAAGATGGCAACAGCAGAATCTTGAAGCAATCATGAGGTCTGTATCATCTCAAAACACTCCCATGAAGCCGGCCATGTCCTCTTGAGATCAGCAAGTCACACGTCATGTACCAGTTTACACAGGAAGAGAACAAGGCTCTAAAGCTTCACTTATGGTCTCATGGAAATTTATCAAAGAAACCCTGATAGTTCCTCATTCAGCACATCAAAAACAGCCCTGGAAGTGCCATTGATCCAGCATTTTTACACCCAAATGAGACAAGTAGATTGTGATGCTGAGTTAGAGTTGTCTGTGGGACAACACAGGCAGTATATTATTAAATATACACAAATGCCTTAAGAAATGAAAGAGGCAAAAAAGAATTAAAAATATATATATATATATGGCCTAAACTTGAATTATGCTAGTATAAAGCTACTGACGGCATAATAAAATTTGTTGACATCATTACAGCTAACAATTGATATAACATTATTTATTACTACAGTGATAAATCCACCTGGTATACTGAACAGAGTCTATGAACTGAGTAGACTCAGTGAAGCAGTAGTTTATCAGAGCAGCCTGCCTCACGCCTTGAATGTTTTTCCTGGCTATAGACCCTTCAAGCATGACTCTCCTCGCTTAAAGGGATTCTTCAACTGAAGCAGGCGGTGTTTACCACGCCGTCCATTGTTCAGCTTTCATTCTCTATACTCCTAACTTAATTTGGAAGGGAATCATTATTAAGATAATTCAGATGATCCCAGCCCTGTATGTTATAAGATTCTACTGGAATATTAATATGATAATTGGGTAGTTATTGAAAATTTTAAGTTAACTTTTTCAGGAAATAGGAGGATAATTTTTAGCATTAAGAATCATACAGTGATTTTTAACTTTTGGATAATATGTCATAATTATGTCATAAATTTTATACGTACAGTGTTTTTGTTTGTTTGTTTTCTTTTTCTTTTGGCAACATGGTGCGGCTTGTAGAGTCTTAGTTCCCTGACCAGGGATTCAACCCAGGCCTCCATCAGTGAAACCTGTGAATCCTAACAACTGGACTGCCAGGGAATTCCCCTACAGTGATTTTTTTTTTAATTAGGAAGGGGAATTACAGTGATTTTTTAAATTAAATTACAAATAAAAAAGGTGTTTGAATAGCTGCTTTGAATACAGGGCTCTAACTCAGAAGCAATTGCTTATGTTGTTTTCCAGTGACAAGTTCATTTTATAAATCATGACTTCAGCATCAGTAAACACATGGCAAAATCATGTAGTATTAAATTATTGATGTATTAGTACGTTAATTATCTAGTCTACAATACAATGCAGTTCTCATGTTTTACTAGCATTTTATTTATTTTTGATTCAGAATACTGTATTTAGTATATAATAATATACTTAGATACTGTATCAGCGTCACACTTGAGGTTTTAGGATGTTTTGGGGCATCTGTAGGTGCAATGCAATGGTGGGGATGATGTCAGTTTATCGACATTTATTATGATAAGTGATTAACCTGCTAATACAACTCTTTAGCTAATAGATTCTTCCCTCTGTCACCTACCATAAACACACAATTGTATGCAAGTAATCATCACAAGAGAAATGTATACTAGTTCATTATTTATATTAGTTCATTATACTGAATCAAGAATGACTGGGAAGAAAAGTCAATAAAGCCAAAGATTTTTTTTTAACGATTTCAATTGGGTTAAAACAAATGTCATCTAGGACTTCTTCAATTCTAAAAAATTCCCCTCTTGGAAGGATTGTTATGCTGACACATCAAACATTTGCTTTCTATATTGATGGGTCTGTAATGGCTCAACTTTGATTTCTGGCCTTTAATCTAAACTGTCCTTTGAAATAGCTGTTGTTCATTTTCATCAGAGTTTACTGCGGGTATAGACACTTTTTTTAAAAAGATATAATTGACGTAGAATGTGGTATTAGTTTTAGGTGTACAACATAATGATTTGCTGTGTGTATATATTGTGAAATGATTACCACAATGAATTTAGTTGACATCTATCAACATCTATGGTTACAAATCTTTTTTTCTTGTGGTGAGAACTTTCAAGATCTACTGTCTTAGCAATAATAAAGCCATGGATCTTGATATACTCATTATTTTGTCTCCAATATATCATTCAAAGGATGAAATTTGGGTGTTTATTTAAAACATTCCGTCCAAGTCTCTCACTAGTGATCCTGATTCGTTCAGTAGTTTGGGTGGGTGTAGAGAAATTTTTATTTTCATCAAGAACCCAGGGAGACTCTGACACTGAGAGCCTGCTGCTTAGGCTAAGAAAAAATGCTATCATTTGTTGAATTCTTTCTAGAATGTCTGAAGAGACAGAGAAGCAACAGAAAGAAAACAAGGCAATGGGTGAAGCATATTTGCCGAGGAAAATCATCTTTATGAAAATATCGGAATAGAAAGACCTCTACGTTTATTTGGTAACAAGAAAAAGTATCAGAGGTTTATGCATTTGGAAAGCCTTGTACTGGATGGCTTATGGAATAGGAAACAAGGTAAAAGCGTGAGCTAGAATTCACATTCATAACAGGAGGGGTTTGTAGTTAATGTCACTGTCACTATTAATAGGTGTGAGAGAGAAAGGTTACTCATGATCTTGTTCGGGGAAAATTCCCAGAGAGCTCCCTTGTCTTAGAACAGGTAGAGGCTGCAGTGATCAATTCTTCCCTGCTTGTGAGAGAAGGAGAACTGTGTGTGTGGGACGGTGGGGTGGGCAAAGGCATGGAGACAACTTCTTAAAACCCAAACACAGAAAGTAAGGCTGAGATTAACTGGAAGTTAAGACAGTAGATGTAAAAAAAATGAGCAAGTATCATTATCCCGTGATGGCTAGGAGGAGGTTGGAGCTGAGAGGGGTCAGGGATCCAGAGGAGAGGCACTAGTCTCACCGATGGAACTCCTAGCAGGAGTCTACACTTTGGTCTACAACAGGAACCCCCAGTAATTGATGGTTCCTCTATGATGTGCTCTCCACGGTACAAGTGCCTGGAAAAAACCATCCTCCAATATTTAATAACATTTCCTTCAGTTCAGAGAAATAACAATGAAAGAAAAAACTTACCATGTCAAGAAAACCGTCTGATACAAAACACATAAGGTATGTGAATTGATTACAAAACCAGTCTACATTCTTCTTAGATATTTTCCCTGACCATTTTTAAAGAGTTTTTGTATACCTTTGATTTTAGCTTAAAAGAACACAATGCAACACTTTTGCTTATCATTCACAAAGGATAAGAACCTTCAAAAGAGTAGTCTGTTTTGTTGTTGTTGTTACCTGGCATTTTTTTTCCCCCTTGGTTACCAATTTTCAAGATGGATAGACTCAGAGATGACAATTGATAACCCACGAGCTGGATACATTGTGATAGTTGACTCAAAATTCTGCTAAATATAAATAACTCAAGCTTTACTTTCCCCGCTTATGACATCAGCAGGTCCCCTTGAGTGAATTATTTCTTGAGATGTGACTTTCAGTCATTTTTCACTGCAGCTATTGCATTTATTTTGCACTTTATCATTACAATTTTGGTAATTTTGAACAGAAGTATTAGAAAACCAGGGCACCCAGGTTGCTCCTTGTTAGTTCAGTGAAAATTTGGGATGTGTCTTAAGGCAATTCTAAGTAATGCTAGAGAGAAAATGTTGAAATGAATCACCTCATTCATTTGTTTCTCTTAATGCTGTTTGGATCTGCTATTAGACTCTTAAAGAAAATACATTTAGTGAACGAGTGTTGCTCCAGAAGATAGGCTATGCAGATACTGATTTTTTTCTCTAGCATCTTAACTACAAGTTCAGTCAGTGCTCAGCATAGCTCATCTGGCTGCTGAATACGCTGAAATACAAAGGGAACCCCAGGGCATTGCTGAGAATATTGAAGGACATCTTATACTGTTCACTCATCATTTATCTCCTTTGGTGTCTAAAATCTGTGAATCTTAGAGAAACATGGGGAAAAATATTAAGGAGTTGTTGCCAGGGTCATAGGGTTTTCCACTTCTTTTTTTCACATGTTAGCAGATGCGTATTTTCAAGTTCAGCAATGGTTATTTTTCTTGATTTTCATCCTTCATGTGGATTATTCAACTCCCTTTTCTTTTTTAGAGTTATAGCCATATCTAGACTCTCCAAAAAAGAAATTGCCCCCTATATGTTTCAGGAGGAAAAAAAAAAAAAAGGTGATTAGAAAGCCTCAATGTCTGAGATCTTAATTAAAAGGAGGTCATGAACACAACCTTGTTGTGTCCCCCATCCCCATCCCTGCGGAGGCAGAAACAGGCACATAGACATCAGTCAACAGCACTGTGTGGACAATGAAAAGAGATTCTCCCCTGTCCGTATCTGCTCACCTATGGCTACTGTCTGCTTTGGCAATTTGGGTATTTTCCAAATGCTAATGGAAATGCTGTCAATAACACGCTTCTCTCTATAAGTTCTGTAACTTAAAATGTTCTCAGCAATGTTTTACACACAAACAATTACAGCTTATGGTTGCTTATGTGGTTAAGAGGTGAAAATTACATCTCACAGGGTAGGAAGCAGCTCAGAATCTTTTGACAGTGAAACCCTCAGAACCCAAAGGGTCCATGTACAATATTTGTGATATTTTTATTCCGCCTTAAAGATACACACGCACACACACACAAACAGGAACTGCCTAAAAATAGAAATATAAATACAATGGTCATGAGTATAAGAGTCAAGTCTCCCAAACTTAGCTTCATGGCAGTGGGTTTTCACGATGTTATTATCTCACATGACAATTTGTAGGCAACAGTGTAGGTGGGTTCACAGTGTTTGTGAAACAGAGTAGTGCTGATGTGTTAGTCACTCTGCTATCATCTGGTGATTATCAAGATGACCCTTGATAATACTTAAGTCTGCACTCTGTTTGCTTCATTTGCTAGGCATTTAATTGCAATTTTCCCTGAAGAAGCAATTTCACTTTCCATAAGTGGGTACCATTTTTTGCAGAAGTGGGAGGGGTTGAGGAAAGGAATAGACAAGGAAAGACTTTGCTTCTCAGTGGTGGGAACTCAGAACGGTTTTTGTTGTCCCTCCTTCTCCTTTTCCTCTTCTATTGCTAAACATAGCATCTGACTATGTTTAACTAGTTTCCAGGTCAAATATAACTTGAGATAAAAATATGTTAAAAATTTACCCCCCCCATTATTTCCATACTTTTAAAAGAGCAAATTTTAAATCTATCCTTGACATTATCCAGTTTGAATGATGAATAATTTTACCTAATAAGAGTGTCCATATAGAAATATTCTTCAGGAAATCATCTTGAAAATATTTCAAACGGAATTAGATTTTTCCTGATGGGTACTTAATAAATATTGTGAGTCAGGAGAAATTATTTTTTAAATGCTTCTCACCCTGTTACTCTGTTGGTGAGTGCATAAAATACTCTAATAATTCTAGAGGAAAGTTTGACATTATGGACCACAAGACCTTAAAGTAGCAATAGCTTTGTTGTTTAATTGCCTAGAATCTTTAAAGCAGAACATACTAATAACTTTTGGTGAAACAATTATATTTGTGATATTGAATGATGACAAAATAGATAGACCCCTTCAAAAACAGATATATACATAGATAGACATGAATGTTCAGCAAAGTATTATTTATAACAATTAATTATTGAGGAAAAGTATATATTTATAAAGAGGAATTATCTATGGAATCGCTTCTCCAATAAGGGCTATGCAGCCATTAAAATTACATTTCACAGATTTGCTTGTTTCTAAGAAAAAAAGTTCATAAAACATTACTAACATTAAGATCAGTTTAAAAAATATAAAATTTATGTATGTATACAAAACCTCCTTGTAGACCATAAGCACAATGTTGATGGTGATTCTATCCAAAGAGTGGGTTTACTTGTGATTTTAATATTCTAAGTGTTTTTATGTCTCCCAGACTTTCTGCGGTGTACTGTTAATATTTTTTTAATGAGAAAAAATATATAAAAATATCTGAAAAACAAAGTATAAAACAATGTTTTAGATTTTCTGCTATTTATTCTTCAGTTTGTGTAAATGAGCATAGTAAATAATATAAAGCTACTAGACTTTTTCACTGAAAAATCCTAACTTTAATTTTAACTTCTCCTCATAGTAAACAATTCCTTACTTAGACTTTCACTTGCTTTAACCTTTAAGTTCAAATATGAAGAAATAACCAAATTTCTCCATGTGTTTATTCTGATACATGTGAACAATGCAGTAGGTTCTGGATTGTTGGTCTGGCATTTGTTTCCCCCAAATGGATCATCACACTTGGGACTGTTTCTTTCAGGAGCTAACAATTGAATAACATGTTTTAAAAATCTTATTTATAAGGAAGAGTATGTCATAAAATTATGTGTAAAACTGAAAATTTTTTTGCAGTGAAGATGTTTCAGGAGGTACAAAGGTGAGAATGACTCATGAAAAATTTAGGCAAAGGAAATCCTTTCTAGAAAACTAAATCATAAAAATGTGTATTGGTGAGAGCTGTCAAGATATTTTACAGTCTTGAAACAGAATGCTGTACAGTTAAATTTTAATTATTTTAATCTAGATAGAAAATAATGTAGTGGAAGCCAATGCTGCCCCAAACCAAGGAATGGTTATGCTTCAGTAATAAAAAGTTTTGATCGCTAACCTTGAAAAGACTCAGAATTTTGGGCATGGTCCAGTAAAGTGATATGTTGCAGTGAGGAGACAATGGGAAAGACTTGATGACAAGTAGTTTCTCTTTAACAATAAAATAAAGGTAGAAATTGCTCAGATGCTAGTTATGCAAAGGCTGAAAAAATCTAAGACAACATTTTCTTAATTATCATTCCATATACCTTCTAGCATTTTGTCTTCTCTTGTTCTCCACAGCCCCTGAAGAAGAAGAGTATATTAAATGTACTAAATGGGGCAACGGGGCTGTTATTCTTTCTTTCCTCCTTCTTCCTTCTCTCCTTCTCTCTCCTCTTCCCTCTTTCCCCCTTTCTTTCTTAGAATCTAGTTATACATTTTTAAAACTGAAATTTGTCAGCTGAATACATGCCAATTCATTTATTTTGAAAAGTTTGCAATAAAAGTACCACTCAGAGATATCACCCAAGTTTATTGAAAACTACTCTCTTCAGAAAACAAGAAAGTAATACCATATGCTAACACATATATATGGAATTTAAGAAAAAAAATATCATGAAGAACCTAGGGGTAAGACGGGGATAAAGACACAGACCTACTAGAGAATGGACTTGAGGACACGGGGAGGGGGAAGGGTAAGGTGTGACAAAGTGAGAGAGTGGCGTGGACATATATACACTACCAAACGCAAGGTAGATAGCTAGTGGGAAGCAGCCGCATGGCACAGGGAGATCAGCTTTGTGCTTTGTGCTTTGTGACCACCTAGAGGGGTGGGATAGGGAGGGTGGGAGGGAGGGAGACGCAAGAGGGAAGAGATATGGGAACATATGTATATGTATAACTGATTCACTTTGTTATAAAGCAGAAACTAACACACCATTGTAAAGCAATTATACTCCAATAAAGATGTAAAAAAAAAATGCAAAGGACCTAGAATAGCCAAAACGATTCAAAAAATCAGAATGATTTCAGTACATTCTGAAATCAAGTAGTGATACACACTACTTGATTTCAGAATGTACTGTAAAGCTACAGTAATCAATACAGTGTGGTACTGGCATAAGTACAGGCAAACAGATAAATGCAACTTAATTGAGTCAACAAACTCTTATTGCACAAGATGCTGTGTATCAATGGTCAACTGATTTTTGACAAAGGTGCTAAGACAATTCAAGGGGAAATTAAGTTTTGTGCTAAAACAAATTGGTTGTCCACAATGAGTGCTGGGAAAATTGTATACTCACAAGCAAAAAAAGTGACCTTAGACTCTTACTTAACACGATAAACAAAAATTAGAGCAAATGGATCAAAGACATAAATATAAGAGCTTAAACTATAAAACATACAGAAGAAAAATCATTATGACCTTTGCAAAGAGTTCTTAGACCAGACACCGAAGACACGATCTATACAAGAAAAAATTGAAAAAACAGATTTCATTAAAATTAAAACCTACTACACTTCAAAAGATAGCATTAAGACAATGAAAAGACAAATCACATGATTAGGAGAAAATAGCTGCAAATAGTATTTCTGATAAAAGACTTGTAACCAGAATATGTAGACTTACAACTCAATAATAAGACAAACAACCTAATTCAAAAAATGTGCAAAAGACTTGAATGAGACATGTCACCAAAGAAGATATACAAATGGCTAACCAGCACATGCAAAGGTACCAAACATTATTAGTCACTGGGGAAATGCAAATTAAAACTATGAGATACCACTTCACACTCACTAGAATGACTATTATAAAGACAGATAATATCAAATGGTAGTAAGGACAGAGAGAAACTGGAATGCCATAACATGAATGAACCTAAAAAAGTTTTGTTAAATAAAAGAAATTAGACATAAAGGACTATATATTTATATGAAACATCCAGAAAAGACATGTATTTATAGAGGGAAAAAGCAGGTCAAGTGGTTGGCTGAGGGTGGATAATGACAGCAAATTTACTCAAGGGAATATTTCTGGGTGACAGAAATGTCCTAAACTTGATTATAGTGATGTTTGCACAACTCTGAAAATTTACTAAAAATCATTGACTTGTACATGTAGCGTCATTGTTATGGTACGCAAATTATACCTCAATAAAGCTGTTTAAAAAGCCAAAAAAAAAAAAAAAGGAATACATTTCAAACCCATAAAATGTTCTAACAATAAAGAAGCTGTTACTGGTTAAAAGTTTTGTGGAAGTTATATACTTTAGATGTGGATTGAGGCTTAGGCATTCAAAACTTAACACTAATATATATATATCTTTTTCTCTTAATGAGTAGGCTCTACACTTTTTTTATAGGTAATTATTTTGAAATTTTCTTTTTGGCATAAAAACTTTATATTTGATTTTTTTGTTTTTTAACTGGGCAATAATATAACTTCTGTTTTCTTCTTTTCCCTGTCCCTTAAAATTAATTCCTTTGGGAAAGAAATCATCTGGAATTCAATACTATCCAAGATTGAAAAGGTGAAGGTTTTAATTAACTGCCCTAGAGCTTATCATTGCAAGATGGGGGCATTTAGCTCAAGTGGTGTGAAGAGCTGTTAAATTATTCTAGCAATTGAGTTTCCATCCTTTTTGTTCTATATTGTTAAATCCTTTAATGGCTAAACTCACCCAAGAACTTGGACTTTAGACTCTGTGAACAGCAGGGAGGAGATCTGTAACTGATGTAATGTTCATTCCCATGTGGACAGAATCATTAGACTTTCTGGTATTCATGCATATGCTAAAAGGGTGGGTGTGAATTAATCAGAATGGCTGTACTCAAGGAGGCCAAAATCTTTTAGTTCTCAGAAAGAAGATGGGAGGGGGGAGGGGGAGGATTAAGAAAACTGGAAGCTAAAATAAAACAGAATCAGGCACTCCTCTAAGTTCTTCTCACACTAAATGAGGCGAAATGCCAATACGTTGACTTACAAGCATCCGCATCAAGTTACTTTAGAGATAAGGAAATGTGTGTGACTGACGGCAGCAGATGGATGATCAGCTGACCTCACCGGCCATTCATCACTTAGATGGGGAGTTGGTTCACTTCTCCACACTTCAGTTAACAGCCCCTAAAAGGGTGAAAGTCAAGACTTGCGATTAGATTCTCAAGGTCATTCAAGTTGTCGGGCCAAATCCTGAAACCTTGGCCAGTTTACTCTCTCACAATATACATGTCACTTAACCTTTCGCTATAGTTAAGCTTGTTGTATTTCATTTTTTTAATAAGAAATGAGAAGTCTTGAAATAGCACACTGTCAGAATTCTTTTCCTTGAGCGGGGGTGACAGATGTTATGGCATTCATCCTCCATTTTGGTTCCCAGGTACCCTTCAATGCATCTCAGAAATGTGATTCATAGCATTTTTTAAGACTTTGCTACTGAAGCCCAATCCTGCCTCGGGACCCGGACACTGAATTAAATCTCAGAGACGGAGTTTTGGGTGAAGTAGAAAAGAATAGTTTCATTGCTTTGCCAGGCAAAGGGGGCCATAGTGGGCTAATGCCCTCAAAACTGTGTCCCAGTCTGGGGTGAGGGGTAGTTGTGAGGAGTTTTATAGTCCAATAGGTGGCCTGGGGTTGCTGATAAGGGTCAGGGTGAATGAATTCCTTCAGTCCAGAGATCATCTGGCCTCAGGTGATGATGAGAGAACTGGGATCTTCTCTGGAATGAAAAATGCTTCATCAATTCTTCCGTTTGGTGAGGGTTTTAGTTAGGAAGAGCTCAAAGATATTGTTCTGGGTATCCCTTGAGGGGGAACCAGGACCCTGCCCCACGGCTACACTATTGTTTCTGGACTGTTCCTCCCTTATCTCTGCATCCCCTCCCTTCCCTGATTAGCAACTGTTTGAACCTGCCCTTTGGAACTCAGGGAAGGGGACATAGAAAGTCTTTTGTGCCCAGGAGCCCACAGGGCTTTCTCGGTTTCACTACTCAAGTATATTTCACAGACTAGCAGAAGATTTTTAGAAATACAGAAACTCAGGCCCTGTCCCAGACCTACTGATTCAGAATCTGTATTTTAACCTAACACCAGATAATTTAAATACATATTAAAGTAAGAGAAGCACTGTTGTAATAGTTAACTTGTGTATTAGTCACAGCAATGCAATGTTTAAAAAGCTGCAGTATTCATCCTTCAAACGTGACCAGTTATTTTTTTTCCACAAGGATGCAATATTTTAAATTTCAGCTCCTGAACTCTGTGAAAACATGGCCATCTTAACTATCTCCACATGGCTAGGAGCTTCTGAGTCCTTCTGACAGCAGGAACTCAAGAAATGTCTGTGGAATTCATTTAGGATATAAACCTAGAGCGATCGATCACGTGGGCACGAACATCTCCTCTGCTGAATATGTTAGAACAACCCCAGGGCTCAAGAAGGACCAAAGGGGGCTTCCCTGGTGGCGCAGTGGTTGAGAGTCTTCCTGCCGATGCAGGGGACACGGGTTCGTGACCCGGTCCGGGAAGATCCCACATGCCGCGGAGAGGCTGGGCGCATGAGCCATGGCCGCTGAGCCTGCGCGTCCGGAGCCTGTGCTCCGCAACGGGAGAGGCCCGCATACAGCAAAAAACAAACAAAAAAAAAAAAAAAAAAGAAGGACCAAAGGATGAAATGTTGGAACAGCAGGTGTAGCCAACGAAGGAAGCAACTCCAACCTCACCCAACTCCTTCTCATCCTTTCCGTTCCTTTTCCTTTATCATGATGGAGCTCATCTTTAGAAGAGAAAAAAGAAGAAATGCTTTATAGCTCGTCTATGTCCAACCTCGGTCTTCAGTTGACTATAACCACGACCCTAGTCTGTAATATATATTTGGTGAACACCCCAAAATAAGGACAAGGGAGTTCTTAAAATTAAGGTGATATACATATATATATATATATATATTCATTTTAAAATTATGAAAAAGGAAAAGCATTCATAAAATTCCCCTCTATATTCTAATTTCCATTGGGAATCAAAATTAGAGTTTCCTCTTAAATTTTCCAAAAGAACTAGACTAGCACAGGTTTTAATCTAGAAATGGCCAAACACACAGATATTCCTGTTCTTGCATGGGAATGGTCACTGTCAATAGTAAAATCATTTTCATTTGTTTCTGTGAAACCACTTAATTCACAGCCTATTTAAAATATCACCATCTCTGATAGCTGGAATTAGTTTCATAACAACTCTACCTGCTGCCACTTTGCAAATCAGCCTGTGTGTCCAACTTTTAACACAGACATGTCACTAATTAGCACGGCCCAAAACCAAGTCCAATAGGGCCATAATGAATGCACGACAATTGGGGAACTGAGTTCATTTCTCCATCTGAATCTTGGAAGCAATCCATTTTAATCTGTATGCGAAGGTCGACTTTTGAAGGAATAATTGTACTTTGTTTCGGTCCATCTGGATTGGGCTATAAATATGCCTTCCAGGTTTTATAACATTAAGTTACACAGACAGCACTCAATGTCAGAGTAACGTTCAAGAAGTCCTATATGGGTGATTAATTTGAAAACATTCATCAAATCCATGCCTGATCTTAGCGGGGGAAATGCATTTTTAAGCTAGAAATGATTTCTGGGCTTTTGGTTTTGGTGAATGAGATGAATTCATTAAAAAAAAGTTCCAAGGGCTTTTTGTTCTCCCTTATAATTAAGCCTAATAAAATAAGCACATTTTTCTTCTTTCCTTAACATTTGCGTATTTTTCTATGCCAGTAATTATGCTGAAGTATTGGAGTAACAATAACAACAACAAAAAATCCCATCGTGGTCCCTGTGGCTTAAAGCCTGTATCACAACCTCCCATGATTATTTTGTCCATTATACTTTTGCATTCCTTTGTGCAGGATTATACAACATGCTTCAAAGCATTTGAGGTTTGGGATTTCCACTTGTTACTATTTATGGTTTCAGTGTTCACATACCATTGATTTTTTTCCAAACCTAAATGTCAATTGTAATCTAAATTAATTTGCACTTGGAGCTGGCAATATGGTCACTTCAGTTCACATAGAGAAACCACAAAGCAGAGCAGGAGACGTTAACTGTAGTTCTCAATCCATCTTCCTGATACTTCTGGCTTCCCTCTTCAGCTACCCTAAAGCCAATTAGATACTTGTCATGGTCATCTGGGAAGCAGATTTGAGAGAATTGATACATACATTGACTTTGTGTTTAGAAAGATGACGTCCCGATTTCTCACAGAAGAAAAATTATGGGGAATTCCCCATCGGTAAACATGCATAAAAATCAATTTTGGTAAGCAAAATATGTAACTCTACAATGAATGAAACATGGATTGAAAGTTACAGGGATTCATTGGGTACCTAAATCATGTGCTTTAGACATCTTGAACCTCAAACACGTGGCAGAGTGCCTGAAGAATTGAAGGTGCTTGGTGAGCACGTTCTAGACTACGGGACAAAATAATAACAATAAATGGAAATAAAATAATGTGTAGCACCCAAACAGCCCCCGTGAAATGACATTACACAATTGCTACAGAAACCAAGAGGGACAGTAGAGGCTAGGAGAGGATGTTTGGGCTTGGTGCACCTTTTGCGGAGACAATTGACAACGGAGGAAAGATTTGTGATAAGCTCCAGAGCACGTAGAACAAAAATACTCTCTAAGTATAAAAAGGCTCTCTGAGTATAAGTTCACAAAAACTGAGATCGAGGAATGCAAATAAGAGTAATAGGAACTCTTTAGGCAAATGAGATTGGGGTAATGAAGTAGAAAAGTAGAAATGTCATCATCCCAGTATGTGGGGCCCTTGAGTTTAGATATTTTAAGAGAGTATGAAATGCTTACCTTAGTTTGCAATTTTTCCCAGTACCTCCTAGATACACTGAAAAACCGATAAGATTCCAGAGCGGGCATGGGCCATAACCACTTCCTTTGGGAAAAGAATGGAGCCGGTTGAGGCCAATGGGACAGAAGAGGAAAAGAGAAGGGAGAATGAAAAGGAAGAGGCAGGGAGATCAGAGTGAGCTCCCTGGGAAGGTCTGGGAATGGGGCTCTTGCCCCTTTGAATAGTTCAAGAAAGCAAAGTCCTTAGTTTAGGAAGGAAACTCACATCCCATCCACCCATCCTACCTGAATTTTGTTTGCTCTATTCTATAAGAAAAGCCTTCATGCTTGCATTGCTTTTAAGATAAGTAATTTTGTTGTTGTTACAGTCAAGTCCTGAAGGGTGGAACCCCTGCAAAGCGGCTAGATGCTTTCCATAAACAAAGTGTACTTATTTACTTGTAAGACTACAGAACAACGTCAGTGAAGCTGTAGATAAGCACTTAATACAATTTTCCATCACGGATCCTTAAGTACTGCTTAGTGATTAACTGTTATATTCCTGAAGAGCTAAGGATAATTTTAAGTCTGGATGTCTCAAGGGAACCTCTGGAAATAAAAGCTAGGATGTTTTATAACATAATTAAGAATAAGCAGAAGGTGGACAGGAAGGAAATGTTTTTGTTTCCAATTGTGGATTAAGGTGTGTGTTCTTCAGGTCTTCAAATAGTCCCTAGCTTTCATTCATATCTAACAAGCCATGAGGGGCTAGGTAACAGAAGTACCCAATCCCTTACCAGGCAGCACACCTGTCTTCTCAAGGTACTTCAGCACTGGCTTACAGCGCTGGCTTCAGCTGCCCTCCAGCCAGGGTGAAACTAAAGGCTACAAGGTGTGTAATTTTCTATCTCCATGGGAGAAACACCTGAGGGTTTGAATAAAAGACTGTGTAACATTCCCTGCATCCTTGTGTGTCTGCATACTTGCAGAGGAAAAGCCAATTAGACAATAGCAAAGAGGAAACATGTTACCTCCCTTCTCGTGATCATCTGTGGCTTCTGAAGCATTTGCATCATAAGACCACTTTTCTTATTATAAATAAATTTCTCCAAGAAGTGTTTTACTGGCCAAGTGAGAGTCTTTCAGAAATGTGGTCTAAGGGGAGCCGTACTATTTAGATCTCATTCTTTAAAACTCGGCCTAGATATCGGAATCTATTTTCCTTTGATTAATTTATATAAGATAAAGGGCATGAAAATGGTGTGTAAACTAAAGAGCAATGTAAAATAAAGAGGGTTTTCATGTTCCTTAAATGAAGAGGACAATTTTCTCAAAGACCTCAGGGTACAATATTGAGTTGCTTACACTCTGCGGTTCACAGGGTACAGTGTCATCAGTCTAGACTGACATTGTCTCTTACTTTGCTTGATTTTCCCCCTTTATTCTACGGCTCCAATCCTATCATCCTCTCTCTCTCATAGAAACACTCCATAAAATATTTAAAATATGTCCTTCCGGTCCAGATTCCCTTTTTTAAAAGTTTGTATACTTTTCAAAACATCTCTTGGCTGTTAATTTTTGTATCCTTGGAGTGATGCATGAATCTAATCTTATTTTTTTCAATTAACATTTTGTTTTTGAGATCTATTCATGTTGATATTTATGGATTCAGTTCATAGCATCTAATTGCTGTAGAGTATTCCCTTAAATGAATATATTTCATTTTGTTTATTAGTCTCTTCATTTCCACATGTCTTTTATCTACTTTTATATTTTTCCAATCTGACAGATACAAAATTGTTTCATTTTTAGTTTATCATTTTTTCTCTTCTATTTCTGTTTTCCTATGCTGGGCAAAGTCATTAGTCTCTGAGTGATGATTAAGCTGCATGAGAAGTACCCTCTACGTTCCCAGCAGCGCTCCTGGCATTTCATTAGGGGATGGGATCCAGAAATCTGTGCTCACGCCCCACCTCATATAAATGGAGAAAGTAGTTAACTTTAAAAATCTAAGGCTCTGGGCTTCCCTGGTGGTGCAGTGGTTGAGAATCTGCCTGTCAATGCAGGGGACATGGGTTCGAGCCCCGGTCTGGGAAGATCCCACATGCCACGGAGCAACTAGGCCCGTGAGCCACAAGGCCCGTGAGCCACAACTACTGAGCCTGCGCGTCTGGAGCTTGTGCTCCGCAACAAGAGAGGCCGCGACAGTGAGAGGCCCGCGCACCGCGATGAGGAGTGGCCCCCGCTCGCCGCAAGTGGAGAAAGCCCTCGCACAGAAACGAAGACTCAACACAGCCAAAAATAAATAAATAAAAAAATCTAAGGCTCTGGGCTTCCCTGGTGGCACAGTGGTTGGGAGTCCGCCTGCCAATGCAGGGGACACGGGTTCGTGCCCCAGTCCGGGAAGATCCCACATGCCGCGGAGCGGCTGGGCCCGTGAGCCACGACCGCTGGGCCTGCGCGTCCAGAGCCTGTGCTCCGCAACGGGAGAGACCACAGCAGTGAGAGGCCCGCGTACCGCAAAAAAAAAAAAAAATCTAAGTCTCATCAGTAACTGCTATGATAACCTCATGCTTACTAAAGGTCATCCTTCATATATGCTTGTACTTTTCCCCGGAGAGTAGAGAATCCAAAATGTCTGCTAAATTTAAAAGCTCACAGTACAAAAAATATCTAATGTGTTGACAAGAACATTACTAAAGTATAAATAACTTGCTTTGGATGTTTACTCAGATATTAAACCCTTAGACTCTTCCCTCTTCGAATAGATATACGCACAGTTAAAATAGTTAGGTACTCAGTAAAGCACAGGTACATTAATGAGAAGATCTTCAGCTGCGGGTGGTCATTAAAATGACTTTTGGTAAGACTTCCCTGGTGGTCCAGTGGTTAAGACTCTGCGCTTCTACTGCAGGGGGCGCAGGTTTGATCCCTAGTTGGGGAACTAAGATCCTACATGCCTCGGGATGCAGCAAATAAATATAAATAAAATGACTTCTGGTTCTATTTCCTAATGCCAGGCCCGATGACACAAGTGTCCTTGCCTTCACTCATGTAAATGAAACTGAAGAGGCTCCACCTAGAGAGAAATAGGATAGGAAATCTATCCAACTTTTCCAAAAGGGTTTTGCTGAAACAGTAGCCCTGTGCACAGGGCATGAGTGGATGAGGCCGCTTTCTTTGTTATAATCAAGGTCCTCACTGCAGTTCCTATTGTGGAGGTGGCTTTTCAGCTCTGCCACATTTGAGCGTTCCCGCTTATCCCCCAAAACTGAATATTTAATAATACTTGGGCTTGCAGTGTTTTCTTCTCCTCAGTATCCACTTAGAGAACTTCTGCTCTTATAGTTAACTACTCACCATGATGCTAAGGGCTTTAAGACTTTATCTCAAGGTCTGACCTTTTCATCAGCTCTGACTTAGAATTCCCACTGTAAGTGTAAATGGACATGAGCACGGGTCAAATCCCGGAGCTTATACTCCAAGTCCCTGACCTCGGTCAGTGACTCTGCTATCTTCATAGTCATGCAATCTCAATATTTGAATTTATTTGTGTCTCTTTGCTCCATCCCTCTAATAAAGTGCATTATCTGGCCCTTGCAATGTTACTCGGGTGCATGCTTTCTTCATTCTGACCACCAGTTTCCTGCAAGGTTGTACCTGAATGAATGCAATAATATTCCTTCATCTTATCCACAATTCTTCTCATTTCACTTTTATTTATTGCCAAAGAGGAAGCAGGATAGTATAGTGCTTAAGACTGTGGGTTCCAAGCAAAAATGTCTGGATTCCTATTCAGTTTCACTTCCACAAAACTGTAGAAATTTGGAAAAGTTAGTTTATGTTTCAATACCTTAGTCTCTTCATTTATAAAAAGGGGGCAGCGATGTTACCTCATGAGATTATTTGAGAGTTTATCCACATATCCCATGTACAGCAAAGCATGATTCATTGTCTGCTCTAGAAATGATAGAGATGATATTTGTGTGACTCTGAGAAAATACACAGAACAAAGTGCAACACTATTTCCTTCAGTATCTGACAAAATTCCCTCCACCAGCTTCCACAGACTTCTACAGATTGGCCCCATCTTACATTCAACACAAAAAATTTAGTTTCTTTGTTTCTGATGTAATTAAGTAAATTATTAAAATTCTAAAATAATTGCTTACATTCTCATAGTGTGTTGTACTAGCTAGTCTACTCTTTTTTTTTTTTTTTTTTGCATAGTTGATCTCATTTGAACCTCACTACACTAACAGCTCATGTTCAGAGAGGAAAAGGAATTAGGTCAATTATAGATGGTAAAGGAAGATCTAAGTGTCTAATCAAGAAACCTTAAACATTCGATATTTTTTGGTCTATAAAAGAGCACCCTCTTGTAACAAAAGAATTTCTTACAAACCTACTATTATGAGTTTTGAATTCTCTTAGCTTTTGCTTATCTGTAAAGCTTTTGATTTCTCTGTCAAATCTGAGTGAGATCCTAGCAAGGTAGAATAATCTTGGTTGTAGGTTCTTCCCATTCATCACTTTAAATATATCGTGCCACTCCCTCTGGCTTGTAGAGTGTCTGCTGAGAAATCAGCTGTGAAGCTTACAGGAGTTCCCTTGTATGTTATTTGTCGTTTTTCCCTTGTGGCTTTCAATAATTTTTCTTTGTTTTTACTTTTTGTCAATTTGATTACCATGTATCTCAGTGTGTTCCTCCTTGGGTTTATCCTGCCTGGGACTCTCTGCACTTCCTGGACTTGGGTGGCTATTTCCTTTCCCGCGTTAGGGAGGTTTTCGACTATAATCTCTTCAACTATTTTCTCGGGTCCTTTCTCTGTCTCTTCTCCTTCTGGGACCCCTATAATGCGAATGTTGTTGTGTTTAATGTTGTCCCAGAAGTCTCTTATGTTGTCCCAGAAGTCTCTTATGTTGTCTTCATTTCTTTTCAATCTTTTTTCTTAATTTTGTTCTGCAGCCGTGAATTCCACCATTCTGTTTTCCAGGTCACTTATCCGTTCTTCTGCCTCAGGTATTCTGCTACTGATTCTTTCTAGTGTATTTTTCATTTCAGTTATTGTATTATTCATCTCTGTTTGTTTGTTCTTTATTTCTTCTAGGTCTTTGTTAAACATTTCTTGCCTCTTCTCAATCTTTTCCTCCATTCTTTTTCCGAGGTCCTGGATCATCTTCACTATCATTATTCTGAATTCTTTTTCTGGAAGGTTGCCTATCTCCACTTCAGTTAGTTGTTTTTCTGGGGTTTTTATCTTGTTCCTTCATCTGGTACATAGTCCTCTGCCTTTTCATTTTGTCTGTCTTTCTGTGAATGTGGTTTTCCTTCCACAGGCAGCAGAACCGTAGTTCTTCTTGCTTCTGTTGTCTGTCTCATTTTCTATAGGGAGAATGTAAATGAAATTCCGTCTTCAAAGATGTTCTCACTCAATTTATGTTTTTAGTTTAAATTAAAAAGGTCATTGAGATTTTAATGTGAAATTGAAAACGTAATTAAACAAATTTTCAAAGAAACAGCAGGATTGATAAAATTTTTTAAATAAACAGGAAAGAAAGATGAGATTCTGGATATTAGTACATATCATAAAGAAAATGAGCCTTACAGAAAATAATTTATACTTAGTATTTCTTTATAACATAAAGTATAATAAGGTCTCTTGGAAAGATATGTCATCAGAATATCAATATATATAAATAAATATAATAATAACAATAGAAAAGTCACTAATAATGTAAAGTGGAACATTAAGCAAGTGATTCTCTTTCAAGTCAAGTTACTTAAAAAATTCGCAAATCAGACCTTGAGTTTACATTGTAAACCAAAATATATTGCAGCTAACCTTGAGTTAATTCTTTTAAAAGCAATGAAACGTTACATCACCGTCAAATCTGTCTTAAAACAGTAAAGAAAATAAAAGAATCAATGATGAAGAGGAAAAAAACAAACATCATGAGTGAAAATATTTTACATAATCATAAGCAAAACAGGAAAACAAAGGACAGATTAGGTAGGGTATGTGTGATGAAATCATAATAAAAATGTATTATTTTCATTACAAAATTCAGGAATTTTGAAGGAAGCATGACAGATGGAAGACATGTCAATTCTGCTCAGCCATTACACCCTACTAAGAGGTAAAGATACCTATAATGCAATCAAAAAGGCATAAAACTAAAAGGAAAAAAGAGACAAGATAGTGGATAACAGAATACAAAAGAAGTTAGCAAAAGTCAGCATTATGTTAAGCGGTGCCCTAGAGGAAGCTGATAGCTGACTTAGTGCAAATTAGAAAAAGAGAGTTGGTGGAGGATGTGAGCGTCTACAGAGAAGGTGGTGTAGGAGAGAGAGTGATAAGTTCAAACCAAAGTGTTACCTGCTTGGTGATTGCCTGCTTCCTGGATCCCACATCATCCTTGTCATGGTATAATCCCTCAGTCTGGTGTGGTGCATCTTCCAAACACCACAGAGGTACTGACTTTGAAATCAAGTTTGAATGAACTCCCATTATATTTGCATTCAAGCTGAGGTCAGTACTGTAGAGGTGGAACAATATACCACCACTGTAGATGTGGAGGTATAATTTGGGGGAAGTTTCTATTCATCTATATCTGAATATTTGTAATATACTAGAAAAATATCTTTCATAATTAATTTTATGTTTCAATTTTACAGAGCCAAAAGTCAAGATAAATTAACTTTTCCCCTAAGTAAACATCTTCTGGGAGGCCAATATTGTGCTCTGAATTCTGATGACTTTTCAAGCTAGAAATAGAATGCATGATCTTTGCTTTTATGAACATACATTGATCAGAAACTATTTCTATCCTGAGGGAGAAGAGATACTGAGAAGACTAATTCTCTGCTTTTCTTTGTGTAGATGCTTTATTTTTCTTTTTTAGTTCAAAGGAACTTCATGTGATATTTCAAATTAGAATTAAAATGAACTTATTCCAATTAATTTATATCTTTTTTTATTAATCCGATAATATGTAAAGTAAATTCTTATTTCCCGAGCGCTCTGAGACATTTAAGAGAGATGTATATTTCAGGGAAATATCAAACAGATAGGCTTGAATCGCTTACCATGAAAACATCCTGCGTTAAGATAGAAAAAAGCTGTAGGGATCTTAGTAAAATGACATTGAATGCTTTCGGTATTTCATTGTTCTTAATATACATCACCAAAAACAATTTCAGCTATGTCTCGCCTTTTTAAACAAGAAATGCATGCCAAAGAAAGGTCCTTAAGAACAGGCTTTGCTATCAGAAATCCTGGCTCTGGGGGGAGCAAGAGGTAACAGAGGAAATTTGATTTCCCAAATGCCAAAGCACCTATCCGTGCATCGTTCCACACGTTCAATCAAAAGAGTAAGAAACAAAAATGAAAGTACTGTTATGGATCCCAGAATGTAGTCATCCTCACCATGTGCTCTGGGGTACAGCATCCTCCAGTCCCAGACAGCAGCATGTTTCATTAGTTTATCTCCCAGGACAGAGGATGCACTGAACAGCAGGAAGTGTCACCTGAATTCTGAGTCTCCTTTAGGCCCCTGGGTTTGGACGCCTAACAGTATCATTTGCTTCTCCTCGTTATCTGATATGGCTTCGTGATTGACCTTGAGCCAATCCACCCATCCATTCTCTCTCTCTCTCTTGTCTTTCTCTTTCTTTCTTCTTCCTTTATTTTCCTGCAGGTATTGGCTAGCTTCACAGGCTGTCATAAATTCACTTCTGGCTTGATCTCAAGGGGAGAAATGTCCTCATCACATCCAAACTCGTTTCCTTAGCATCAGATAGATAGCAGCAATAACAGGATATTTACCCCAAGGCTACTTCCGGGAACTTCAATAAAGTCATTCCTAAAAAACATGTCAGACAAAGACATGTTCAAACCTACTTGTAGATAAGACAAGCCCATCTTTCCTCTCTCTCCCACATAGTGAAGTCACACAGCTCCACACCCTGCCAACAATTAACACTAAAAATTGACAACCACATTCAGGGAAAAAAGTACATAAAAGCGCTTAACTTGTGTGAAAGAACATTGACGACTACTCCTGAGAATATATTTTGAGAATACCCTGCTCCATTTTTACCACACACAATGATACATCATGTTACAGAAAATGATTTCTATAACTTGGCTATGTTTTAAAAGCAGGGTCTTTTTTTCTCAGTTTCACAGCTAAATGCTTAGTGTATTTTTTTGGCCTGAAAGATTTCAGTGACCTCTTTTCTTCCTTAAACAAGTTGCTTAGAAAATATCCATTATATCAATAATATATGGCTATAAATTATATATATTTACTGAGAGCAAATGAAACAAAACTTATTGCAAACTCACATTATCATTTTTCTATGGTTGCTCACAATGTTTTCTACCATATAATCTTCAGTCATAACCTGATATCTTTTAAAATTTTATACTTGAAAACTAATCTGACAGTTTAAAGTACAGTATGTTTTTCTAAACTAATTTGCTTGGAGTAGGTTTTTACTTTCTTTAAGAAATTCATTTTTAAAATTGATCTGGAGTTCAATTGTGGGTTCTTTTCATGGTACCCTAAATTCAAACTTCAAGCCATCTTCTTACTTAGTTGGCCTTACAAGGGTAAGAATCATACTATCACGATAACTTGAGGGAAGTTATCACGTGTCATAGACAATGCAATTTAGATCTTAAGCTTGAGTGTCAAGGAAGAACTAGTGATTCCCACTTGAAAGCTCCCTTCTAAGACCCCAGAGATTTATGTGGGACAGGTTATTATACTTCACTTACTAATCAGAACTCTCATTCCCTTGGCAACCAGCAAACTTTGCTTCCCCCATGCTAGCATTCCTGAATCTCGCCCCTCCACCCCAAATGATTTATTTCCCTATTGCTACAGTCTATGGGCACATTACATACTTTAAAACAACACATTAATCTATAGCTCTCCAACCCAGACAGCAGACACCGCCATCCTTCTTGATAACCACCTCTGGCTATTATAAAGAAAGCATTCCCGATTTAGGCTACAGTCAAGAAATTGTAGGGGATGACGTGTCATGCACCAGTCTCCACACTTAGGTTTAGGCAGACTGCCAGGTGAGCGCAGAGGCCACAGCTGCAAATTTTCATTGAAAGTGCCCTCACAAGTCTCTGACTACTTGTGACTGGCCTTCTTGAGAATAAATAGAAAATAAAAGAACCCAAGTGCGTAATGGGCCGTGTTTATTGGATAGAGAGATGGATATCATTTAATGAGTATTCCCACCCTATCTCTCTTCACCTAAGCTAACATCAGCAAATGAGAGCTCTTCAATCTTTCCTTTTTGCCCCACAGAACTCTTATATTCAGAGTAAAACTCTACACTAAAAACTTTGGATTTATTTTCTCATTTCTATATATTAATTTGTAAAAAAAAATGTAACTTTCAACTCTTTGCCAGGATAAGAGCAAATATAGTTACTCAGCCCTTAAAGAAAGGCAGCTCCACTTCAAACACAAAAAGTCTTTTACATTAAAACTGTTCTTTGATGTGTTTTCTTCAGTTATTCCATTACCTGGAATATCAGATATATGTTCAGGGGACACACAATCCTCATTATGCAGGGATTGACACTGATGGCAAGAATACATGGTATTTAAAGGAAAAATCATTAAGATATTTTCACCTCTAAGCTTTATTCTCATCTACACCATAAACAATGAGGAAAAGTAGCATATATGTGCTGTGATAAATGGATTTCATTCTATGGACATACATTTCTATATTATTTTCAGAATTCTGCAAAGTGGCTCACCAGTTTTTTTTTTTATTCCTTCTTTACATATGTATATTTTTAAAAGTGAAACTACACAATAAACTGCTAAAATGCCATTACCCATTCCTTTCCACTCTCTTCCTCTCTCTGCTTAGAGATAATCACTATCCTAAAATTCTAAATATGTTTCTGTCATGTCTTTAGGTTTTTATTTTATGTTTGAGATATATGTGTGTGTGTATATATATATATATATATATATATATACACACACACACAGGAATATATCTACGTGTGTACATGGATATATATTTAATTTTAATTATTTCATATATAATGCTTCCCCTTATTATTCTTTATGAAACACTATATTTTTTTAAATTAAGTGTTTAAACCTAAGTTAATTGATTTTAATTGCTGAATAAGTGGCTCCCAAGGTCAGCCCCTCTATTCTTTATAAATAAAATTAATGTTAACAATTATCTAAAACCAAAACCCTAAAATGTTACGGCTGACCTACTTTGGAGGATTAAGAGTGTTTTAACCAGGAATCTAGAACCTGACTTCCAAGTTCTAATCATGTAAAACTCAGTGTAATCCAATTAATTTAAAGCTCATGTCACCTAGATTGATGATCTAACACTTACTCTTAACTCTAGGTGGCCGATGGTAAATGCTTAAGAAAAATGAGACCCATTATTCCCCTAAAATGTATAATACTAGACCAGAAGGAAATTTTCCTCTGACCATACATACTCTAATTTTTCACTAAGCATAAAATGTGGGAACTTTTCTAATATTTTAGGGCTGGGTCACTGCTTGGTTTAGATGTTTTAGTGTTCGAGTCATTGTATAATAATTATAATTTTGCTCTTACTACAATTGTATTTGTATAACTAAATTTTCTTTATCCAAAATGGGCTTGAGTTAGCTTCTTGATACTTTCCTCTGCTGTTACCTGTCTGGGAAGTTTGTAAGACTAAAACTGTTTTAAAACACCTAAACTCTGCAGCAAAAGTGCAATACAAGAGAAAATACTTTACAGCTCATACTTGAAAAATTCTATCTTTGAACTGTGGACTTTGCACAATAAATAGGTTTTCCTAAGTTCTTTAGGTTGAATACGTTCATAATTTACTTGCCATTAAGAAAGAACTTATTTGGGAATTCCCTGGTGGTCCAATGGTTAGGACTTGGCACTTTCACTCCTGGGGCCCCGGTTCAATCCCTGGTCTGGGAACTAAGATTCTGCAAACCACGTGGTGTGGCCAAAAAAAAAAAAAAAAGAAAGCATTCACTTAAACAAATATGCAAATGCATGAACACAGAGATGCCCCACATAAGCATGAATTCAGCAAAACTAAGATAGTAACAGGATCACCAGTGTGTCATAGCATGTGCATGTGGGTATGTTGTAATTTCTGCTCATTGGAAAACCTGCAAAAATATCCAATTAAATATATTCACAAAGTGTTTTTTTTTCCAAATTGTGGATATTTCTTATGTTATATCTATTCTACACTAGGCAGAATAGTGAAGCATCCCTATCCTTGAAACTTTCCAAGGCCGGCTTCAAGTTGTGTTTGATGTACTACTTGCTATTTGAATGGTATCCAGCGAACTATTTACCAAGTTGCTGAATGTCAATCCCTCTCCAGCCTATTCCATCCAATGGCTTCATCATCAGTGTATTGCTCAGGCCAGAAAAGAAAGCCATCTTTGACTCAGCTTCTTCCCTCCTCTACCACCTGCAATCCATCTGTTAGTTCCTCCTCCAAACCATATCATGAAGGCATTCCCTTCTCTTCATGTCCACTGCTAAAACCCTAGCCCAAACCATAGTCATCCTTTTCCTGCACTCTTAACTCACCTCTTCTCTTCAATTCTTCCATGCCTCCCCTTCAAAAATAATTTCTCCATCCAACAGACAGAGTGAGCTTTCAAAACTTCAGACCACATTAATGCCCTTTTGGAGAACTCCCAACATTTCCCTCTTGCATTTAGAATCAAAATCCAATCTCCTTTCATGGCCCAAATGATCAGCTTCTTGCCTATGTCTCTAGCATTAGTGCCTCTCCTTCCCCATTTCTTCCTGAGTGCTAGTAACACCAGTTTTTGCTGATCCCTTCAACTTGACAGTTTGTCCTCCCTTGAGGCCATTTCATTTTTATTTCCCCAGCTCCTGTATTTATCTGAATGTGTATTTTCACACTGTTGGCTTTTTTCATTCAGGCCTTACCTCCAAAATCAGAGAAGAGTTCCATGCTCATCCACTCTAAAGAAATCCTCTCTGTCCTGACACTAGCACATCATCTAGTCCACATTCTCCATAACACAAGGACTCTTTGAAATATTTATTGATATATTAATTATTGTATATGTATATGTCTCCCCACATTTATACAGTATGTGTCATATTTATATATTATTCATATATTATATGTCTGAATCCATTAAGCTCTAGGAATACAATTACTTACCACTGTTCCCACAGGGCCAGAATATAGTCAGCATTTAAATATTTGTTGAATAAATACTGCTTTTGAGGCCTGCTGCCTTCATTTGTAAAAGGTGATATAATAGCCTCCACGTTACAGCAAGATTTGTAAGGATTAGCTCTATCCCAGAAACACCTACTGTAAAGAGAGATGCTACAGAAAAAGCTACAGAGATATACAGAGATGCTACAGAAAGTGCTACAGAGATGCTACAGATATACTCCTTGGTTCCAAAGTCTTCGGCATAAAGTCTTTTACCAAAAGCTTGCCACTCCACAGGTTGATTCATCTTTCCCTGATCATCGTACTCGCCATACAGCATAAGAAACATATAAAATCTGAGTGGCAACATTCAGGCTATATTCCACGTTTCCTTTATTTTCTACTGTATAGAAAATATATTTTATTCATGGATATATTTTATTCACTGTTACCTCCCAGATTTATCTCTAGTTAACCCTGTGGGCGGATGCTCTAATTAATGCTACTTAACACTTTTCCTTTTACAATTGACTAGAAAGTAGTTACTCTAAAATAAACATTTGCTTAATTTATGAGAAAAATAACACTTACAAGACAAAAATTTGACTTATGAAAAATGTTACCCCAGGGTCTCTTTAAAAGGCTAGCTTCATTAGAGCATGTAAAACATGTTTCTTTATGAAATACAGCAATGCAGTGATTCCATAAGCAAGATATATTTGCACTAAGTGTTCCAGCATAGATACAAGGTCCTCGGGAAGCCAAACTAAAGGAAAGATCGTTGGACCTTCAACAAGGCATTTCAATCACTCAGAAAAACAGAAGTAATAAGTGTGCTCATTTCCTAGGGATTGAGAGGATGAATTCAAATGTTTTGTATCCATCTTAGTGCATTGCTAGCTCATGGTAAGAAACGAGATTAGTTGGAATGAAAACTACCAAAAAGTCAAACATTACATGTGCATATAAATACTTAGATAATATGTTCCTGTATTAACATAATCTCCCATTTCTTCCTGGTACCCATCATTTTCTTTGCTCTTTTCAGATAGTAAAAAAGCTTTCCATATGTGTTGTTCCAGAGTAAATAAAAGATAGCTAAGAATAAATATTCATATTTTGGGTTTTGTTTTGTTTTGTCTTTACATGAGGTAAACATTCTAAGTAGGCATAAAATTCATAGCAAAAGCAGCACCAACACTCTTGATGTGACAGACAAATTTGTGTTATCAGTTTCTCACTGAACCTACCTCTTTTTCTTTCTGGGCACAGAGACAGAGTATGTCGTCTAGCCTCCCCCGTTATTAGGCATGACCATGCGTCTGATATAAACCACTCTGAAGCTGGACCCATAAAAATGTTCCTCACAATCCTCTACTCTGTCTCTACAACATACCATCCAGCAGGCTGGATGCGAAAGCTTGGGGCAAACATGGAAGCCACCTACCGAAGAAGACAAAGCCTCCGTTTGCTGAGATCCTAACCCTCTCCATCATGCAGAAGAAGCTCCCTTGCCTCTGGATACCCTCACTCCCCTCATCCTGATTCGACTTCATATGAATTAGGAATAACTTTCTATTTATCTTCAGTCACTGGGGTTTCTGGGTTGGACTGTCCCTGGTGTTAATGTCATTTTTGCAATGGGATATACAAAACGCGTTTTTCTTCAGAGAGCCAAGCATTTTGGAGAACAGACAACAGAGCTTACAGAACTCAGAGGAAGATGGTATTGGTTGGATGGAAACTGTGTGATTAGAACTCAAATACCTGTTGGTGAGTGAGACATGGTTTAGTATTTCAAGCTGCAGAGTCAAGCTCAGAAAGGGGATGAGAATGAATTTACAGAAAATATGAGTGATTCTAGAGCATAGAGAAGCATGTATTAATGTCCTGGGGTGTAGCCTAAAGACACTGCAAGTTACTTCTCTGTGTCCCATGTCCAGCATTCTCCTAAACAGTAGAGGATCAATGGCTGGAGAGGAATTTGGGGTGGGTGATCCTCCCTGGGTGGCTTCTCTGTGCCTCATGCTCTCCAGAGCAGTGAGAGGGACTGGTTGCAAGTGTCCTATGTTCTGAGGAGGTGTGAAGAGAGAGGTGTGTGGGCCAGACGTGGCCTTGCAGGGGGGATGGACAGAATGGAGAATTATCTGTATGGGAGGATAGGGTTCTGCCATACTTTGAAAGTGGAGAAGAGGGGAAACACCCTTCCAGACAAACAGAAGTGCAGAAGACTCTTGCCGAAGTGTTTAAATTAAGTTAAATTAAGTGTTAAATTAAGTTATTCATGTGGGACATTTTGGTATGATTTTCTTTGAATATATTAAATAATATTGGAATGACCCTATGATCATACCCTTTGCATTTTAGTTCTTGATGCTGACAACATTGGAGTACTTTACGTTTTATTTAAAAAATTAAGAGAGTCCAGTGTCCTCTTAGATCGTATGCGCTTTTCACTTAACGGTTCATGGCGCACCTTTTACCTATTCACCTGAATGTCGATTATCACAGAAACATAAACTAAAGATATTCATTCACTTCCTAAGTAAAACCACAGGCGTGGGCACATCAATATTGGAAATAGAAAGTCTCTAAGTTAAGCCAATATCTGTGGAACAGAAATCTTGAACCAAGTCCTAAAATTGCTAAACATGGGCTCCTGCAGATTGCCAGAAGGAAGAGTAGACATAATGTTGAGACCTTAGTCAAGAATACCTTGGTCTTTATTTAGCAATGCTTGGCAAGCCTGAGTCAGTAGTTGCTGGAAAAGTTTCCAATGGAAGGCAGAGGTTTGTGCATAAAAATTAACTATAAACCAAGTAGTCTTCGTAATATGCTCTTGATCTATGGTTTATTTGTTTTTATAAATAAAATATATTGCAAAAAATCAGGGTTTCTAATTCACTTAGATGTAATTTTGTCTCATTTTAGGGGAAAAAAGACTTTCATTTGTTAAATTATGAGCAGTTGGAAATACCATCGCTTAGCAAGGCCCTAAATTACATGCAGACCTCCCTCTTGGAGAAATAAGCCCCGAAATGAGATCCCCAAGAGCAGATAAGCATTGGTAGGGACAAATTCATACAGAGGGATACGTTTAAGGGGTGAGTTGGCTGAACAGAGAGACTGGAAGGACACTTGGAAGGTACTTGTTAGAATTAAATGATGACAAAGAAAAAAAAGACTATGCATGCCTAGATTTCGAAAACTAAGAGATTTCTCACAAAAGAGGGAAATAAAACACACAAAAAATGAGCTGCTACCAAAGAAGACAGACTGTATTTATAATCACTTTGTTTTTAAGGGCCCAAACCTAAATGGCCATCATGTGGATACTTCTGAGAGGTGAAGGGCCGGAGGGTAGGAGGATTCCTGCTTCTTATTGAAACAAGTAACAGTTTGCATAGTCCTAACAGAAATGGGTAGGTGCTGGTTTTTAAAGTTGACTTTATCGACGAGTTCTGTGTTGATTCTTCACGGTGGCTTCCTAAATAGCAGCAACTGGTTATCACTGTGAGAATAAAGGTGATAAATGAAACACACAAACCCCGTAGCGTTGTGCCCGGCATAGGGTCAGTGATAAATAGACGGCGATTCTCTTCTCTCCACTCCCAGATTCCACTAGACGATGTGTTTGCAATTCCAGATAAAGATAAGGATGGTGGTCTTACACTCGACCAAGTCAAAATTTAAATTCTACTTAGTTCATGATATAAAGACTTTCTAAACAACGCTTGGAGTTAGCCACTTGTGTTTACTCAACCTTATCCAAATTGAAGCCCGCGGCATTCAAACGTGATGACATAATCTAAAAGAACAGTTCATCCATAGGTTGAGTGAGTCAAACTTTCCCATTGAAGAAGCTACTCTGTGGGAGTCATAAGGCATTTGGGGAAATTATACCTACCGCCTACCTTAAGATTTAATGATAAAATGTACTAACTTCTTTTTTCAAATATGCATCAAATAAGTGCAATTTTGGTGGAATTTTCCAAAGGACTGTAAAGCTCTATTTAATCTGCTATTAAGGGGAGGAGAAAGCTCAACATCAACTAGGGTATATTTTAAGTAATTGACTCCCCAGATGTTACAGAAGAGCAACAAATCCTGACCAACCCAACAAAACAAGGTTGATATTGCCAATCTCAGTAAAAATGCCCATAGACTTCTTTTCACCTCCTTAACCATTACAATTCCCATAAACATTACACAGTCAATGCTTGCAGAAACAATAGTTCTGGAATTCGTTCTGTTCCATGTAGGGTGAATTTACCTTTTTTCCAAGTATGAAAAATTAAATATTTATGGAGCTTTGGGCTTCATCAAAGGGCATTGAGGTCAGACTAGAGGTGAGGCAATGGACATAGATCCCTGTACCTTACTAAGTTTCCTTCTTTCCATAGATTTGAATAAATCCAGAGTAATGTGTGTAGGTATTCTTGGAGAATTTTTTTTTTTTAAATAAGAAACAAAGGACAAAGAGATGTAGAAAGAGGGCTTGCAATGTTTCATTTGTCTACACCCATTATCTACACAACTGAATGAGAAGGCTTCATTACAAAAATTCAGTGTAAATCAGATTAATAGTAACCAGGAACATGTTGATTAAAGTTTTGGGTTTTTTTTTTAATTTTCCTTTTCTCGTTAAGATGAATAGTTTTCAGAATATGGTTGCATTTTCCCCCATGCCTATTTCTTTATTTGCAGTCTCCGTTGATCTGTTCTGGATATTTTTAGATCATAAAAAAATAGAGAGAGAAAGAAATTTAAAGTACTCAGCAGGCAGAGAACTCAAACAGCGACGTCTTACTTCACCTACTTCTTTACGTAATTTTTAAGTTAGGTTCCTGCTGTTCTCGTAAGTGTTTCGACTTTAGAATTCTTGCCAACACAGACAGACTACTGACAAGGAAATATCACAAGAGCATTTCTTTTTAATTTACTTCCTAATAACTGGATTCAGTGTAGAAGCTGGAAACAAGTGAAATACGGGCAGAAACAATGTCCACTAGGGAAAAAGAAGTGAGAGAAAACTATTCTTTGCAATTCTCTAGATTTCTTCACTATATATGCCAAAGGTTTTAGTTCTCTCCTGGCCACATTTGGCAAACGTGGACCAGCTGATCATAACAGGAAGATACTAGGATAAAGTTTGTCTTTCTAGTTCCTGGGAAATTCCCTAACTTGTTTTCATTACTGTAATAATGAGGTTATTTATTAGGACTGAGCAGAGATTGTTAGCTATTCTCTAGAAAGTATTGTATAGTTATTACCCTAAAAATTCCTTCATTGATTCCCCAAGTTAAACAAAAAGCATGATAGAATTATTTTTTAATACCCCAATATTTAATACACTTAACAGCTCTTTCTGCTACTCAATTCAAAATTGAAATGACAGCAAATTAGAAAGAAGGTCATTTGGGAAACATACACACACTAAAGGGAATTTCCAATTTGCAGCCATTTCCTTTTCGCAACTCAATTATTTGGAACTTGGAATATATAATTTTTAAAATGCAGTGGTGTTATTTCACAAGAAGTTTGCTTTCCCTTCATAAATGGAAGTATCTACTCAAAAGGAAATTTAATAAAGGGAAAATGTCTCTAAAATGTTAACTTAGGGATATCTAATGGCATTCCAAAGTGGAAATGGGGCCTCACTCTAATAGAACCTTTGTGAGAGGTTCTGGGTGATGACCTGGGGATTTCCGGTGACCTTGGATTGGAATCAGAGCTGTCTCCCTGTTAGAAATCCGAGGAGAAAACCCACGCCTCTTTTGTGGAGGAAAAAGCAGCACTGTACTGCCTGGTGGCTTTCTCTTCTTTCCTTTCTTCTTTCTCTTTCATTTCGTTAAGGAAGGTATATTTGTTTTTTATTGCTGTTGTATCAAATTGCCACAAACTTAGTGGCTTAAAACAGCACTCATGTACGATCTGGCAGGTCTGTAGGTCAGAGTCCAGGATGTTAGACCTGGTTCCCGGCTCAGGGTCCCTTAAGGCTGAAGTTAGGGTTCAGCTGACTGCACTGCTGCCTGGGGCCCCCAGCCTTCTTCCAGCTCCTGTCTGCTACGGCCAGAGCTCAGCTCCGTGAGACTATAGGACTTGAGACCCTTGTATCCTTGCTGGCTGTCAGCCAGGGCTGCTCTCAATTCCTGAGACCACCCTCATTCTTTATCCTGCGACCCCCTCATAACAAGGCAGCAGGCAACGCCTCCCCCTTGGAATCTCTCTGACCTCTGTATCTAGCCAGAGACAACCTGTGCTTGTTAAGCACTCACATGACTGAGCAGTGTCTTCTCCACACTTTAAAGTGAGCTCACTTGGGACCTTAATTACATCTGTAAAAATACCTTCCCAGAAGCACCTAAATGAGTGTTTCACTGAATAACCACGGATAAGACTCTTGCAGGCCATCTTTAGAATCTTCCCACGGCAGGAAGTTAGCGCCCCCTGTGGGCGATCTTTGCCTTACTGGCTGACCTTTTAATTGTCCTTCCCTGATACTTTCCTTTGATCTTTTCCAAAGAAACATTATGTTCTCTCTCCTCTAATCTTGAAAAAATATGCATCATCTTCATGATAGTCTCCTTTTTTTTTTTTTTTTCTGGAATGAAGACTATAAACAGCATGTGGAAAACAATCAATAAAACCTCCTAATAAAGGCTGCCCTTGGTATTTCTTTGTATATACATACAAATGTAAGCAAATACGGTTAAATTCTAGTCTTTCTTGCTCCAGTACAGGTTTCCTTAGCCTCATCTTCCAAATTCCCAGAGCCTTCACTTTTCTCTAAGAGTAACTAACTCTAAACCCTGGTTATCTAAGACAGCTCAGGTTTAGAGAACATTTTCTCTTATCCCATTTTGCATTTTCAATTTTTTAAGGAACATCTGCTATTCAGTAAGCTATAAGCATCAAAAGGCTGGGTCAAAATCTCTGATTTTTTTCTCATAATTACTTTTTCAGGGTTTCTTCTGAAACAGCAGGATGGGCAGCAGGTACCACGTTCCTCACCGGGGCAGGAGAGCGGCTGGATACACTTTATAACCCTTCTACCTTTACCTCTCTTGCTCTCTTGTACTTTCATTTGCAGACCCGCCTCCTTTCTCTTGCTGAAACCGAGACTTAGAAGAAGCAGGGCCAGTGCCCAGCAATCATTAGGACAGGAGTCCATTTTCTGCTGACGGTAGGTCGGGCTAATTTTATGGACTTTTTTGGCCCCCAGCTTTGCTCACACCCACTGTGGAGCCTCCCCTATAGCAGCTGTTTATGAATCATGGTGTTTCACTGAATAACCTTTGTATGGTAAGGCTTCTTAAGGAGGTTTGAGGAATCATACGTTGCCCCGCCTAGACCCCACTGAAACCAACACACCGTCTTCTGACACGTTTTATTGTCACACTCACACCCAGCATGACTTTAGGAAAGTAAACAAGAGCCTGCCTGTCTTTGCAACGATCACGCACGCCAAACACGGCATCGCCAACAGGGTCCACTTAAAATGGGAACAGTAACTGTTCAGAAACTTTGAAATACTATTCATCTCTGCACTCAGCTTCTTTTTCCTCTATTTCTGCTTTATTTTTTAATTAATTATCTTTTTACTGGAGTCGAGTTGATTTACAATGCTGTGTTAGTTTCTGCTGTGCAGCAAAGCAAGTCAGTTGTACATATACATATATCCCTCCCCTCCCATTTCTGTGTTGTTGTTGTTGTTTTAATCCTTTACTTTCCCTCCTGTTCTTGTAAGTCAGAAAACAAAATCTCAGTTCTGGTACTGGTGCATGATTTGAGTAGGGACGCATTTCCCAAGCACCTGGGACTAGACCAGGATAAAAGTCAGAGGAAGAAAATAAGGCTTCTAAGAGGGAGAATGAAGAAGGGGGTGTCTGAGAGGCATGTGTTGTCTTGCGTGGCCTCAAGCTGCAGAAATTTGCTGTGAGGCCCTTTATAGCTCCAACAAGTACCGACCCAGTTTTGACAGTTGGGGGAGAGTTTGGGGGTAACTTTATGTTAGCTTTGTAATATAATCATCTCAGGAGACTGTCATTATTATAACATGTGCTTCTTTTGCTGGCAATATCTTTCCCTTCTGAATTTTTGTTCTGTTCTTTTATCACTTTTAAAATCACATAAAGACACACACACACATGCACACACACACAAACACACTGTGAGTTCTGCAGAGATCTGCTCCTTCACTTCAGTGGCTGAAATTCATTGTCGAGTGGATTAACTCAGGGAAACATTTAGGTAAGGAGCTCCCACTGGTGGTGGACGAAACTTCGCCATCCTCATAAAATGCCTCTCCTTATTAGTACTCTGAGAATGTATCTCTGAGTCACAGATAAAAAGTGTGCCAAGATTGCTCTTTCACTCTGTGATGAAACAAACAAAAAATGCCATTGTTCTCTTAGGTGGCTAAGGGCATTAGTCACAGCTGATAATAACCAGAAGGTGTAGGCTGTGCGGCCAGAATTACGTTAGTAGTGACGGGCCTGAATGCACGCCACATGCACCGTTGTCAAGTAGCTTCGATGCCTTTAAACTTTGAGGGCTTCCAAAGCTACCGCTGCAAACCCTGCAGCAATCTCAGCTTAGAACAAACTTTAGTGCCTTCATTACTAGTTTTACTTTCAACCAGAGAAAGCGTGGCTTTTCAAAGTCTAAGCTTCCCTAAACTGCTTTTGAGGAAGAGCAGGGATTTACTGCATTTGAGATTAATCGTCAAATACTTAATTTGGCTATGGAATTGAGTCACGTGATTGGCAGGAACTGGCAGCATGGGTCACTGAGGCAGACATAAATGCCTCCTTTGTTACAGGGTCCTCCCTTTACGTCATATGTGTCCACAAATAATATTTCAGCAGCAGCATTGCAAGCGACCATCTTTATTGCAATCACCAAGAATGCGTTCATTTGAATTTGTTAACAGATACGGAGCCTAGGTGACAAAAATAATAGAAGGGAAACATTGTTGGTGGTCGATGGGAGAAAAGTGTAGGTTCTTCTTCTAGCTCGTGTCTTCAGTTAAGGTATTTTGATACACCTGTCCAAAAAGACTTTGAGAACAGGAAAAGATAGAGCTGGTATTCAGTGACACTATGCGGAACACTTTCAAAGAAAGGAGAGAGGCAATTAGGTAATGAGGCCAAAAGTGAAATTCCATATTCAACTTACTTTGAAATCCAGAGCTCAGGTCCTTTTGTAACCAGAGCTCAGTACAAAATTTCCGTTGGATATGCTCATGATCTTGGTTAGGTAAACCTTCAACAGGATGACTTGAATCCTGCCCTTTAGATCACACTGCCAGCTTGTGATGACCCCTGCAATGAGACTTTATTAAATGTACAAAATATTTTTGCTCTGTTATTCTTAGAGTCTAAAAGTCACAAGACTGTGTGACATACGTAATGGCTTAGTTAAGTTAATTTAAGGTATAGTTTCAAAGTGAACTGCACCGTCTCCTTCATGATCACTAGTAGTTTGAGCTCCCATGTTCCATACCTGTTTTATAAATACCGTGTCTATCTCCTTAAATTACTGAGACCCAAAAAGGGAAATCAGGAAGATGGAAAGGGCAGTGAAGACCACGGTTGGGAGAGATCAGTTGGGAAGACTTAACTGGGGGAAAAAAAGACATCTTTTTTCTTTTAAAGCATATTTTCTAGCATTGCCTGGTATTCTAGCATTGCCTGGTCCTCCCCTCTTTTTAATTTGGCTCATTTGTTCATTGCTGAGTTTAAACTTCATGTGATAAGTACCATACACGGCACGCACATGCATGTAGCTCATCACGCACCACGCATGACTGGCAAGGTTGTTCCAAAGCAGCTGCAGCAGGACCGAATACAGGGGCCAATACAAGGGTCATGAGGGCCGAGAAAGATCACTTCTTATTCTTTGAACCTTCCTGTAGTCAGAGAAACACAAAGCAGAAAGCAAATAATACCTGCAAACGTATCAACACCTTCTCCCTGGCAGGCTTGCTGCCAGGGGGTCAGCAGCCAACACAGTTCTCTCCCTGACACATGAAATATGGGACCAAGGTTTAAAAGATGGGGAAGTGGGTCACAGGGTAGACTGGCTTTCCCAGGCAACTGGCTTTGCTCTTAACAGTGCCCTCTGTTGCCCAAAAAGGGCGACACAGCAGCAACTTCAATGTCATGTCAAGAAGGCTGTAATTGGGCTTCCCTGGTGGCGCAGTGGTTGAGAGTCTGCCTGCCAATGCAGGGGACACGGGTTCGTGACCCGGTCCGTGAAGGATCCCGCTATGCCGCAGAGCGGCTGGACCCGTGAGCCATGGCCGCTGAGCCTGCACGTCCAGAGCCTGTGCTCCGCAGTCGGAGAGGCCACAACAGTGAGAGGCCCGCGTACCGCAAGAAAAAAAAAAAAAAGGCCATAATTATGGACGCCTTTTTATGGAATGCACACTTTTCCAAAGAGTTTAGAATGTACTGAAACTTGATTGAATATGAATTGGGGTTCGTGGCCACGCACACACTCACATATACATATTTGTGTATATATTATTTTCATAGCTGTCACTCGAGTTCTCAGAAAAGAGATGTCTTTGTTTAGGCAAATGCATTGCCAAGCACTTAGAATTTGGAGAGGGTGATTCTAAAATTAAGGGCTTAAGGGAGACAGCAGAGATAGATAAATTAAACAGAAATCAGGGGATGCCAAAGAGAGAAGTGAAAAAAGGGGGTAGGCAGGATGGCAGGAGACTGCAAATTACAGAGTCGAGTACTCAGAAATAATGTCCCCTTAGAGGAACAGCAAATGGGATTTTAAGAAGAATGAACTCTGCTACGTCAACACATGACTTGTATAGAATGTTTTTTTAAAATATAGTTTATAATGGGTAAGGTATTAAATTTCAAAATAAATGTGAAAAGACTCATTTGTTCTCCTGTCTTGAGGCAATGGAGGAAAGGAGGCTAAGTTTCAGTTCTGGGCTAGGAAAGAAACAAGAAAATAGCTGCAGAGAAACTTGGAAACAGAAGTTACCTTGTATATATCAATTTCTGAGATGTTACAGAATTCTTGGGCAGGGCAAGAGACTTTTTCCAAGAATTCGGGTAGAAGTTGGTTTGATTTAAATTGACCGAAATACCAGAGGACTAGGAAACCATTGCTAATATCTGGATAATTAATGATTTACTGATATAAAGAGTGTAAATATTTTAAATGAAAGCAGAAACCAACTCATCCTTTTATTGATCATAAAATTCATCCCTACCTTTCCCTACAGAAACCCCCCATACACCTATACACTGAATTGACGGAGAATGCTGTGACGTTTCTCCTTCCATTCTTGGGCGAATGAGGTAGCTTACACAGGATTTGTGAATGTTTTAGTCCATTACAGGGCATAACCTAGAACACTGAGGGATACCTAGACAGAACCAGCAGAGCAGGTTACCAGAAGGTGATGATTTCTACACAGCACATAGGATTTTTTTCTCCAAAGAGGTCAGTGAGATGAGGAAAGACTCTGTAAAACATTTTTCTGTTTCACAGGAAAGAGCAAACAAACGGATCATTTTCCCTGCAAGTCTTTGTTATACCTAGTCAGACACATCAGTAAAAATGGAAAAGTATGTAAAAATTGTGTGGTCCAACCTCCTCACCTCAAAGATAAGAAAGCAAAGGCCAGAGACGTCGAGTGACTAGTTCATACAAGTTTGGGAGTTGGAGAGGATTGTATAGTGAGACACATGGAGTGCTTTCAATTGATGGTGATTTACCATTTTTTGCTTTAAATATCTTTCTGAAATACAATATAGTAATCCAATAAGAGCTTTTTTGCAACTGCAAATAAAATTCAACTTGTTTCACACCAATGTTTACTAAAAAGTAGGTTCTGCTTTTTCCAATGATGTAGAGGATATGCATTCATATGTACACACTTACGCACACAACTACCCACATACCCTGCCCAAGTATCATTATCTCATTGGAGTAATTTAGAAGGAACAATGTATAGAAGATCTCAAAGTCACATGCTCTACGTGAATTGTGGTAGATATAGTTTTAGGGACAAACAAAATAACTGGGGAAAATACAAGTAGAAGCTTTATGAAAGTATATTCTAGAGGTTCAGTGGCTGATAAACTAAAAAGGTAACACATTTATCCCCCATTACAAAAGTTCCCCACCCCAGTGGTCTTGTTTTCTGTTCATGCTCCCATGATTTTCACAAGAGCTGAACTTTGAAACCCAGTATCATTTATATTCCTCCCATTCCAACTTCTTAAAAAAAAAAAAAACAGAAACAAATACAAGCCCCCCAAAACCAAAAAGACAAAAACAAAACACAGCAATATCCATTCTCCTTTTCTAAATCAAGTTCTTTTGCTTTAAACCTGGAACATCACAACAGACTTCCCACTGACACTCTTATCTCCAGATTCTTCCCCTTTAGCGGTTCCGTCTATGGCACGGGGATCGTATTGCCTCATTCACTGTTAATTCCTGGCCCGTGAACACTGTCTGGAACAGGGGAAAAGTCATTATTTTCTTAACATGTGATTTTACAGACACTTGCCTGGTTAATTCACCTAAATTTCTGTAATATCACTGTGGTGTCTACAAACCTTCCATTGCCCCTCATTGTGGATGTCATAAACTATATATTTTTTTAACTTGGATTTTTTACCATCTCCTCTCCTGTCTTGGCAATGTGGTCTCAATTTACCTTTCCTTTAATCCTCAACACGCCCTTAGTTCTTGCTTCCATGTATATCTTTGATGATGCCACCTTTGTGCGTGAGGACTGCACTCCCTATGCTTTATCTGTCTCGGTTGAGACCTGGCAACACCATCTCTCTCGAAACGTCCTCATACGCAAGCCCCCCACGTCCATGCCCTCCTTGACCTTCTCTCCCATAGATGGCTCACATCCTCTGCCTCCTTTCTTAGTTATGGTACCACTTCTTCCCATCTCTGGGTGGCAGGACTTCTACTCCTTGTGTTTCTTCTCGTCTCCACCCCCCAACCATTCATCAGTGCTGCTGTATTACTTTTTACCACCTTTACTTTCACTTTTTACAATTTTTACATCAATTTCTCTCTAACTTCAGGGATGCATTGTGTGCTGTCTGAACTATGAAGCTATCTTTAATCTCTGCTCACTCGGGACCGCTTCCCTCTCTGCTGCTTAGCACTGGGTTGAGCCCTGGGAAACAAAGGAAGAAAGAAAATCATGTCTCTGCCCACCAGGATCATAGGTGCTTTCATGAGAGAAACAGCCGAGCGTGCTGGTGGATATTAGTCACGGGCTCCCTAACACCATCTTCTTTAGTTTATCTTCTGACCTATTGTAACCGAAAGTGGGGTCAGCCTGTTCGCCACTCAAAAGCCAATAAAGAGGCCAGGTTGGTGGAAAGGAAAGTTTGCTTTATTTCGGATGCTGGTAACGGGGGTGAAGGCGGACTCCTGTGCAAAGGCTGACTCCCCCCAACTGACAATCAGGGGGCAAGAACTTTTCTAGGCGGAGGGAGGGGGTCCATGCAGAAACAGCACAGTCAGCTCCGACCGTCATCTTGAAATTGGTCACTGGTGGTCTGACCAGAGTCATCTTGATTGTTTTAGGTACAGTTAATCTTCATTTCCAGAGTCGGTTTGTTCCCATTTCCTTGAGGCCAGTTCTCGGAATTGTGGCAGCTTATGTCATGGCTACAGTCTGGTCATCGTGTAGTTAACGTCTTCCACCTGGAGTGGGTTTCAGTGTCTGTAGACAGCTCACAGGACATGGCTCAGAATATTATCTGCAGCCCCTGAGGAGGAACTAAAGGTCCTTAACTTTGCTTAATGACTAAACTATTATTATTTGGTCTCCTTGGACTGTTTTCCTTTGTTTCTGCATTTTCTCACTTTTCTGATTAAACTTACTATTTAGTTAAAGTTTTTCCACAGGCAAAGGCAGGGTGAGGACATGGGGGAGAAGGACCATAGGGCCCTGCTTCGTTTCACTATCAGAGTCCTAGTTTCCCTCAATGTATGCACTCTTAATGACAAATATGTCACTTCCTGCATCGAGATGTGGTGGAGGGTAGACATTCACTGCTTCATAGTTTGAATAGCTACTTGAGATCATAGGGATACATTTTTTAATTGACAATTTTTATGTGGAGGCAATGACACCTGGAGGCAATGACATTATGATATAATGAAAGAGAGGGGACTGGAAACGCCTTCCCTCCCTCAGGGAAACTTTCAGATGGCTTGCACACCCCCAAAAATATTTACCCCATAATATCTAATCAGTGACTTGTAACAATTAGATCTTGGTTTTTGTTTGTTTTTTTCATACTGAAATCTTTTAAACAAGTGATTGTTGATATACCTTCTTTTATTTTTAGCTTCTTTTTTAAAAAATTAAATTAAATTTTATTTATTTTTTAAATTTACCATACTCTGTGTGTGTGCGTGTGTGTGTGTGTGTATTGTTTGATTGTTTTATCTGAGGGACCACATTGTGCTATGGATATATTTAATAGTATGTTTCTATATTTTATTATTTATTTTGGTTTTTTAATTTAATTTTTATTGGAGTATAGTTGCTTCACAATGTTGTGTTAGTTTCTACTGTACAGCAAAGTGAATCAGCTATACGTATAAATATATCCTCTCTTTTTTGGATTTCCTTCCCATTTAGGTCACCACAGAGAACTGAGTAGAGTTCCCTGTGCTATACAGTAGGTTCTCAGTTATCTGTCTTATACATAATATCAATAGTGTATATATGTCAATCCCAGTCTCCCAGTTCATCCCACCCTTCCTTCCCCCTTGGTATCCATATGTTTGCTCTCTACACCTGGCTCTCTATTTCTGCTTTGTAAATAAGATTTTCTATACCAGTTTTTTTCGGATTCCTCATATGAACGTTAATATACGATATTTATTTTTCTCTTTCTGACTTACTTCACTCTGTATGACAGTCTCTAGGTGCATCCACGTCTCCATAAATGACCCAATTTCCTTCCTTTTATGGCTGAGTAATATTCCATTGTATATATGTACCACATCTTCTTTATCCACTCCTCTGCTGATGGACTTATAGGTTGCTTCCATGTCCTGGCTATTGTAAATAGAGTTGCAATGAACATTGGGGCGCATGTATCTTTTTGAATTATGGTTTTCTAAGGGTATATGCCCAGCAGTGGGATTGCTGGGTCCTATGGTAGTTCTATATTTAGTTTTTTAAGGAACCTCCATACTGTTCTCCGTAGTGGCCGTATCAATTTACATTCCCACCAACAGTGCAGGAGGGTTCCCTTTTCTCCACACCCTCTCCAGCATTTATTGTTTGTAGATTTTGACCATCACTTGGCTTGTGGGATCTTAGCTCCCCAACCAAAGATTGAACCCACGCCCACGGCAGTGAAAGCACAGAGCCTTAACCACTGGATTGCCAGAGAATTCCCTCTTTCTTCTTCTTTTAAAACTGCTTCATCAAAACAAGTTTTTTCGCACATTCAGAAAGCATCTAAAAGACAGGAAAAATTATTTGCTTTTCCTTTGCTCCAACATCTTCTGGAAAGGTATGGCCAGGAGTCTGTGTCAAGCGAAAGAAATTATTTTTAAAATACAAAAGAAGAAGAGAATGAGACGAGGAATGCCATGATACTTATTTCCAGAGTTCAGGGACAGAGTTCTGCAGTCTTAGATAAGCAGTTTAAATATGAGTAGAGTTACAACGCACAGTTGGCTCAGATTCTTGCCAACACAAAAAAACCAAAATTTTCTTCCTTGATCCTGAACAGAGGACAAAGTTTGTAGTTAACAAACATGCTATGAACTGATGGGATTCATTACATATTTATGTCCCACCTGAAGCTATTGAGACAAACAAAATCCTCCTCAGTGGTTCTGAAACAGAAACTAGAAGGGAACAGAGAGGCATTTACTTATAAAATGGAACACATTTCTTATTACAGCTTTTGCAATTTTGAATACCAAGGCTGATCAGGGCATGAATATACACAGGATTCCTCTCATTCAGTTTACAAAGAGGAGACCTGCTCCTAGGTCCTGCTCAAACCACATTGCTCAATGACTGTGTGTGGTGGGGGAGAGTTTTTAACAATGTGTAATATATGTGGGCGCTTCAGAAACTGGTTTTTCTCTGAGAGCAAATGCTCAGCGACAATACATTTTTTTTTTAACATCTTTTTTGGAGTATAATTGCTTTACAATGGTGTGTTAGTTTCTGCTTTATAACAAAGTGAATCAGCTATACATATACATATGTCCCCATATCTCCTCCCTCTTGCGTTTCCCTCCCACCCTTCCTATCCCACCCCTCTAGGTGGTCACAAAGCAAAGAGCTGATCTCCCTGTGCTATGCAGCTGCTTCCCACTAGCTAGCTATCTTACGTTTGGTAGTGTATATATGTCCATGCTACTCTCTCACTTTGTCCCAGCTTACCCTTCCCCCTCCCCGTGTCCTCAAGTCCATTCTCTAGTAGGTCTGTGTATTTATTTCCATCTTGCCCCTAGGTTCTTCATGACATTTTTTTTTTTAGATTCCAAATATATCTGTTAGCATATGGTATTTGTTTCTCTCTTTCTGACTCACTTAACTCTGTATGACAGACTGTAGGTCCATCCACCTCACTACAGATAACTCAATTTTTCTTTTTATAGCTGAGTAATATTACATTGTATATATGTGCCACATCTTCTTTATCCATTCATCTGTTAATGGACACTTAGGTTGCTTCCATATCCTGGCTATTGTAAGTAGAGCTTCAATGAACATTGTGGTACATGACTCTTTTTGAATTATGGTTTTCTCAGGGCATATGCCCAGCAGTGGGATTCCTGGGTCGCATGGTAGTTCTATTTTTAGTTTTTTAAGGAACCTCCATACTGTTCTCCATAGTGGCTGTATCAATTTACATTCCCACCAACAGTGCAAGAGGGTTCCCTTTTCTCCACATCCTCTCCAGCATTTGTTGTTTGTAGATTTTTTTGATGATGGCCATTCTGACCGGTGTGAGATGATATCTCATTGTAGTTTTGATTTGCATTTCTCTAATGATTAATGACGTTGAGCAATCCTTCATGTGTTTGTTGGCAATCTGTATATCTTCTTTGGAGAAATGTCTATTTAGGTCTTCTGCCCATTTTTGGATTGGGTTGTTTGTTTTTTTGATATTGAGCTGCATGAGCTGCTTGTAAATTTTGAAGATTAATCCTTTGTCAGTTGCTTCATTTGCAAATATTTTTTCCTATTCTGAGGGCTGTCTTTTTGCCTTGTGTATGGTTTCCTTTGCTGTGTAGAAGCTTTGAAGTTTCATTAGGTTCCATTTGTTTATTTTTGTTTTTATTTCCATTTCTCTAGGAGGTGGGTCAAAAAGGATCTTGCTGTCATTTATGTCATAGAGTGCTCTGCCTATGTTTTCCTCTAAGAGTTTGATAGTTTCTGGCCTTACATTCAGGTTTTTAATCCATTTTGAGTTTGTTTTTGTGTATGGTGTTAGGGAGTGTTCTAATTTCATTCTTTTACATGTAGCTGTCCAGTTTTCCCAGCATCACTTATTGAAGAAGCTGTCTTTTCTCCAATGTATATTCTTGCCTCCTTTATCAAAGATAAGGTGACCATATGTGCGTGGGTTTATCTCTGGGTGTTCTATCCTGTTCCATTGACCTATATTTCTGTTTTTGTGCCAGTACCATACTGTCTTGATTATTGTAGCTTTGTAGTATAGTCTGAAGTCAGGGAGCCTGTTTCCTCCAGCTACGTTTTTCTTTCTCAAGATTGCTTTGGCTATTCAGGGTCAGTTGTGTTTCCATACAAATTGTGAAATTTTTTGTTCTAGTTCTGTGAAAAATGCCAGTGGTAGTTTGATAGGGATTACATTGAATCTGTAGATTGCTTTTGGTAGTATAGTCATTTTCACAATGTTGATTCTTCCAATCCAAGAACATGGTATATCTCTCCATCTATTTGCATCATCTTTAATTTTCATCAGTGTCTTATAATTTTCTGCATACAGGTCTTTTGTCTCCTTAGGTAGGTTTATTCCTAGGTATTTTATTCTTTTTGTTGCAATGGTAAACAAAAGCTTAGGACCAGATGGCTTCACAGGGAAATTCTATCAAACATTTAGAGAAAAGTTAACACCTATCTTTCTCAAACACTTCCAAAATATAGCAGAGGGAGGAACACTCCCAAACTCATTCTACGAGGCCACCATCACCCTGAAACCAAAAACCAGACAAAGATGTCACAAAGAAAGAAAACTACAGCCAATATCACTGACGAACATAGATGCAAAAATCCTCAGCAAAATACTAGCAAGCAGAATCCAACAGCACATTGAAAGGATCATACACCATGATCAAGTGGGGTTTATCCCAGGAATGCAAGCATTCTTCAATCTACATAAATCAATCAATGTGCTACACCATATTAACAAATTGAAGGAGAAAAACCATATGATCACCTCAATAGATGCAGAGAAAGCTTTCAACATAATTCAACACCCATTTATGATAAAAAAAAAAAAACTCTCCAGAAAGTAGGCATAGAAGGAACTTACCTCAACATAATAAAGGCAATATATGGCAAACCCACAGCCAACATCATCCTCAATGGTGAAAAACTGAAATCATTTCCACTAAGATCAGGAACAAGATAAGGTTGCCCACTCTCACCACTCTTATTCAACATAGTTTTGGAAGTTTTAGCCACAGCCATCGGAGAAGAAAGAAATAAAAGAATCCAAATCAGAAAAGAAGAAGTAAAGCTGTCACTGTTTGCAGATGACATGATACTATACATAGAGAACCCTAAAGATGCTACCAGAAAACTATTAGAGCTAATCAATGAATTTGGTAAAGTAGCAGGATACAAAATTAATGCACAGAAACCTCTTTCATTCCTATACACTAATGATGAAAAATCTGAAAGTGAAATTAAGAAAACAGTCCCATTTACCATTGCAACAATAGATTTTTGATAACCACAAGACAGGAGACCCTCTAATAGGCTTCACTAAAGAACAGATTCACCTGCAAAACTAAAAGGAAAAGGAATAGTCTGGCCAAGCTATGGCTGTGGATGAGACCCATGATTTATACTGTGAGTTGATTTCCCACCTGGGAAGAGACAGAGACAGAGACAAGGACCCTGCCCCATCTTCATCACCTCCAGCTGATTTCAAGGATGGGACAAGAGGCGTTTTGGAGGAGGGGATGGGATGAAGTGACTCTTCAACACTGTTGGAATCCATTTCCTGCGCCCTTTTCATAGACCACCAGTTAACTGGTTCAGAGTCAGATGACAAGGAAGAGAGGGTAAAGGGAAGACTAGTTGAGGCTCTAGCCTGGGTTTGCTCAGATATTAGCTGTATACTGTTTATTTTTTTAATGAAGTCATAACATTTTTATACTAGTGGTACCTGTGAAATAATTACTTTCCTTCGACATCAACATTTTACAGGTAAGAGTCAGATACACAGAGAGGATGAGTGACAGAGGCCAGCTTACCCAACTAGTGCACCCTGGAACCTGGCTTGTCTGTCTCTGGTTGGGTAAGTTGGATAGACACCTGATTCCCACCTGGTTCTGGGTCTCTGTCCCAGGAGCTGTGACAATCACATGTATTAACTTATAACAACATATAGAAAAATGTACCAGAGCCATTTGAAAGCTCTGATCCCAGCGAAGCTGGTATAAAAAGCAAAGATTGGTTTGAGGAATCAAGATGATGGTGCAAATAGAAATTAAAACCTGATCAAAATGTGAAGAATTCTTGTTAGGAAACTCCCATTTACAGTGGAAATCATACTCATATTGGATGTCTCACCAGTTATTGTGAGATCAAAACAAATCAGGTCACACTTAGGAAAATTTTATGAAACTTAAAAATATAAAGTAAAATCAAAACTATTAATTCTGCAAAAATCATAATTATCACATCCTCTTAAACATTTATTTTAAGGTGGTAAAATTCTAAGTAGAATCACACTGCTATGTATGAAATTGTTAAATTTCATTTTACTTTGCCTTTGTTTTCAAGTCTGATACCCTTAATGTAGAGACATTCTGAAAAATCTCATAATAGAGGAATTTGATATCAGAAACTGCAAGTATAAGGATGATTGGCTTTACGTATTACATAGTATTTTTTATATCATTTTTCTATCATAGCAAGATTTTATATCAACACTTATCTAACAAACCTTTCTCCATGTAGAATTTTCTCACGTAAAGCAGTTTGGTTCAGATATAATTTCAGTCACACCTCCTTTCTATTTTTAACTTGTTTAACAGAGGCAGTACTTGAGAGCTATAAAAACTACATTATAAGAAAAATACGTGTAAAAATTTTAGCAGAAAAGGAAGAGATTCATACCTGAAGTGAGATAAATAGGAAAGGAACATTTGTTTTAGTGAAATTATCCCAAATGTTGGCATACGCAGCATGCTACTTATCAATTCCCTGACCTACAATGCCAGGCTCTTTTGCTGTCATTTTTTAAAACAGAGACTACCAGGAGAAAGTGAGATCCTACTCTCTTTCCTGTTACTTTTTCCTTTCATGATGGTAGGAGGCAGCTCAGTATGGATTAACTGCTCAAAGAAAGTCATACATTTAAATCCAGTATTCCCATTTTCCTAAGAGCTCCTTTGTCAGTGAATATCTTCTACCATGAAATAAAAGAGGAAAATAAGTAGGTAAGTCTTCACACTGATTCCGAATGGAATAAAATGTTTTCAGACTATCTTATGGATAATTTCACGTGGAGAGAAGATTGCTATATAACAAGGAGACTCAGTCCAGAAAGGGGATGAGGAAGACAACTTCTTGCAGGTGCCTGATAGCACCAGTTGACGTTACAGGGTCTCCCAGGAAGGAGGCTATATGTACAGGTATTTCATGCCCTATGAGACCTACCACTGATTCTCATGTTCTTTAATTTTTCAGTCAAAAAGAGTGGGTACTTTTATTGTTATGTAAGCTATCCATTCTATTAGAGGATGCAAATGAATTGTCAATATTTAAATAACATTTCCTAATATTGCTTGAGTCTTAAATTAATAATAATATAGTCTCAAATTATTGAGTACATACCATGTGTCAAACACTACCCTATGTATTTTAGATGAAACTTCTCATTTATTTTGCAATAAAAAACCTGATAGTTAGGCAGCCTTATTATTTTCTTAGAGCCTTAGAAAGGCTCATTACCTGGAGACAATACAGAGTCAGGATTTTAAGCTAGATAGATAGATAAGCTAGATAGTCTAAGTCTGAAGCCCACCCAACTAACCATTAGACCCAGTGCTGTAATTTAGTTGTAACCTTTCCTTTTAAGTGTAAATTGCTGTTAATGAGAAGTGCACATACAAGACAAGCTTGAGATTGATAAAGTCTTCATTCTCAATTTCACTTAAATTCATAATGACTAAAAACCAAAATTTAAGGAATGTGTAAGAAAAAAAGTACAAAAGATTTACTCTTCTAGAGGAAATTCTATAATACGGGTACTTTTAAACACCCGTTTTTAAGCAGGGTGGTTTGGCAGTTCTTTCACTGAATGACTATTTAAGTTGATTAAAGCGGTTTCCTAATGAATTCGAGTTACCAATACCTGGGCTCTGATTATGTCCACCCACATATAAGCTACAAGTGTCACAGGGCTCTTGGGTCTGGATATACAGCTTGAGCACTACTCCAGGGCTCCTGACCTCTGAAGCTAGCAGGGCTGAAATCCAAACATCTCTCTGTTCACCAAGCCTTGTGACTGAAGGTCTACATCTGCCCTAACAAGGTGCCTTTTGTTTTGAACAAGAGTACTGGTCTGGCTAGTAGCCTCCTGAAGCCACAAAAGAGCATAGCTGACTGAGTTACAAAGTATAGAGATGGCGATGGTGATGTTCAAGAAAGCTCTTCGGTTGGCCATTTGGTGGGTCACTCTAGAAACAGATCTGAAGAAGATCAAGCATAAGACAATACATGAATATGCACAGACCCTAAAAGATTAGATTAGTTAATGTAGAGAACAATGAGTCAGACTGAAGCAAGGGCATTCATACAGTTGGATTCAGAGACTAATTGGAACAGTGCTTTTCCTAGAGGCTAGTCTTTATCTACCATAAAGTTTTATTATCGGGGTAGATTTCTCACAAGTCGGTACTGAGATAAATTAGGTTGTAGCCATGAATTGTTAAAGGTTCCTCATTAGGATGATTGTCCAACGACTTCTGTTCAAGAAATGCTGTCTCCCAATATCTAATACTTTCTAACAGTCCTTGAAAGCAGTGCTAAAAAAGGAAACACAATTCATCATATATATAATATGATAAGTAAATGTATGTGTCTAGATTTACTTATCAAAATATTAAGTTAAGATTACATTCAAATATTGCAATGTATTTATCAAGCCATCTCTGCTTTCTCAAATTGGAGAGTTATAGGTAAAAGAAACATGTACTAGACAAACACATGCAATAATTTTCTACACCTAAATTCAATCTCCATAATCATATTTAAATAAATACTTACCAGCTCTGCTCTATATACAAGAATGAATACAGAAGCAGTCAGTAATATAGGAAAATAACTCTTTCATCTCCTCATATTCTGCCTTAAGTAAATTCAAGAAGAAAAATATACTGCAATATGTGTCATATATAGTTATCTAAACACCTTTCAAAATCATCTTTTTCAAAGAAGGGGTATGAGTACTCCTTAAATTAAATAATAATAATTGATGATAGAGTTCAAGGGGACTGCAATTTGGAAATGTGCACGATGATTGTTCATTGGTTTTTTATTATAGTGACTCCCTGGTGGTCTGGCGGCTAGGATTTCTTCCTTTTATTAAAACTCCAGGATATTGCACCTTTGAAACATATATCTCAGCAAATAGCTCTAATTTCATGAAGAATCAGAACAAGTGATTACTTAAAAAGTAAGCTACATTATGTTTGTGCTTGAGTTTTATCAATGTTGCTATGCATATAATTCTCCTTTTCTCTTATTATTTAAAACTAGCTTATTTTCTTGAATGAAATTGGTACAACTTGGGTTCCCATAGGGAAGGGAATCTTTTCTCTATATTTTTTCATGTTTCTTTTTCCTGTAAAGAGAGAAACAACAACGTTTTGGATATATAGTTTTTACTAATTATGGCTTAGAAATTCAATTCCAGCTGTGGCCCAGCCGCATGTGAAGCAACGTGTGATTTTGTTAGAGTCTAATTGGCACTTCCATATCACTTTCCTGTAAAGCCCAGTATCAACATACCTGGTTCCCCATGGTTGCTTTTAGTTAAATAAATAAGCAGATAGAAGTCATTAGGTAGACTGCAAGTCAAATATTTTGTTTATCTTCTTATAGCTGAAGAGTTATAGGATTTCATAAGCTTCAAAGTGCAACCTTTTACACTAACCTTTGTATAAACCTCAATAAAGCCTAGATTTTCTTGACTCACAGAAGGAAAAATATGTGTAATCTGGGATAAAATGTCTTGTTAAACTTTTAACTAATTAAATATCATGTATTTTAAAAAAAGAAATTAATTGTCAACTGTATAAAACTTCTAATATTTAGTAAGAGCTTAAATGTCTATTTCCTAATAATATCTCATATTTACGGGGTGCTTAAAATGAGCCAGATCTTGTTTTATGTACTTATATATTTTAACTCATTTCTTCCTCATAGAAATATCATGAGGGAGTATTAGTTTTAAACTGTAATTCTTATTGAATGGAGGAGAACACTGAGGCACAGGCAGGTTGAGGATTCATCCAAAGTTACACAAACAGTAAATGATTGAACTGGGTTTAGATCACAAGCCATGTGGGTATGGAAAAGGAACCCTTACTCACCTTACCCTAGCACTTCTCATAAGGCAGAAGAAGTTTTCAAGCAGAGTTTTGTGTTTTTTAAAATTTTTATTGGAGTATAGTTGATTTACTATGTTGTGTTAGTTTCAGGTGTACAGCAAAGTGAATCGTTATGCATACACATATATCCACTCTGTTAGATTCTTGCCCCATATAGGTCAACAGAGTATTGAGTAGACTTCCCTGTGCTATAAAGGAGGTCCTTATTAGTTATCTGTTTTCTATATAGTTGTCTGCATATGTCAATCCCAGTCTCCCTATTTTTTTCCCCTCTTCACCCCCACCGGTAACCATAAGTTTGTTTTCTACATCTGTGACTCTATTTCTGTTTTGTAGATAAGTTCGTTGGTACCTTTTTTTTAGATTCCACATATAAGTGATATCATATGATATTTGTCTTTCTCTGTCTGACTTACTTCACTCAGTAGGACCATCTCTAGGTCAAATAGCGTTTTGAGAGTCAAATTCCAATTCTTTATGTTGTTGGCAGCATGGATAATACTAAACAGTAAAGAATCCTTCTTCCGAAAAGATAAACACCAAATGCATAAAAATAGGGAAAACATGAATTGTTTCTTTAGACAGCAGTCAACATTTATTGAACAAATCTGAAAAGTGAGATTCCACTTATATTCCAGTAGGGAGAGACAGAAAGTAATCCATCAATCAATCCATGGTAAGTGCAATGTGGAAAACAAAGGAGAGAGCTATCAAAGGGTGAGGTCTTCTGGGTGGGATGGCTGTATAGTGAGATGGCATTCCCATTCCCTTCGATAGAAAATTTCATCTGCTACCTGAGTTTAGATCTGAGAAAGAGGAAGGACCAAAACTGTGCACAGGTGCATGTTCTTGAAGAACAGTGGAAAGGAGAACAGGTCTAGAGCATTACAGGTGAAGCGGTGCTTGACGAGGGAGAGGTTGGAGAGGAGACCTTGGCCTGATCCTGTGGACCTCATAGTTTATGGCTCAGGGGAGAGGCAGGCTGGGAAAGGACACGATTGGCTGTAGGTTTGTAAACAGCAGGTCCTGGTTACTGGGCATAGAATGGGTGGGGCTGGGAACCAGTGCCGAGGGTGAGAAGCGATGGAGTCAGGGCACATCGGGATGCAGAATGCAACATCTGGATGGCACTTGACAGTTCTCAAAGCACGTTTACATCCCACACAGCTGGCAATCAAGCTGTGAGAAGAAATACCATCTCATTGGAAGGAGCAATCCCCTCTTTAAAAGTGCAGCTCAAATCACAGAATAGGTCTGATTCAGCGCAAACACTACCCAAATATGGAAAGCACACATTGCCTAAATTCACTGCAAGGGCCAGCCGGTTTTTGATTTACAGCCGAGTGGAAACAGAACAAAGTAGGTGCATTGCTGTTTGTCAACATTCAACCTCTGGAATCAGAGAGTCAGGGCTCAGGTAAAATGATGCCTCCATATTGACAGCTCTCATGACAGAGCACACACTGTTTTTCTCCTTGTAAACAACAGGTCCCTGGTTTGGTGGCCTCCAGAGCGTATGAAGGAGATCAAGGCTGCTAAGCTTCCCCTGGGCAAAATTACAGACAGGAATGTGTAGCTTGCACTTTCACAGGGCAGAGAAGGGACAGAATCAAAGTGTCCTGTGCCAGGACATGGACTGGCCCTTCCTTTCTGAGCCCAACCTGCCCTTAAAATACTTATCTCTGTACCCTCCTTGTTCTTTAATTTCTGACAATAAATATTTCCAATTTATTCTTTTTTTTTCTATCGTAAACAAGGGCATGTGCTAAGCTGTAAAACTGGAAATGATAATGATAATAAAAATGGTATTCTCAAGGAAGTTAGAGTTGTGCATGGCAGATAAGAAAAGTATATAGCAAAGGAGCTATAACCAAACAGAAGGTTTTCTAAGAGAGGCACTTAAGAATTGCTTTCAATATGCTAAACAGGAAAAACTCAGCTGGAAAAGTCAAGAAGATTTTTAAAGGTCATTGAAGAATAGGCAGGATTTGAGGAGATTGGAGAACACAGATGATTTAGGTAATAAGAGCATCAACTTGCTGCTCTTGTGCAATTCTTGTGATGTGAAAATTTATCTTAAGATTACTTGTGTAAAGACACACAGAAGTAGTCCTTTATCATATCTATGCCTAATTACAAATATCGTACCACATTTAGCGGCAAGCAGCATGTTTGAGACACATCAGTTAGATGTTATGGCCAATCCTTCTCTTCGCTTTTATGTGCATGAGGTTTTGAACTTTCCCTGATTCTCCGATGTCCCCTCCTTCCTTCTCAAATGCTACCCTATCCATAAACATCACTTCCGTTCCCTCAGATGTATTCTGCCCCTTCTTTTGTTCATCCATAAACCTCAGTTGAATGGCCATTTAAATGTGGGTTATAGTACAGTTCTCATACTAGATTGCAGGTCATGGTTCCCTATATCCACTACAAGACCTATCATCATACTGTACACAAAATTCTTTCTTTTTTTTTTTTTTGCGGTACACGGACCTTTCACTGTTGTGGCCCCTCCCGTTGCAGAGCACAGGCTCCTGGACGCGCAGGCTCAGTGGCCATGGCTCACGGGCCTAGCCACTCCGTGGCATGTGGGATCTTCCCAGACCGGGGCACGAACCTGTGTCCCCTGCATCGGCAGGCAGACTCTCAACCACTGCGCCACCAGGGAAGCCCACAAAATTATTTCTTGATCAACGTCTGTTAAATCAGATAATCTGAATGCAGTACTTAGCTCAGTGTCTGTCACAGGATAACCCTTGACAAGCAGTACCTTATTATTGAGTGAATTGGTGGCTGGGTGGATAAATCTGTTGTGGACAGATGCTTTTCATGTCTATTTAATAAAATAAGAGTCTTTGCCTTGACCAGCAATAATCTGCAAAAAGCCAAAATAATACAATAAAGGAGAGGGGCTTTTATTTCCAAGATTTCTAGGAGGGAAAGGAGTGCTGTAATTGCAAATCAACCAAGAAAATGGAAAGCAGTTCCTCAGGAGAGAGACCTAGCCAAGAGAGTGAGGCTGGAAGAGGAGATATAAAAAGCACTGCACACTGCCTGGCACAAAAATAGTTGTAGGAAAACTCCTGTCAGTTGAATGTTCTCCACACAGAAGGATTTAATTAAAATTCATGAATTCATGGATTTTTTTCTGAGTTGGAGAGAACATAAAAGTGTTTGGAAGTCATAGAAAGAAAGGGCCTTTCTTCTTAAGCGTAACATTGAAGCTACAAGGAAGAAGCTTTTGCTTAGAAAATGGGTAGAATTGGTATAGAGCTAAAGAAGAGGAATACGACTCGGGCAGCCAGACGCATGATGCCTGGGACAGGACTCGGTACCCTCACCGTGTACTTTCTGTTTGGTCATTTGTTTGCAGATATTACACTGTAATTCTGACATTATAGTGATTTACTAAACTCTCAATGTTCATTTAAGTTGCATAGAATTGATGAATAATTGAGGAGATTCCAGGGGGCAGAACTGCATCCCATAGGTGGCAGTTGCCGTTGTAGGAAACCCTTAGTGCGTCTCATGCTGTTTGCTAATTTTTGGTGCAGAGTGTTTTGTTTTTGAAGCACTAGTTTAGTAGGCTGAATAATGTCCTTTCAAATCTACCTCTTCCTAATTCCTGGAAACTGTAAATTTTATCTTATATAGCAAAAGGAACTGTGCAGATGTGATTAAGTTAAAGATCTTGGGGTGATGAGATTGTCCTAGTTCATCTTCAGGTGAGACCTAAATGCTATCACCAGGGTCCTTATGAGAGGGAGGCAAGAACGTCAAAGGAGGATGTAGGAGGTGTGATGGCAGGATCATGAGATTGGGCTGATGGGAAGAAGGGGTCATAAGCCAAGGAATGCAGGTGTCTTCCAGAAGCTAGAAAAACAAGGGAAGTTTCTCCTCTGGAGACTCCAAAGAAACCAGCCCTGCAAAGACATTGACTTTAGCCTAGAAAGACTGATTTTGGACTTGTGGTCTCCAGAACAATAAAAGAACATACGTGTGTCACTTTAAGCCATTAAGGTTGTGGTCATTTTCTACAGCAGCCATAGGACACTAATACAAATGAGTATGGAGGAAATTCCAATAAATATAATTCTTGTGTTAAAGAGGAGGGTGGGGAATTTAAAGACACTGCCTTTCCACAACCAGTCTGAGTGGCCTGGGATTGAAGGAAGACAATATCCCGAGTGGAATGGTCTCCTAATTTTCTATGCAACTGGAAAAGAGAGGATGGAGGTAAGGAGAGCATGACACCATTTTTCCTCTTGTGAAGTTCTTATGACCTGGGAATTTACATCCAGAATAATCTGGTTAAAATGTCCAGAAGTAGTTCCTTGACACATCTCCATTTGCGTACATATATGCTACCAAAGACACATGAGAACATGTGAAGGTTAACAGCAAATATTTCTCCTCCATTTAATTCAGTTTTAAGCTGGTCCTACTGGTGTTACTCCAGGATGGAGAACAGGCGTGTTCTGTGCTCTGTCAATACTATTGGAATATTCTGGGAACAACCTAAATTCCACAGTTGTATTACTGTGCGACCATACACTGCGAAGTTTTGACTTTCACATACATTGAGGGATGCGATAATCACGGTGTTTGCTTCACCATGCAATCAGATTTGTTCACTCTATTCAATAAACCAAAGTTGTTTCTACCTCCTGTAGGGAAGGACTGTGCTAGGTTCAGGAACAAGACACAGTCGCTATTAAGCATCTCAGAGTCAAGGGAGGGAAATCGACAAGTATCTGGGGACACAGTATTCACATATTAAGGCAAGGGGTGGAGTAGGAGCCCAAAACCCAAATGCGACGGTGGGGAGAGACTTAAATTAGATAGACTCCCACAGTGATTGAAGCGGACAGGAGGAAGGTTGTAAGAATATACAATTTAGTTTAAATATAATCCATCCTCCCACTCCTTTTAAAAATATCTTTCAGAAGACATTTATTTCATGTGTGATTGTTCAAAAAACACACTGTTCTTATGTTCAGTAAAACCCGCGGGAAGTTTTCTGTATGGCAACCATTGACGTTAACGGGCTGCTGTGGTTAAATCTGCTTGGGTTACTTTGAAAAACTACAGTGACACACTAAATGCTGTATTTTGGACTGTAGGATGGTAACTGCTGATTGCACTGACCCGGAGTACACAAGTTTAGGGAGAAACGGTTTCCTGTTTCACGTCTTCCATTTCATGTACGGAGAAGTAATGTCAACAGAAAACCATGGTGATCTTGGCATACTGAAATAATTCTCACCTTCAAATTTGTAAAGCCACAATATATTTCCTTTAGGAAGCTTTCATAACCTCAAAAAGAACTCTAAAACACCCAAATCCCTCAAATCCCTACACAGTTCACAAAGGAATATATGCCTTCCAGCAATATTTAGGTTTTGCCAGGAATGTCAGTATGATAGACTTTGGAACCATCCCATGTTTTAATTCAAATTCAAATAAATCCTATGCCAGGGCCTCTGTGTAAATAGAGCTCTTTCAAGGGGGAATCAAATATAGAAGTAATTTGAAAAGAAACCTGAATTATTCCTTTAAATAAACTCAAAGTAAAACTAAATTAAACGCTGGGATCTTATTTTCTTACCTAACATCTGGATCCTAAGATAAAGTTTAAGTCAGTCACATAACAGGTTGTTGTGACTCTTGTTGATCATGGCAGTTTATTTGAAACCAATTTACCAGGGTGGCATATCTTTAACCTAAACTGACCAGTTGTCAGAATTGACTGAGCCTACCACATATTTTCCTGTCATTTACTTGCAGCTTTTCCAAAGCAACTCAAATGACTGTGCTAGCTTTCTGGAAAAGACTTTAGAGGAGAAAATATAAAGTTTTATTTTTCAAAAACATCAAACGATGTTCTGAGATCGTTAAATATAAAGAATATGCTGAGAACACCAAAGGTCACTTTAAAGGGTATTTATGTATATTTTAAGTCTTTTGGAAAATATTTCAAGCACATTGGAAATTAGAGATTAAGAAGATCATACACATGCTGAGAAATCTTATACCTATAAGGCATTTGAATGCACCAATTTTTAAAGCAATTAAGTGGTTTGGGGACCTCAGCTTCCCTCCTGAATGCATTGTACAGTTGACCTTGAATGACGTAGTAATTGGGGCACTGACCAAATTCGATCAGAATTTACTCTGGTGTCAGTGAGGGAAGTGGACTGAAGGTAATAAGTCAGCAGGCAGGAAAATGAGTTAGGAGGACTTTGATAAAGTACATTTGACCCTTGAACGACATGGGCTTGAACTGCACGGGTCCACTTATACAGGGATCTGCTCTATATAAGTGGATCCATGGGTCCACTTACAGAGATGTTTTTCAATAGTAAATACTACAGTACTATACTATCTGTGTTCAATCAATGTCCAGTTAGCAATGGACAGGCTCAGAACAAGGTGACAGCAGACAGAAAGAGCTGGATCAAAGGTTACTCAAAAAAAAAGTATAAAGATAAAATTAGCACACATTGAGATACTAAGATCTATTTCTGCCACATAAAAGGTATTCTTAAGCAACAAGGATAGATTTTGTTTTTCTAGAACCTCTAGAATTTTCTTAAAGGGAAGCATTATAAAATCAAAAGATTATCTTTCCTGGGCTTTGATCCATCTCTAGTTAAATAAAAGAGAGAGAAAGGGGGACGGGGACAGATAGAGAGAGAGAAAAGGTCTACATACTCTCTGTGTGTTTTTCCTCCTCACTCTATCCAGTTGATATATCTTGGTATAACTGACCATCCCACCTCACTTGTGTAGTCACAAAGTCCTCCTAAACTCACTTTTCTGCCTGCTGACTTATTGCCTTTATTGGGTCCTCTCCTAACAAATTTCTAGAACACTCTCTACCTCCACTGTTATCCCATTCTCTGCATTTTATTGCAATGAGTTGTTTAGTGTCTGACTTATTTGGAAGTTCTACTGGAGTCGGGGCTTGTCTATATCGCTCACTGTCAATCAATGCTTAGCAAGGGGCATGGCTCCTAGAAAGCATTAAATACTCTTTGGTTGATTATGTGAACAAACGAATAGATAAATAATATGACTTCTAAGGGGTCATATAAGGAGTAAGGAGTGTGAAAGGAGTGTTGGCTGATTTATATTATTTTCTCATTGCTAAAAAGCAAACTCTACTCCTTTCTCATCTAGCAGACCAAAGAGTAATAGTAAGATTTTAATGACCTCTTACTTTGCTTATTCCAGCAAGATTCTTCCTGATTTATAGAATCTGATAAAAAAAAATGTATGATTTGAACATTGCACAAAACCCCAGTGAAATCAGTGCATGTTACAACCAAAGTTTTGGATGTAATGGCATGCTAATCTGATGGGAAAAAAAATTGGGTGCCTGATAAAATATCTACTTAGATTTCTTTCATAATATCAACAACTATTAAAGGCATTTAAAACTGATTTTAATAATTATTTAATAGATCTGATATAATTGACCTGTTAAACCCACCAAATAACCAGTCAATAAATTGTCAATCTATAAGAACAATTTGATTTGTTTAAAATTATATAATTGCAAAATGTTTCTGGTTGTTCATTTGGGATGATGGGGCCCCATTAAACTGTTGTCTTCACTTTGTGTATATTTGAAATTTTTCATAATAAAAAGTTAAATAATACGTGACCAAATTTCTAAAATAAGACAAAAATATGGGAAGTCAAGACACAAAAATAAACTTTGTCATCTTTATATTTGTCCTAAAACTTATATTTCCATATGAACAGCCTGAAAATTTTCAAGGGCCCATTACTATTCAATGGTCTTTAAGTTTGAGATCAACCAGGTAAGAATAGATTAGATTACAACACATCTGTGATGTTTTCCAGTTTTTTGACAATGGAGTCTGTCAGAATGCTATTAGTTTGAAAATACTACATTCATTTTTACTCTGTGATGCCAGTAGTGTTACTACACCCTTCAAAGGGCCCTACTCACTATTAGTATGTGGCTTACCTGCTAGTGAGATTTTGGCACCTAAAATATAATTACTTGAGCTTTTAGCAATACATTCCTTTCATTTATTTTTACAGAAGAAAAATGTCAACACCAAGAGATTAAACATACAATGCACTGAAATCTATGGCCTATTTTCCATGGCTGTTTAAAAGATAACCCAAGCAAAATGCATGCAGTAACTTGACTTGTAACTCTGCTGGATGAGAGAAAATGTGTTATCCATAATACATTCGGGAGTGTTTGTGTAAGATATGCACAGTCCAAGTAACATCTCTGACCAGTAATTGGACTTCCCATAATAGCAGCTTGCTTAAGGCATATATCAAGAGAAATACGCTTCCTGGATCAATTTAGATATGGTAGAGCAAGATTGCACACACATTACTAGGAGGAGGGGAGTTCCCTCCTCGTAGCCTCAGTAAACCATGTAGCCTCGCAGAATGACTGTTGTGCCACAGTGTGAAGTTGGTGAAGAAATATTCACTGGGGAGCTCTTATTTGCAGCGCACAATCCCAGATGTTGCCTTGGGTACCAACATAAATTAAGAATCTGCATTGCCCTCTGGCACCTTTTAATCTATTTGGGAGATGTCATACATAAACTAAATTAATAGCCCTCATAAAACAAAACAGATTAAGTAGAAATATAGTAACTTTCAGCACTAAAATGATGTTTCTACTATAATACGGCATGGGTACATGTGCAGTAAAAACTGGTTTTAGAGTCAAGGATAATTCGCCAAAAAATGCATTTTGTATTTATTTTGTTCTTGTGAAAGGAAGGTTTTAGCTTCACAGACTATAATAGTAAAGACAAGAGGGAAACTGGGTACATGAGATACTGGGATCAGATAGTGGAAAACGTAGGCAAAAAATTATGTGATACAATCTCAGTGTGGAAGAAAAAGCAAAGTAATTGGATTTCATTATAGGTGTTGTACTGAGATGGGTCACATGTAGATGAGACCTTAGATTACACATACTCTAGCTTATTATTTCTTCCTCTGCTATTTTTCTTTATGAGCTATCTCCCTAACTACTACAAACATAAAAATACCCAACAGATATTAGAACCAGGTTAAATCTTTGAACACAAACAAGGCCTTATGCCCCATCTATACTTATCATGAGGTGAATTGTGTCCCTCTCCAAATTTATATGTTAAAGTCCTAACCATCAAAGCCTCAGAATGTGATTGCATTTGAATATAAGATCTTTAAAGAGGTAACTAGATTAAAATGAAGTCATGAGGTTGGGTCCAAATCCCATATGCCTCATGTTCTTATAAGAAGAGAATATTTGGGCACAGACGTGGACAGAGGGAAGATGACGTGAAGACACAGAGAGAAGACAGTCATCTACAAGTCAAGGAGAAAGTTCTGAACAGATCTCCCCTGTGGCCCTCAGAAGGAATTGACCTGCAGACACGCCTTGATCTCAGACTTCTAGCCTCTAGAACTGTGAGAAAATAAATTTCTGTTGTTTAAGCAGACAGTCTGTGGTACATTGCTATGGAAGTTCTAGCAAACGAATTCAGTAGTTAAAATACATATACCTTCAAACAACAGGAAAACATGTTAAAATGTAAAATGACGCATCAGGCGTTTCTATCCTGTATATCTTTATATGTTAGCACAGCACAGTAGAATAAACGGAAAACTAAGAATGTACCATCTACACATTTTGCTGAGATAAGTAATTCAGTCTTCAGTACTTAGTTTCTCAGAATCACTCTATGTTATATAATTAACAAAAGGTTCAACACAGAATGGAGTTCATCCTCAGACTACTTATGAGGTATAGTAAGCTGCCAGTGAACTGAAGTATAGAACAAGTACAAAGGTACAGAGAGACTTCACTCCACAGGGAGTCAAAGTTTTACTAAGGAACTATTTATGTTTTCTCTAATAATAAATAGATACTTAGTAGAAGAGAAGAAAAAGGACTTGCTTGTGCAGTCTTTAAATATTAGATAATTTTCCTTTCATTCTGTTGGGGGACAAAAAGGGACAACTGAATTTCTGCAAGGTAAATACAACATATTGTATTGGATTCTTAAAAATACTGTATTTGATTACAAACGGGAGATCCAAATGAGCCTGGCGGCCATGTTTACTGGAGAAATTTTATCCTTCTGTTTACATTTATTGTAAATGATTTTGTTAAATCATAGGGGATATCTGCAAATTTTTAGGCACTAATTTTCAAAGATGATGAAGCCCTCTGGGTGACTTTTGCATTTCCTTAGCAGATAGTTTAGTTTTAAACTACATACTTTCCCTTGGCAAAGTGAGAGATGAAAAGCCTGCTATAAAATTGATTCTGCGTCTGTAATAGTACCCCGTATCCGTGGGGCATACATGTCAAGACTACCAGTGAGTGTCTGAAACCGTGGATAGTAGCAAACTCTATATATACTCTGTATTTTCCTATACATACATAACTATGATAAATTTAATTCATGAATTAGGCAAAGTAAGATATTAACAAGAATGGCTAATAGTAAAATAGACAATTAGAACTTTATCCTGTACCAAAAGTTATATGAATGTGCTCTCTCTCTCTCTCTCTCTCTCTCTCTCCCCCTCCCTCCTTCCCTCTCAAAATATCTTATTGTACAAAGACAATGCCTTTTCCATCTTAACTAAGCACTTATTATGCACTGTGGCTGTAACTTTTGCAGTTTGAGCTGCGACAGCAAAACTATCATAAATTTCTTTTCCCTCCTTCTCAGTTTTCGTGGATAAAGATTGGTTCTTAACATAGATCTTAGCAACCTCAGCATACGATTTTTTTCCCTTTCTTTATGAAGCTGAGGACTTTCACTTTTTCACTTACAGGAAGCACTTTATGGCTTCTCTTTAGCATGTCCAAACTGCCAGCATGACTACTCTTGCACTTTGGGGCCATTATTAAGCAAAATAAAGGTCACTTGAATACTGTCACTGCAGTATCATGACAGTTGACCTAATAACCAAGAAGGCTACTAAGTGACCGCTGGGTGAGGGGGTCGTGATGGAAACAGGGATGATTCAGGACTTGGCAGGACAGAGCAGGACCCCCTGAGATTTCATCGTGCTGCTCAGAATGGCGTGCAATTTAGAGCTTATGAGTTGTTTATTTCTGGAATTTTCTGTTTAATATTTTCAGACCACAGTTGACTGGGAGTAAGTGGAACTGCTGGTAAGGGGTGGTGACTTACCTAAAAGAATGCTTTGGAAGAAGTACTACTAACTGAGAAGCTCTCTTCACAAGCACATGTCCAAAAATTCAAATGTCACTCAGATCTTAGAAGCAGTCTTTGCCCAAACATTCCCAGTAAAATTACCTTTACACTCTTCATTGTCATATTTTAGAAAGAAAAACTGTACTTTTACTTGTGGCTTTTTTTTTGCAAGATTGCAAGTTACTCAAATTGTGTGTTGGGCATATCCATCTTAACGTGGTAGAACGTGTAGATTTAAAAAATATTTTTACAATAAATTTTGGCAGTTCCTCAAATAAATGACCAGGGATAGGCCCTTGCAATGTTTACACAAAGAAGAGGTGAAATATTTGGTCGCATGTTCTTATCCTTTAGACATGATCCTAAACATTTTAATTGACTAGATGATTCATTAAAAATTAATTAGTGTAATTAATGTTATCTAAATTTACCCCAAAACAAAGCATCTTCCTACAATAAATGCAGACAGTATCTATATGTCGAATGTCAAAAAGGGGACAAATCTTTAGACAGTATAGCATATACCTTAAGGGATTCAAATATTTCAAGGCAAATGCACTATTTTACCTTTTAGAAATGTAGTTAGAATTCTTTAATCAAAATTTAGTTAAAACGAAACAAAAAGTAGCTAGGAAGCGTATGATACACTATTTTATTACATCTCTTCTAATGTGTTTGAGCCAAGCATATCTGACCTATAAAGTGTTCTGAATACTTGTTAAAATGTCCTGATTAAACTGTGATGGTTTAAGGGTAAATAGAAAAAAACGTCATTCCAAGAATTTTAACTTCATGGACTTTGCTCACAAGTATTTTCTTCACTGAATGTTGTTTAAATGAGAGTTTCACACATTATGAGCAATAATAACATTTAACAAGAAAGAAAACTGTCACTGAAGAGCATTTCAAGCTAGTGTCTAGAGACCAGACGTCAGGCTTCATTCAAATGGCCAGCTAGTGACAACTTTTTCACGGTCAGGCTAGTCAGAGTTTGACCACATGTGTGCAGTTACAAAGCCTGAAATGTTTCATAATCTTTCCACTACATAGTGAATGAATTCTGCCAGGCACTTCAACAGTCTGTGAGATACATATTATATTTTTCTTCAATTAATTCATCCAAGTTACTCCTATACGACTTAATTATATTGCCTTTTTCGTAAAGTCCAAGACTTAGGTAGCCAACTACCTAAGGCCTTTTATTAATTGATACGTATAATTTAATACTAATATTAATTACAAGGGTAATATATCAAAAATGTAATTTGATATTTTCTATTGATCCAAAGATAGATGTTCATATTTTGAAAAAGTAATAATGGTGAAATCAATTGCTTCTAATCAAGACTCTTAGGTTTGGAGTGTTGCCTTGCCTAAGTAAACATCCTAACCTCTTCCCCATGGCAGTGATCTGTTCTGTCACAGCTGAAGGGTCATTCTGCCCCTGCTTGAATTCTTCTCTTGCACTCAGTCTCCCCATACCCAGCAAACCCACTCTTGGAGCACTCTCAGGGCTACAGAGCACTTCCTTGAAGGACGTTAGGCTCTGTCTTCCTGTAATTTCTACCCTTAGTCCAATTTCTGAAGCTTACAGCTAAGTCTTCCCTCAGCATGACTGTGCTGCACGCATTTGGAGACAGTTGTGTGGAACAATTTCTGTTTGATCAGTTTACTCTTTCCAGGGCATTGAGTCAGTGCTAGTGCAAATGGATAATATACTTTCTTTCCCACTAGTGCTATGAGCTCCCAATGTCAGGGTCTACTTTGAAATGGAATGTGAAGCTCCCACCATTCATAGACTATTGGAAATTATGAATGCCATGGGATTTGTAGACTCCTCAGATAAAAAGGGAATTCTTGACTGGGATGTGCTCTGGAAGCCCAGCTTGGACACTTGTGTAGAGACTGAAGTAGACAAAAATCTCAAATGGAGATTTGCAGAGTTTTTGTGCCTCAGGGGATCAGCCATCACTAAGTTCTGTCAAATACGCTGGGGACTTCTGCTGGTTGGAATCTTTTTTTTTAGCAAACTTTTTCACATTCTGTCTTAATTTTTCCATTTTGCTTATGTTTCTGGGCTACCATAATTTTATTCCCTTTTAATTGCTTTTTTCATATTTTGATTAGATATTAAAAATAAAACAAGTACTCCTAGTATGAAATAAGGCATTTATTTTCTTTAACATTGTTTTCCTATATTTTGAAATTCTTTCCGTCTTTCCATAAACAATGAATCCTAAAGCCATCATCACAGATAGTCAGGCTCAGATTACACTGGAGATTGTTATCAGTGAGACAGTTGTAATGTGATTCTTTTGATAGTGTGATAGAAATTTTGGAATCTTGGTATTTCTTGGGCAGTGTTCTATCAAAATTATTTGGGAAGGAATCATGTCCCTTGAATAAACAATCTTCCATATAAATATTGCAGCTGCATGCACCCAGTAAGTTATAAATGAGTGTGCATTCCACAAATGACATATGTCACGTAATCCATGTATATGCGTGCATGTGTATGTATGTGTGTGTGTAGATATACATACAGATATACATATATCTTTTTTATTTCTCCATTTTCAAAATATTTTTCTCCTATGTCCTAACATCCTCGCTTATGATCATATAATATTACAATTAATTGTAAAATGAAAAATGCAGTTGTTCAGTGCATTTCTTGGCACACAGTATCAACTCATTACAGATGTATTTTCATTTCACTCGACTTAATTGATCTTTTATTTGAGCACTGGACACTCAATGATTTTTTTGGAGATTTCAGCCTAACTGATTAGGATGTTTACTATAGGCAATGTTAATAGCCTTAACTGTTTTTAAGATATTTTATTTCTGTCCAGAATTTTTTTAAAAAAAGGAAAAGAAAAAGTAAATTCAGTATGTTCTTGTTTATCCCAAGCTATCCCAGCAGTACTTTGGTCTTTCTAACAGAGTCTCATAAACACAAGATGAATGAATGAATTTACCAAGTTCTATAAAAACAGCAGATTCTGTGACTGCCTGCACAGACCCCAGCTCTTAATCGTAGAATTATTCATTCAGTAGCAGCTGAGACTGGCTGATGAATAGCTCTGCACCTTTTTAGAATTATTTTCAAGTAAACTGACATGCTGCTTTCTAAATGTAAACTAGATAGTATATAACCATGACGGCATTTTAGAAGTCATGATAAGGCTGTATAACATATGGAAAACTGTTTTTACCTGCAGTGATGAGATAAAATAGATGATTTCATTAATGGAGCACAAACAAGGTTTAGTACTGCCTGATGTGGAAAATTGCGATTTACCCTGTGCCACCCAGAATGGGATGAATGGATTAATGCCCCGAGGCATCATGTTAAGGGCCAGAAATTCAATATCAAGATGTGCTGGAAGTAGCAAGTGAAGGGGAGAAAACTTGGCAAGATGAAAAAGAAAGAGGGGGCTATGGAAACACATCCCAGCTCTTCTTTTTCTCTACAACATAACTGCAACATGTTATGGTCAAAAAGAACACTTGTTAAAAAGCGGACAAATGAGCTTGAAAGCAGCCTTCCATAGCTCAGGTAACACATAAATTATTCTTGGAGCCCTCAGGGAAAGTAAACAAGTCCCTCTTTTTAATCGTGTATGGTGTGATAGAAAGAAAATCAAAGTTGTGCTAGTATCAGCTGTGTCATTGAGGGGTGTAGCCACGAAAACCTCTCCAGGAAGAAAGGAAACAAATGACTATAACTTCATGATATTCTAACCAACACAGAATGATGGTTAGAAATAGGTAGTGGAGAGCAGACATATTACCTATAATACCTGCTAACGAGAAAGTCTTACAAGGAATATTTTTAAAAACTACACTTTCTAAGTCTCTAGGTCTCCGCAAAGAAACTTTTTCTGACTAACCGCTCCGTCCCTGAGATAACCTTCGTATTCGTTTCCTATTTAATTGCCCATTTCCTCCCACAAAAATGAAAGTTCTAGAACACAGGGACATCATATGTTTTCTTCCACCTTTATTGCTCATGCCTAGAATAGTGCCTGATTGCTGAGTAACAGGTACTCAATAAAAAGGTGATGAATAAATATACCCAAGAACAAATTAACTACAAAAATGACTTGTCCTGTCTTTTTCTCAAGTATCTTAAGAATAAATAGAGTGAGCTGTTTGCTTTTTAAAAGTAACACAGAAATGTAATTCATTACACTACAAATGATATCACAAATGATATTGTAGTCTTACTAGTAGCAAAATTAAGTTTTATCACAGAGTTTAATCAGTGAATGCATGGTGCTCAAAATACCTAAATGCATGAAAAGTACGGTTTTGAAAATATTTGCATGCCGCGGGTTGAAGCCCAGTGAGCGAGAGTCACTGGAAAATGCGTTACACGTCATTCCACTTCCGGTTTTTGAATTCGAGAGTAGGGATGATGTAGCTGTATAATCTTGTTCTTGTATTTTGGTGAAAGACTACTCCTCTCTTAAACAGAACAAACGGTGACCGAAGTCAATGCTTTCTTAAGAACCGGTTTTCATCAGCCCAGCTACCCATCCATTCAGTCAGAAGATGGGAAGGGAGAATAATGTTTAGATTCTTTCTACAAAGGCCTCCTACAGTGACACAAAAGTAGTGGAAGGGTATTCATGATATTTCCTCCTTCCACCAACTGCGTCTGATTCAAGGGGGCCCCCAACTCTCTCCCCAGCTGCAGAGGCATTTTCTTTATTTTGAAAGTTAATTCCACTCACAGCTGGAACTCAAAGCAAAGAGTGAACATGGGGGGAGGGGGGAGGCAAAAGCTTTCCTTGAATTTGATCTTGTACTTGTTACAATGACAAAAAGTAATATTCCTCAAGCCAAAAGGAGCCTCATTGTTTAGTTTCAGGTTACAGGCTTGGAAGCAGTGATCTGACGGGTAGCTCCGTGCTTTAACGCACGCATAAGCATTATTTATCTAGGCAGAGGCCCACTGTGCCAGACAGCTAGTGTCATTTTATAAATACGCTGCCCCCTTCATGGCACCAAGGATAAAATACTATGAAATCTAACCATGATCAGAACCTTACTAGATGTGTTATTGTCATTCTTTCACATTTGTAGTACACACATTTGAATGTTTCCTTCACGTTTAAGGCACCAGCCAAAGACCACAGATGTCTACTATATATACAATAGATAACTAATAAGGATGTATAGCACAGGGAACTCTTCTCAATACTCTGTAATGATCTAAATGGGAAAAGAATCTAAAAAGGAGTACATATATGTAGAATTGATTCACTTTGCTGTACTGCAGAAGCTAACGCAAGATTGTAAATCGACTATATGTTAATAAAATTAAAAAAAAAAAAAAAGACCACAGATGTGCATGCAAGTTTAAACCTGGTCTTTGTTTTAGTAAGTTCTATGAATTACATACTTTACACTCTTAAGATAATATGAGGGAGAAAAAGTAAATACTGGATATAAATAATAAACTAAAATGAATATTCTCTAAAATGCTCCAAGAGTAATTTCTGTTGATTGCTTTTTCAGAGGAAGCTATTCTATTTGCTTCCAGATCATATTCCTCAAAAACTCTGATCTTGTTTACCTGGTAGATACGTATAAAACAGCCTCCAAGCAAAGCCTAATTCTCTTTCACCTCTTTAGGAGAGAATTAGGATTAGATATTATTAGGACTAAATATTTTTAATATTGTAGAATTTCCTCCTGCCTCTGTATCATATTAATACAGTTTAGCATGTGTATGAGTTTCCTCTTTTCAAGTATAAAAATTGCAGCAAACTTGATGCAAAACCACACGAATGCATTCATTTACAGTTCTGGAGATTAGAAGCCTGAAATGAGTTTTATGGGCCTAAAATCAAGGTGTCTTCAGGGCTGGTTCCTTTTGGAGACTCCAGGGGAGAATATGTTCTTCATCTTTTCCGGCTTCTAGAAGCTGCCAGCATTCCCTGTCTTATGACCTCACCATTCCAATCTCGGCTTCCTTTTTATCTCTGACCTCCTGCTTCCCTCTTTGATTCCATCAGGTCTATCCAGGACAGTCCAGGATAATGCTCCCATCACAAGATCCTTAATTTAATAAAATCTACAAAGACACTTTTACCATGTAGGGTACCATAGTCACAGGTTCTGGGAATTTGACATCTTGCGGGTACACTTTTCAGTCTACCACTGCATGCAAACCATAAACAGAAAATATATATTACCAAATAATTTTGCAATGCTGGGAAGATCAGACTGTAATTATTAACTATCACTCTGAAAACATATTACTGGGATAAAGTAATATCTAATTTCATCCATAAATATATCTTCATTACATGCATGCTCTTTTGGCAGTGATCTTTAATAAAAATGATCAAATTCAAAATATTGAAAAGAATGCTAAATCTTAATGGCATCACTTCTAATCATAAGTATGAAGAATGTATTTTATTTCTTTGCGAAAGGCTTTTGGAAAAGAGTTGGGTTCTTAAATCTTTTAAAGGATTCTCATGTTGTTGTTTTATGAATTTTCAAAATTCAGCATTTATTGTCTTCCTAAAGAAAGGTATAGTACACAGTGAAGTGACTGTTCATGGACAGAAAATATTAACCATAAGTCCGTACATGCACAGTCAGTAGAATTATATTGTTTATCTTTCATATAGGAGATTTGAAAATTGAATCCTAGAGCCATGGTCATATTAATAGTAATATAACACAGGTTAAGCATAGCAATTAAATTTTTTGGCAGCAAAAAAAAAGTATGTGGAGATGGAGTTTGCATCATATTTCTAAAACTAAATTTTTAGGCACTACCTTAAATGGTTATCCACAGGATTTTTGAGGGATGTGGTAGAATTAGTTCTCTCCCTTAGACCTGATTTGTCCAAAGACAAATCGACTGGTCTCTGCATCAGGACAGTGAAAACAAAGCCCAAATCGTTAGATGGTACCAAGAAAACTGCATCTTACCAACACTCTAGGTTTATAACTACGATCACCTATTTACCACTTTGGGGGTGTATGTGTGTGTTTGTGAATATAGTTATACAAGAATCATTTCCTTCATATTGGTTTTCATATAACAATCACATCATTTCATTGTCTTGCTTACAGCTCTCCCATGGCTCCTTTATGACATCTTATCATGTCTCTGTGTGAACTGGTACCGCTTCCTATTCCAGCCGTGTCTGCTCCTGTCCTTCCCTTCTTTACCACACCCCATTACACCCAATACACTGCCTCCTACTTGTGCTTCAAAAGCATCCAGGCTGCTTCTGACAGAGGGTTCTGTGCCCTTAACATCACCTTTGTCTGTCACGCTCACTCCCACATCTTCTCATAGGTAATAAGTCTTTTCACCACTGAGATCCAAACCCTACCCAAGCCCTGCCTACTTTCATTCTCTTTTCAATGAAAACTAGGGTTTCATTCCTTCCGAGCACTCATCACCCTCCGAGGTGATTTTTATACTGGTTGTTTTCTGTCTTCCTAACTTGAATAAAAACTCCAGAAATGGAAGAACATTATTGCTGGTTTCATTGTGCTGTCCCAGCATATGGAACAGTGCTTAGCATATGTGACACTGAATAAATATAGCTTTTAATAATGATTTTATATAGTATTCACAAGCTCTCCTGCTTTCCCTAAGCATGAATAGCTGAGACAGTAAAAGTGCCAAATAAACTTTAGAAAACACAACATGGAATAGGTCTTAAATGGTTTTACAAAGAAGGGAGTATCTATCACTTCTTTTCTTGCAGTTATCTTTCCAATTATTTCACTACAGGTGGAGACATTTCGCCGTAACTCATATCTAGGGCATAAAGACATATGGAATACTTTATATGATATCTACAACCTACTACTATTATTGTTGTTATTATCATTACTATTATTATGTAAAATTTATCCTCAACTTTTTTATTATTTTATGTATGTTATCAGAACAAAGGCAGATAATCTTTCTAATCATCCAGTGAGAATTATAGCATGACTCCTTCTTCGGCCCTCCCTACCCCCCACCAAGAACAATTTTAATCAACCTGAAAGGCTTGATCTGGAGCACAATGACAGACATTTATGAGAGGGGTAGAGTCCAGAATGACTGTGAGAGATAAGTATGTATCTGAAATTAGGCATCAATAGAGAAACTTCTCTTTTATTATTGATAACTCAGGAAGTCTGCCTGTCAGCATCCTTTTGATACTCTTGTCTTCATCTCCTGAAACTTGTCTCTGCATTGTACAATAAAAATTCTTGAATTTTTCTTTTTTTAACTCTTCATCATAACGTTTAGTCACAATGAAGAAACAAACGAAAAAGAGAATGAGAGGGAGTGTAAGTTCACCAGTAATCATCGATTCCATTTTGTTCAATAAATACAAAGTTGTAATAAACAGCATGCTTGATATATACTGGGAAATATCCATGTGTTCCTTGTTCTAGTTTTATGGGATAGGCATTATTTGTGTTCCTATTTTAAAGGCAATAATAGGGAGACATATTCATTCAATTCTGCCCTAAAAGAATGACAACTTTGACTTGAGTAAAACACATGAAAATACTACCTTTAACTTAATGGAATGGGAGCTCTTAAAAGCACTAGCTGACTGAGAGTCTTACCCTCAGAGGTGTGCTCACACGTGGGGTCCATGCGAACGATCACCCATGCAGTGACTTGTCAAAGCAACTGCATAGTGTTTGGTTACTCCAGTTCAATGTTATGATGGCCAAGCAGGTAGACAGGCCTGTGGTATCAATGGGAGGATACTAAGGATGCTGCCAGTATCTTGACAATGGCTCAGTTCTTTCCCTCAAATTGAAAGGGAAGTAATTAACCACGAAAATTCACCTATTTTTCAAATTAGTAAATTCGAATAATTCTTCTTTCCTAAGACTCTTTCTCTGGAAGTAATGACCCTGAAATAGGGGGAAAAAATCATTTTAATGCTTAGATAGTATTGGAATTTAAACTCTTCTTTTTTTGAAATTAGTTGAAAATGTGCTAAATGGGCACTGAGAAACAACTTTGGCTAAGGATTTTGGACTTTCTTTTAGTTCTGTATTTTTCGTGCACTAATAAAAAAACCCAGAAATAAACCTATCTAAACAGTATGAGAAAGAAAAATCTAATAAATAACGAAACAGAAAATTAATTTTTAGACTACCTGCAGAACAAATTATAATCATCCTTTGAATGTCACGTACAGAAGTTGAGATATTAACTTCAGACATTTTCTCCACTATGAATCCCAGTTTTATTAAGTTTTCAGTAGTAGATGAAAGTTTCACATTTTATTAAGTCTTCAGAAAATATCCCAGGAAACACTGTGCTTCAGTGAGTATCAAACAGAGGCACATATAAACACTCACACTGTGCATATAAAGCAAATTAATTTTATTTTATTTTAAAATACAATTTGCTTCAGTGCCACTTGCAAAAGATATACTTTTCATTTACGAGAAATTAAATGTGAATTTCCAGAAAATAAAACATAATTATCTCTTAACATTGCAACTCACACACTCATCTGGAGAGGAACATTTCTCATAATTAGAGGAATCGTGAAGAGTATCTGTCACTTGTGGATGCCTTTATTGATTTGGTGCTTATATAACATAAAGAAAGATCTTCAAGAGGTTCTCACGTATGGGCTACAACAGTGAGAGCTTCCAGATGTCATTTTTGTTAAGTCTTTCACAATCCTTGATCACAATTTTTGTTCGTGTAGGCAAACGCTTTTATTAAAATATGTTTCTTTCTCATTTTATAAGGGACCAAAGTCACTTATATTAAAAAGAACAATTGCAGGTGACTGTCAATGTTTGGAGGGGAAGAAAGTGACAGTAAAGAAAATAATAGAAGATGATAGATTCTTCTTTGAAAGTAGCCAAGTATCTAAGTTCTCATTGGCAGTTTAGCCATGAATTCTAATGCTGAATGCAGTCATCAATACTGACTAAAGTAAGTAAAAAGATGAAACTGTAGTGGTAAACACTTGTTTTATCACAACAAAAATCTTGTCAAACCAAGTCTTGCAAAAAAAAAAAGTTTAAAGTAGCAAATAATAAATCTCACTGTTTGAAGGGATAGAATACCAATAGTTGAATCTTTTGTCCCAAGATAGTAGAACAATTTGGAATCAGACAGAAAACACGACAAAACTGGCTTGTATTAATATTGGGTCAGCTTATTGTCTTTTTAAGGGATGATCTGGGAATAGGCATCAAAATTTATATAAACTGAGTAATCATGACATAATGATGTCTTAGCTTTCTTTCCTATACTAGTGATAATAATAACATATGTGAAATGTGAAACATTTCCTTTGTCTCATGTCTTGGGTTTCTGAAGATCTTGACATTATCCTGGGAAACATTTCCCTACCTCAAAGCTGAGATCCACACATTTGCTTCTTGCTGAGTCTAAGTCAGAAAAGAATTCAGCGGGATTGGGAAATGTGGTCCTCATAAAGATGTCCCTATACTGTCTGTATTTGGGCTCCTTCCAGGTACTGACCGTGTCTAAACAGTCTCTGTATCCCACACAATCCCTCACACTTCATAAAGCAGAACTGGACATAGATCTGTCCTCCGTAACCATCTGCCAAAGGATGAATTTCATCACTTGCACTAATATGCATATGCTCTTGTTCTGTTCATTCCTAGCAACAAGTTCCAAATCTAAGAATATGTGTCAATGAGATTTTAGGTGATTCATTTCTTCCAACCAGACTTAACGTAGTACCTTTATGTAATATAACACCACCATCACCAAGTGATACAAGATTTAAGTACAAAAAAGAAATCTATTAAGTACAAAAAAGAAATCTACAATCTATTGTCATGATTTAAGCCAATAAGTTCCAACCAAAATATAGCTGTCTAAGTCAACCTCTACCTCAAAACCCACACACCAGCCATGTTTTAATTGAAATCATATATTCTAGTGCCAATGGTGTGTGTGTTTTTTACACTGACATAGTTTATTTCCACAACTGTTCCCTTTTAGCTATTCTATGAAATAAAATAAAATAATAAGTCAGATTTGGCACCGAATTTTGGACTTAGTGACATTTATTTCATAGTTTTTGAGCTCTTGCATTTGTAAAATTTATGCTTTCTCACATATTTCAGAAAGGGTGCTGAAAATGAACAAATAAGGATGCTTGATGCTTGGATCTTAGTATTTAAAATGTCTGTTTCACTAAAAAGAGTTACCAAGAACACATCAGATATTTCAGGTTGAAAAGAAGTGAAAGCTATCTGCCTCACATTATTCACAGCCAATCCAAACAGGCTACTGTGGTATTCATAAATCCCTCTGAATTAAGTCAAACATGCATAAAATCAGGCTTCCTTTGTGGTAAAAATTTCTTCCAGCTGAGCCCGAGGAGAGAATAAAAAGTTATCCAAATACCTATTGTTAAACCGAGGACGACTTTACAAAGTAAATGCCTTACCTCTGCTGGAGTCTTCCTGACAATTTCCTAATTTTAATAAATTGAATGTGAGGGCTGTCGTCAGCCTTGTTTCCATTCAGAAATGAAGAAGATCGCTGAAAATGTCATTGTATTAGCTTGAAATAGTGTCAGGGTGTTTAGTGTTTTAAGTGGGAATCTATTTTCTTCAAGATTCAGGTAACTCACTTTGAAGTAAACAAATGACATACCTCCTTCAACAAGGCCTGGTGTTTCCTTGGAAGAAAAAAGTACAATTTGTTATGCTTCTATGAAGAGAAAATAAATATGTTTTGCAAAGACAAGGTCCCTGTCTATTAAAAGAATGCACAATATGAGAGTTGCAAGTTAAGTTTTATTTGGGGCAAAATGAGAACTATGGCCTGGGAGACAGCATTTCAGATAGCTCAGAGAAACTCTCCAAAGAAGTTGGGACACTGGTCAGTATCTATGTGATTTTAGTGAAGAGGGGTACGTGCAGTCAAACACACATTTTGGCAGAGGTTTGCTTCGAGTCACAAGGAGCAGATGTCACAGTAAATGATTTCAGTGCTTTTCTAGATATGAGGACATGCAAGAATTGGGCTCATAAAATCTTCTCCTGAAAATATCTGACTATCTAAAGGCTTGTTCTGCCAGTTTTTCCCAGAACACAGAATGCCTCATTCCTGTTCTCCACTCTGAACTCTTTTTAGGGTGTGTTGATGGCCAGTGGCTGCAGTGGCTAGTGACTTAATGCTTGTAGAGGCAGATGGCAAGTGCCAACTTTTTGTTGGCAGTCCATGCCCCAACATATTTAAAAGAGAATACTGTAACGCTATCTAATATATAATTATTGAAAGGAAGTTGTGTTTCAATTTTGAATTGGACCTAATATGAGAAAGGAGAGGCTATTCTTAATATAAAATTTGGGAGTGAGGACAAAAACAATCACAGTTGCCAAAACAACAGATATCCAAAACATTCATGTTGAGGAAGATTTGTACCCATTACAAGCCAACAGACAACCACCAAACTTCCTACTAAGACTGGCGCAAAGATAGACCTGATTCATTTTCCGTTTCCAGATATTGTGCCATCTGAACATGTGGCTTATCTGACGGCACTGAAGGAGAGCAGAATTTGTCACCCCAAAATATACCGGTTTGGCATCAGAATTATTTTAGGCTGATTATTTTTAAGAAACAGCAGACACAGAGAAGATCTTAAAATCAAGTAGAAGTTACTCAATTTTAAGAAACATTTATATTTAGAAGAGAAGTCTCCATTCGTAAGGGTATCTCCCTCTCTGTACCAGGAAGAAAAGCGTGACTCAATCTCTAGAAACTCTCATTAATGGAGAAGATGACAACTTAGTTCTGCATGACAGCCATATCTTTGTTTATTGTGCTTTGCCTGATAAGCTGCCATAACTCTACCCTAACGTCTTCTTTTGTCTTTATCTGAAGACGGTCTTTAAGGTGGTCGTTTGTGTCATTTCAAAGAGTGACTCAAATTTTCCTGGCTGTCTCTCATATGTACAGGAGGTATTATTAAACTTCTGTTTTTCTCCTGTTATGCTATTTTTTTTTATTACTGGGGAGTCTCAGCCTAGAAGGGTAGAGGGAAAATCATTTTTCCTCCCCTACATCATGGATGAAATCTTTCCACTTCCCTAAGTTACAGGAGAAGAATAAATGACAGTCCAGTAACTTTTTTACCAAACCCGCTGAGTTTGGGATTTGTAGAAGATGGTATCCTCATTTCAGATGTATGGAACACAGCCAACTCCAAAACCCTTTGCCAATGCAACGTTCTGATAATCGCTGAAACCGTGTGCCCTCTAATTGAACATTTAATCCTGGTCTCATTCATTTATACTTTAGCCATGGAGATGTTAATTTGAAAGAACTATTCTTCAGTACAAAGACCTGTCTTCTTTTTTAAGAGGTAGTGCTTTGCTAAAGGTTAGCAACACATCGTTCTAAAGTAGTTAAATTATATTTTTCATTCTAGTGACCTCATTTCTACCTTGCGGTTGCCATTCTTTTTAATATTCAATAGGGCTTTAGAAGAGTGGGATGTTTTATAGCAGGACAGTAAGTATTGCATACTGGTTAATATCAACTAGATGATTTATGAACCTTCCAAGTTAGAGATGCAGATTTCCCACAGTAGTGGAAACCCCACTGTGGAGCATGGAATGAAATGCATTTACTCACAGGTGAGACAGTACCCTGCTAACACTACAACTTCTTTTAGATAAATGTTCTTCACAGTCTAAGATATATGCTGCTGGCCCACAAATGAAAACCATATAAATCTACAAATTGAAATATAGACTTGAGCCATGAGGAAAACAGTAGTTGCTGACTTGGTGTCAAAAATCCCAGATACTGTTGCTCCAGTGGAAGACTCATTAAATTCTTCTGTCCAGGAATGAATATTGAGAAATTCTCCAAATTCACAGAACATCATTGAGTTGATTAAAATACAATGGTATCTAGAGACTTCCTTCCTTGACCTCTGCAATTAAAGGAATGAAAAAGATAATTAAAGGATGGTGTATTGAACAATTAATATATGCAATGTCTAAAGGAAGAAACCAACATTCTTAAGAACTAGTAAAGCTGTCCTGTGGAGGTTTGTAACATAAGGTTGGAGACAAACACATAAATCATTCTGACAGAAGAATCACTTTAAGTGGTGGATAGTTTCAAAGACTGCTTTCAGCACAGGGCATTAAAGATATATTTACTTTTACGCAATAGATGCATGTAGGGTGGTTGATTTTCTAAAAATACCTAGTACCTACAGCACAAATTCAAAAGAAGTTCAGGGTTTTTCACACCTTAGTGGTGTGGGGTGAACGTTACCATTCTTAAAACTGTTTTTAACTCTGCCTGTTTTCTTCTCACTCATCCTCAGCATTCAGTTTACAGTGCCTGGTATATAATATATCTCATTAATTACTTACAAGCTTATAATTACAAGTCATGTTATGTGGAAATTCAAGGGTGCAATTCAGGGTGCATTAAGAAAACAAAGGTCTTATGTCATCCGGGCTAAAACTGAATTCTTAGGTATTAGAGAAGTTTCTTTAAAAGCAGGGACAGGGCTTTCCTGGTGGCGCAGTGGTTGAGCGTCCGCCTGCTGATGCAGGGGACACGGGTTCGTGCCCCGGTCCGAGAAAATGACAAAGAAGGAAATTTGGAGAATATATTTAAGGGACAGGAATGGGGAGAGGGAGAGAGAGAGAGAGAGAGAGAGAGAGAGGAGCGATGTGAAGGGAGTTTTATCACAGAATCTGTTTCAAGAAGAAACAACTTTGAATTCTATAGGGGAGAATTCTACAGCAACTTAAAATACTTCACTTTCCCTAGCTCCATAATCACCTTCTACAGACCTGTTCAACGGTTTCCATGCTAACATGAAACAAAGAAGCTAAACCAGACTAAATTTTCTTCTAATAATGATGACCAAGTAAGCCTCTAATATTTTTGTTCATTTCTTTCTTTTTCTAAATATTAAAAATAACAGCAACAATAATAACAGTATGTCTACACCTGTCTCCAATTCCATGCTTGTTCTTCATTCTTCAACCCCTTTCAACTTGTCTTCTATGTCCACAACTCCGATTTTTCTTTTCTTTTTTTTTTTTTTTTTTTTTTGCAGTACGTGGGCCTCTCACTGTTGTGGCCTCTCCCGTTGCAGAGCACAGGCTCCAGACGCGCAGGCTCAGCGGCCATGGCTCACGGGCCCAGCCGCTCCGTGGCACGTGGGATCTTCCCGGACCGGGGCACGAACCCGCGTCCCCTGCATCGGCAGGCGGACTCTCAACCACTGCGCCACCAGGGAAGCCCCACCACTCCGATTTTGAATGGCCCTCCTGATTAATGATAATCAGCAACTCACCAAATGCAAATTCCTTTTGTATAAATCATCTGCCATTAAATATAAGAAATACTTTGCGCATTTTACAGCTACCTCCTTGAAATTTCTCTTTCCTGACTTGGCATTATGCTCTTAGGTTTCTTCCATTGCTCTGTACATAATCAGTCCTCTCAAGTCTTTACCACAAGATTTTTACCACAATCCTTTTTTCTTATCATTGTGTAACAGGACAAGAATTATACATAGATATTTCAAGTAAGGACATCGCCAGTGCCTGCCCATGAAAAGAAAGTGTTATACTATAGGTTAAGCTATAAACCTAACTCACTATATTATGGGACAGCCCATTCAAACATGGGCTGCCTGTTTAAATCAATCAGGTAGCTTTAAAATGACCAATTATTAGCCCCTCTCACGATAAATATATTTGTGAGACAAGAGGATATTTTGTATTTCTAAAAGTTCTCCATATGATTCAAATATTCAACCAGAGTTGAGAACCACTGATTTTGTGGGAGAAGGTTCTAAACATAAAATCATATACTAATAGTTAACTTGGGTTAATAATTGACTTCTCCTGGGAGCACAAGGGAACACTTTAGAAAGGGACTAAACATTTGAGGTCTCTGTTTAAATCTATTGATAGAAGGGAAAGGATTAAAATAATAAGTGCTGTTTTTCAGTTTGGCAAGGATTCAGAATTATAATCTGTAAGATGATTGGATGATATAAAGACATATTACAGAAGTAAAAGATGGGTTTAGAGGTGGACCAGTGACATAGTGGGCAAAAGTGTCCCCCAAGAATGAGTAGGGGTGGGAGATGTGAAGAGAATGATTTCCCTGATGTCCAAGTTTCTCAAGCCCTTTGTTCCAAAATACCTGCTGGTCTTATCTTAAGGTAGTATGCTCTAGTGGCTAGAAACTAGCTAAAAAATCACTGATTCAGAACCCACACATCGTGAGTTCAATCCTGGCTTTGCTTCTTTTTTGTTCTGTGATTCCAGACAACTTAATTCACGTGTCTTATTCTGAATATTACCATCTGTGAAATCACAATGACTATACCTAAGATCATGACCATGACTGGATGAGATAATTGATATGAAAATACTAACACATATTAGGAACTCAGTAGAGAGTTATCTTTTCATGTATTTATTTTCCACTAGAAATAAGGCACTTTGCCTATCCAATCCACCAGCTATTTTTTGAATGTAAATGGTGCATTTCAATATCTCTAATTTTTTGTATCTTATTTCCACTTCCTTCTCTAAATATCCTTCTTCTAATCACCACATACGGATGCATTTTGTATCCTCAAAGACCCAAATCAAGTGCTGCATTTCCTGATTGTTCTAAATGTCCTGGCTTTGCTAAAGGTAGACATACAAATTCTAAAATCGTTATTTTTTCCCACATAGTAATATAGTACCCACTGATAAATTCTTATTAGATAAATGTTAAACATGTTATTTGTGCTTGACTATTTGAAAACCACAGAATAGGTATGTGTAAAACTGTGGACTATGGAATATTTGTATAAATAAAGATTTCAAAGAATATAAGTTAATAATACTATATACTTTTGCAGGGGCAGCTGACAGGGGAAACAAAAAAGAACAATGAACATCCACCATAAAAATTTGCCACAGTAAACAGAAATCATCATACCTTTCACTTTAAAATTCAGATGTATTTCAAAAGGGGAAGCAGAGGAAAGTGGGTTCAAAAATTCTTGTTTAAAACATGCCTTCCAAGGCCACCCACCCAATATTCTAACCTCAAACTGGCTAATTAGGTACACTTGTTTTATGAGCTTGTGCTTTAAGAACTAGGATAACTTTTAATAGCATAGCCAGGAAAAACAACAGAAGTAGAAAAATATTTTTACAGTTGAAAAACTTGGCACCGGTTTTTCTGCAACTGAGAACATATTTTGGCTATCCGTTATGATGCCTGGAAAGACAAAAAGAATTAAAATGCACACAGAAGGTTTTCGAAAAGAAGTTTTCAGTAATTTGCATATCGGCACAGAAATGAATGCATCCTCTTGACTGTTAATTTAAATAATCAAACATATACAGCATTATAAAAAAAGGAACAATGAACCCTGAGGGATGTATAATGTAGCATAAAATTAAAAAGAGGTTGACCTGATTGACATTAAATTTGATTGAGAAGCTTCTCTCAAAGGGTACCTGAACTTTCAATCCTACAACGATTTACGGGTCAAGTGAATTTCTTATATTAGTGGAAGTCTTTCATGTCAGGAAAAATCCACAATCTCTGAAATAGCCCCCAAACCCATTTATTTATTTGAGTTGAATTAGAACCTAAAAGACTAGGATTATTCTCATATTCCAAATCATTTGTACATAATGTTTAATTACTATGAATTTTACTTAACGGTTAAAATTATTATGGGTTTTGATGGTAACCGGAGGTTTACAGATGTTGGTCAAGTCATTCAGACGGGGTCAGGAAGAGATTTAGATCTTAATTTAGTTTCTATTTAATCTTTAAGACTATAAACCTTAACAACATAGAAAATAACATAGAAAATAAGACATTTAATTCTAGTTGTATTCTGAAAGCAAATTTTTTTATTTAAAATACATACATTTTACTTCTAATATATACATTTGTATATGTCATTTATAATACATAAGATAGACATAAAAATTCTAAAGATGTTATTTTTCCCACATAGTAATGTAGTAGCCGTTTGGTAAATTCTTACTGGATAAACACTAAATACTGTATTCATGCTTGACTATCTTAAAACCACAGAATTGATGTGTGTAAAACTATGGGTTATGGAATATTTGTACAAATAGAGATTTCAAAGTACATATATACATAATATGATATATATAATACATCTAAACATGTACATAATATATATGTTATATATAATGCATTGTATATTATAATATGCATATAAATATAATAGGTAAAATTTGTGTGTATATATATGTACAAACACATGAGCACACATATATCTGTGTATATAAGAGAGAGAAAGAGAGAAAGAGTTACAGAGAGAGACCTTTTATAGAATTTGGTTCATCCTGTTTGACAGTCATTGTTTCAACCAGATAAAGATGCTCTCTGTGATCTCGGATGGCCTCCGCCTGCAGCGGCTTGAAACAGGATGTCGGTTCCAGGCCAGAGACTGAGGTTAGGCTGCAGCAGGGATAGCGCTGAATCCTAGCCACTAGACCACCAGGGACCAGTGGCCAGTGACAAGGCCCTGGCCCATCAGCTGTGTAGATATGAATTTCCACATAGAGATGGAAAGTAGTGAGACAAGTGTTTATTAGGAGGAAAAAGGGTACGTGTGGATAGACACACGGGAGGACTCAGAGAGAGAGTCACTCTCTTGTGGGAGTTTGAATCACTTATACAGGCCATATCTTCCATGTTTCCTTTGGCCAATCATCTTGCTTTGCCTGGTTCTGAGTCCGTATTTGGCATATCTCAGGGTCCTCCCACATGTGAGCGCACATCTCTTAGCAAAGAGGTTTATGGGTAGGTTGACATCACCTACCAAGGGGTGGTGCCCCCTCCCTTTTTGATCTTCAAGGAGCTTTTCTGCGCATGTGCAGTCGTGAAGGTCCCCTTGACTTCGAGAATGAGGAATACGTGGTCTTTTATCTCTTATCTGGACAGGGCTTAGCTTCTCTTCCCACCTGCTATTTTGGAGTATCTGTCCACAGGGGATGAACTCCAGTTGCTCAGCCTGGGGCCCATCTATCTAATGCCTCATCGGCACCAGGCTAATGGGATTTGGGCTGTCTGTATCCACACAGGAAGGATCCTGTCGGAGCCCAGCACAGCCCCCCTGTCCCATGGAGCACTGTGTGGATTGGAGAGCTCAGGCAGCACCACCAACAAATGCGGGGGGCTGGATAAAGAGGAGGGGTGTCAGGAACCGCACAGGTCGAATCGTTTGACAACACATCGAGAGGAATTAGGAAACAACCAAGAATACTAAAGAGTAAGGAGCTCTGGGGGAGGGTGCTGAAGCCCATTAGTTATAAAACTCAGGGATATGGAGCTGGCAGATCTGAATGTTAATTCTAGCCGTTGACTGATGTGTCCTGGCAACATATGAATTGCTTCAGCAACTAAGTCCATAAAGGAAGAAGTGAGAATCCTGGATGAGCCTAGATTAAACTGAAACTGCTTGGAACAGAAGAATATCTGGACTGGATTAGAACAGACTCTACTCCATGAGCCACTTTGATGGAGAATTACCATCATTGCCTTAGTGATGACAGCCTTGAAATCAATATTACAACTCAGAACCCACCTGCTTTGTGGTTCCGTGTTTGGTAGTAAACTGTGTCAATAGCCCCCCTTCCAAAGGTCTTTTTTTTTGGTTGTTGTTTCTTTGCTCACATATCTTTAGAGTTAATATATTTTTGTCTCTGAGTACTTTTCCTTAATAAATACATTCGTAAAGCAAAACATTAAATAAGCTTTTTTTAATTTTGATTTTTTAAATATATTCCACCAAATTTTTACCAAGACGTTTTTTAAAAGATTCATTCATAATTTGAAATACTCTAAATGGCAATGTTGGAATTTCAAAATTAAATATTCAGTGCTCTAAGAACTCTCATAATTTAAACAGTTCAGCTACCCTCTTCCTTTTCTTAGGTATTAAGTATCATTTTCTTTGCAAGATTTGTTTTATTAGTTGCAATTAACTAATATTAAATTGTCAAATAGTCATCTCTGGGCACACCCTTTGTGAGAGTAATCATTAACTTTCAACAAAAGTAAATTACAAGGAATATCCTGGTATTGTGATCACCCCCAAAGTGGGCTGCACCTCACAGCCAAAATAAGTTCCAATATTGAGACAGATGGTACCATACGTGCAGCAATAGAGTATGAATATGTGTATTATTCACTTGATGAGGCTTTTTGGAGAGAGCAGGGTCATTTTAAGACCAAGAAGATCCTTAAATTGTTTGAGGATTTGGGGTGGTTAGGAGGTGCGGCTGGGATGAAGTTTCCCTGGTAAAGGCCATGGCTTGTGTGCTTGGAGCATTCAGGGTTCTTATGAGCTGGACAAGATGGGGGCAGAAAGAGAAGCGGGTAGAGGGCTTGAAAGCCATTAGCAGCCAAACATGAGAACTGTAGTCAGACTCTATTATATTTCACTATTCTTCCATAACAAAACCGTGTTTGAGTAGTTCTGACCTGTGTTGTGCACTGAATTGTGTCCGCCCAGATCCTTATGCCAATGTGCTAAGTCCCAGGAGCTCAGAATGTGGCTGCATTTGGAGACAGGACCTTTCGAGTTAAAAGCGAGTCCTTGGGTTGGGGCCTCATTCAATATGACTGATGTCCTTATAAAAAGAGGAGATTGTGACAAAGACAACACAGATGGAAGGACAGCATGTGAGGGCAAAGCAAGAAGGTGGACAACTGCAAACCAAGAAAGAGGCCTCAGAAAAAAAGTAAACCTGCTGACACCTTGATCTTGGGCATCCAGCCTCCAGAATTGTAAGAAATAAATACCCAGTCTGTGGTGTATTGCTATGGTGGCCCCAGCAAGTTAGTGTACCAGGGTTGTCAGACACGCTGGTCTACTAGAAATCAACAACATCCATCAATTATTTAGGAGAAAACTTATTTCTTTTTTGTTTGTTTTATTTTTTTAATTAATTTTTATTGGAGTATAGTTGATTTACAATGCTGTGTTAGCTTCTGCTAAACAGCAAAGTGAATCAGTTATACATATACATATATCTACTCTTTTTTAGGTTCTATTCCCATATAGGTCATTACAGAGTATTGGGTAGAGTTCCCTGCGCTATCCAGAAGGTTTTTTTTTTAATTTTTTATACAGCAGATCCTACTAGTTATCTATTTTATACATAGTAGTGTATGTATGTCAATCCCAATCTCCCAATTCATCCCACCACCACCACCCATCCCCAGCCCCCTTTCCCCCTTTGGTGTCCATACATTTGTTCTCTACATCTGTGTCTCTATTTCTGCCTTGCAAACCGGCTCATCTGTACCAGTTTTAAAACTTAACATTTCTGAGGGAAAAAAATATATGGTTCAAAATGCATTCAAGGAAATACAAATAAAAGCCACAATAAGAGACAAATGTCCACCGACTAAAATGGCTCAAATTAAAAACCTTAATATACCAAGGGTCGGCAAGAATCTGGAGCAACTTGAACTCTCTTACACCGCTGGTTAAAAGCAAAATGGTGTAGCCATTGGCTATTAACATATATTTACATACATATATGTTACATGACCAATCAAGCACATCTCTAGCTATTTCTCTAAGAAAATGAAACATCCATTTCACAAAGACTTGCAGTTGGATTTTCACAGCAGCTTTTTTCATTCTATCAGGAACAGATGAACCGTCCACCTGAGGATAGAATGTAAGGCTGAGAGACTAGAAGGTGGGCCACATTGGGCATTTGATGTCATTTCTTCACTCTAACGACCTCCTTGGAAAGAAAAGTTTGTGTGCAGACTTTCTGTCATGACTCAATACCCTCTGTCCATGGCCACCTCTGCTTCCGTATGATATGGTTAATAGAAGACACTATTGATGCTTCATCTAGTTATTTTAGAGATAACCATTGTCGATCCCTGTTTTACTTCAGTAGTGAGAAAAGGATGATCTCCAAGAGATAAAAGCCATGTTAGATCCCACATGCCACGGAGCGGCTGGGCCCATGAGCCATGGTCGCTGAGCCTGCGCGTCTGGAGCCTGTGCTCCGCAGCGGGAGGGGCCACAACAGTGAGAGGCCCGCGTACCGCAAAAAAAACCAAAAACAAACAGACAAACAAAAAGCCATGTTAGAGAAAAGCAGAGCGTTTTACAAATGTGTCGTAGTCCAGCAAGAAGGTCCTGGTCATGATGTAGGACTTTAATTTGAGTCCCTGTACAAAACAACCTACCAAAAGTTTTTGATTCTTACTTTAATTCTGTTTTGATTCTATTAGTTGCCTCATTGGGACAGTGTGACAATTTCTTCAGGCCATAATAATGTCAAAATTGTAGCTTTCTAGAATCCATCTGCTTTTGTTACTACCCCATAATAACACAGCTGGGACCTGTTTTGAATGCTACTGACAGTGTGAGGGTCCTGACATATTATTTTGGAAATTTCTGCTAATTTATGTCACCAAAATCACTGATTTGAGACTGAGCATTTGCCCACAGGCATTGCGTAATTAACTTTTTATCAATTACTTATTGAATTTGTAGATTGAACTTGTTTTTGCTACCTAATTCTGAGATATACTATTGATAATTAATCATAATCCCCTTAAAATGTAATACAATGGTATAGAGACAATGTGGTTTAAGAATGACATTATATCTTTAACTTTAATTTTCAGAGTTTTAGATAAAAGAATGAGACTGCGTTTAGATAATTCACATCAATGCAGAGAGGTTAGCTACTTCTAGGCAATAAATTAAAGCAGTCTAAAATAACTTTTCACTTTTTAAAAGAAATATTATTTGAAACTTATTTACATGGTATAGATCTTCCAGGTAAAGACTTCATTAATGGATTTATAGCAAAAATACTGACCAGAAGTTAGACTTGTGTTCACATCTAGCCTCTTCTATTTTGACATAAGGCATAACGTTTCTTTGTGCATTCGTTGTCTCCCCAAATCTGAATATAACGATACAACTGACATCATATGGGTTTTGTGAGATTCAAATGAGGTATTACATGCAAAGTATGCAACAAAAATCATATTGACCTTTTTTTTTTAAACTCCATTCCAAGTATTGTGATACAAATAATTAGATACCAAGGTATTTAAGCTAACACACTGCTAGCTAGATAAACCTATGGCAAATTTCAGTGCAAGAAAATGAGGATGAACAGCCTTAATAAATTGTAAATTCAATATTAAGTGCAGGTCAGAGTACAGAGCTAGAGCCTCTTCATAGGTGAATGCCTGTGTCATGTGATGTGGATGAAGTCAGGAGCAAGGTTACAAGGCAGAGAGGTTAACACTGATGTTTAGGAGGCAATTCCCAGAGTTGATTATATTTGAGTAGAGTATTAGAATATGGAAATAGGGCTTCCCTGGTGGCGCAGTGGTTGAGAGTCCGCCTGCCGATGCAGGGGACACAGGTTCGTGCCCCGGTCCGGGAAGATCCCACATGCCGCGGAGCGGCCGGGCCCGTGAGCCATGGCCGCTGAGCCTGCGCGTCTAGAGCCTGTGCTCCGCCAGCGGGAGAGGCCACAGCAGTGAGAGGCCCGCTTACCGGAGAAAAAAAAAATGGAAGGGAAAAAGGTTTACACCAATCTTGCCATGAACATTCCCGTAGTTAATATTTACATCCGAAATGATAATCACTGTTGACAGGTTTTGTTATGATTTTAGCCATAAGGCAATTCACTTATTGCACCAAGCACTAAATATATATATATATATATATATATATAATTTACATTAAAAATAAAAGGAATTACATCAAAATATATCTGGGAAATTAAAACTTGATGTTCAAGTTGATTTAAGTTCCAAAAATATAGCCACTTGTCAAAATTTCGCAAGATACAGGCTGGACACTGAGAGTGTCTAGAATAGTGTCTTTTTTAGAAACTGGAGTCCAATTTACTTCTTTTAAACTAAACGTTTCTAAATTCTTACCAAGCAAAACAGCAGACAACAATGACAAATATTTCTCAAGCACCTAGGCAACCCAGGAGAAGCAACATTTTGAGACTTTCAGACTTAACAGTTCTTACGTATACCACACCGTGTGTTCTCCCAAAGTTCCACTGAAGAAGGGAAAACTAGTATTTTTGTTTTGTTTTGTTTTGCGGTACGCGGGCCTCTTACTGTTGTGGCCTCTCCAGTTGCAGAGCACAGGCTCCGGACGCGCAGGCCCAGCGGCCATGGCTCACAGGCGCAGCCGTTCCGCGGCATGTGCGATCTTTCTGGACCGGGGCACGAACCCGTGTCCCCTGCGTCGGCAGGCGGACTCTCAACCACTGCGCCACCAGGGAAGCCCGAAAACTAGTATTTTTTAATTTGGTTCTTGAAAGTACTCTAAATTAGAATGAGGTATTTCACATGATAAACAAGCAACTTAAAATGTTAAGTACGTTTCGCATTTTACTCATGACTGCGTGTGAATAAGGTCATTTCAGGTCATCCTGAGGATGACTGAGCCTGAGAGGGGCTGGAGGCTTTAACTATAAAGATTTCTTCCTCCACTAGCTTTATACAAAATAATGACTTTTCTCAGGTTGCGTTGGCAATTTTCTAACAGTTGGGCTCATTGACTCAAAGCTAGTCTAAAAGCCAATTTAATAAACTACAAAAATGTCTCTGGCTAAATGATGGCCTTAGATGAAGGCAATGGAAGTTACTCAGGTGGATCTGATGACAATCTTCAATTCACAGTGCTTTGTACCCAGTCCAACTCAAATGCCCTCCGGTTGGAAAACTTCAGGTAACTCAGAAGCAAATCCTTGACTTCAAAAAAGGTTGATATTTACCAAGAAGTAAGGCTTAAAGCATTTCAAGTAAAATTGTTTTCTGTAGCTTTAAAAATATACAAACCAAAAGAGCCACTTTCCCTGCATACAATTATCTATAATGGTCTAGAATTTATATATATAATATATATATTTTTCCCAAGAGGGAGGTCTATGCAATGAACAATACATGTTCTAGAAAGTGCGAAATTATGGCAAGCTAACCAATATAGCAAGCTATAACTTCAATACATAGTATTTCATAACTTTCTAGAATAATTGTTTTCAAATGCATCAATTTTAACTGAAGTAAATGTGCTAGGTTAACCAATCCTGTATAAAAATGCACTCCGATTTTTAGTCGTTTAAAATAGCAATAACTTCTCACCATTCAGTAAATTGCTGGGTGGTCCTGTGGTGCTTTCACCTGCCCTTCCTCACGCAGTTGCTAGGTGACCAGACTGGAAGACGGTTTTTCTAGCAGATCTGGCAGTGAGTGTAGGCAATTCCCTGGAAGCCTTCAGTTCTCTTGCATGAGGCCTCTCACCCTCCAGGAAGCTAGACCAGTTTCCTCCCATGGGGGTCTCAGGGTATCCTCCCAAGACAGGAAGATTGAAAACTGCAAGCATCTTGACATCTGGGCCCAGAATTTGCCTAACATTTTTATCTGGGTAAATCAAGTCACTTATCCAGGCAGACTGAAGGAGAGGAGAGGAACAAAACCGCATTGTAAAAGAGTATGGGAACAATTATACCCACTTTGAGAATAGCATAGTCTTCCTTAATTTCCTCATAAACTGAGAGACAAATGCCTCTATTATATTCCCAAGTACTGGTCCTATTTCCACAATTCTCATAATATTGAATGATATCCATTATGCTTTACATGTATGCCATTATATAAATTTGGAAAAAGTTCTAGACTTTGGAATATATAACTATATTATACCTTTGAAAAAAATATAAGAATAATTTCTATATTCACACTTTAACTTTCTATGGCATTTCAACCAAGACAATAATCTAATTAGTTAATTCTTAGTGCCGTGAACACTGACTGCGACCCCAAATAAATGCTGGTGCATTTGGATTCTAGTAGTTATTTATTATTCTCATTTATCAAATTCTCATTATCAAAAGTTGTATTCAGTATGTTAACTGATATGATCAAGGTTGAAAATGCTAAAACTTTATAATGATATGGTTTACAATGAAGAATAAGTAATAGATTTATTATTTATGAAGCATTTATTTATGTATTCATTTATTATGTGTGTACCCTATTGTTTAATAGCTTTATCTGCAACATAATGTTGAACTCTATCTAAGTCAACTCTCTCTGTGGTCCAGGAAAACAGCAATGGTTGAGAAAGCTCCCTACCTACGTTTTTGCCCCCAAGAAGTTACTAACTTCAAAGGATCGTATTGCTCCTGCATATTCTGAGATAAATGCCCACCTCCATCCTTCCTAAATGACTAAGATAAAGCTGTCTCCATTCTTCCTCATAACCTCTTGTGGACTCTTGGGTGATTCTCTTGCTGGCCTGCCTCTATAAGTCCCCAGACCCTTTTCCATTTCTTTGAGAAGTTTCTTATTAATGATCTCCCAATTGCTATAGCCTGAAACAAAAAATCACCTCCTTAATTGTCTAGAGCATTTTGTCTTTTACATGTGACATAAGTCAATATGAGAAAAATAGCAAAACAGTTTATTTCAATACAATTCAAAGAAACAAACTTTGTAAGTTTAAGCCTTGTGATCCCTTTCAAAGCTCTTAATTATCCATATGGTAAGTATAATCTTCAGTGAATCCAAATATTCACTTGTTCTTTTTTTCCCATTATTTGAAAGCCTTCACTCTTGATCAAATAAAATATGAGGCTCAATGACATGCATAAAGGATATATTCTAGGATTCCTGTAATAGAAAAATTTATGAGAAAATTCTAAAGAAATAACAAAGAGTGGCAGGGAGGAAGTAGGATTTTTGTGACTCACCTATTTTTTGGCTACTGTTCTCAATGGGAACATTAACCTGCCACAGGCTATTTTAACTTTCCCCTCCACAAAAATTTAACAACCATTTTTGGCTCTTTGATTTCTTCTGATTTTTCAATTCCTTAATTTAAGACTTTAATTTTAGAAGTAACGAGAAAAAATATATATATAAGGGGCATGCTGTGTTTATGTTTGGTGGGGAGGGAGGGTAGCATACAAGGTCCACCATGTGTTTAGGGAAGGAAAGGGTCTTTCATCCTGTCTTAATATCTTTATCAGTTGTCTGCCAACTTTTACTTTAAAGGATTGTACAGTAAATATTTTCAGTTTTTCAGGACCTAAAGTCTTCCAGCTACTCCTCAACTCTTCCAGAACAGCAAAAACTCAGACATAAACAATAAGTAAATCAATGGGAATGGCCACGTTCCTGTAAAATTTATCTACGAAAACAAGTAGCTGGCCAGATTTGGGCAACTGCCTGTAGTTTGCCAACCCCTGATCTAGATTTTTGGTTAATTTGAGAGAGAAGAAATAGAACCATATTACAAAGCTCTGTGTGTGTGTGTGTGTGTGTGTGTGTGTGTGTATGTGTGTGTGGTTTCCATAAGCTTTATCCTTGAAGACACAGTAATTGGATGAAATTGCAAAGGAATTTCTGAAAAACGCACATATGGACTATTGATTCTAACTTTTGGACCATCCACCCAGAAGCCCTAACCTGTCAGTTACTTCAGGTTATAATACACATTTTCTCTGTGTACCATCTAATTGATAGAATTGTTTAATTTCAAAAACTTTTAGGCAACGTTCTCTCTGCCGATATCTTAGGTGATTTACTGGAGTAAGCAGCCATCTAACAGTCATTAAATTCATCCTGTCTGATCATTTTTATAGACAACAGTCCATTCTGTTTGGTCTACTTTTGTTTATAAAATAACTAGTTTAAAATGGGTAAAGAGTCCATGGAAGGACAATAACAATTTTAAATGCTCCTTCCAGTGATTGATTCTACACTCCCTATATTCATGGTAAATGATATAATCTTCATTAAAACTTTGCTTTAACCAACTGAGATAAATAACCAAAGGTAATCAGTTTTGGAATGATATTAATGTACTGCCCATGAGAGGCAATTCCACATTTCCATCCAGTGAGAGTGTTGGCCCAAGATATAGATTTTCCACTTTACCCTAAATTGGAACTAACATCATATTAGGAAACAAAGAAAATAAATTAAATCATGAAAGCAATTGTGCTGAAGTTCAGTAAAACCTACCATACAAGGCAAAATAGAATATATCATCTTCCTTCCTCTCTGAGAATTTGCTCTGTTGCCAAACTGTGTCCACTTTCCCCCAAAGAAATCTTGCTTTGTGTACTAGACATAAAACAAAATTAGTTGTTCCTGTGTACAATCCAGAAATGGAGGATACATACATTTACTGAGTTGGTGAACATCCATGGACAGTTAAATTATTCAGTTTTTTTTTCCCAGTGAAGTTTCAGATAAGGACTCAGTAAAAGATTATCCTTCTAGATAATTGTATTTATTTATTTTTTAATTTACTTTCAATTGATTGAAACATTCTCAACAATATATTCGATATTGGGATAAGCCTGGTTTTCAAAACATAAATCATTTCTTCTTAACTTCTCTTGAATCACTTTACTACTTTCCTTAAGTACTTGAGTCTTATTTTTATGTGAGATTCACGATTTGGGAGCTTAGGTATATATTTGGTATAGTTTCAAGAAATAAATTTATTTTTCTTTCTCATTTACCCATAGATGTGTCCATACTTTGAAATCATTTTATAGAGGAAGGGGCCACTATTTTCCTGGTACTTTACTGAAATCAGAAGATTTTATTTGCCTGGAGAAACTGAATTTTTTGTTTTGGATCATTTTAGCGAAAGAAATAATTTGGATTTCTAACTTAATAACTATTCAAATAATTCAGTTACACTTTTTAAAAGGTGGTATATAAAATGTAATTTTTCTTTTAAAGAGCTCTGTCATTTCCTGTGTGACTATCTCTACTCACCACTAAACATAGATAACTGAGGTTAAAGTGAATGTTTGACTTGAAATGAAGAAATTTTACATATATACATCACTTTACATAATTGATTCCACACACTCCCTGACTGGTGTTTTTAAATAATGTGTATTTTAAAATTAAGCCACATTTTTAAATGACAGTGAAACCTGCTTTCTCCCTGCCAAAGCAAATGGAACAGAGACAGCAGATATTCCCGCATTTGTGGGTTTTTTTTTTTTTACATAGTTGTCTCCATAATGTCTTAAAAACAGCCATTGTTATACAAGAACATAGAAAGGTCATAGAAGATTAACTATAAATTTAATTTGACACTTAAAAACTACTATAATTCACTTTAAATTGTTAAAAGGATCCTATAAATTTTAGATTCATAGCAGGAAACATTTAGTAGCTTGAAATAAAGAGTATTATTATTTTTACAGAGACTTTTTTATTGAAGTATAGTTGACTTACAATATTAGATTAGTTTCAGGTGTACAACATAGTTATTCGATATTTTTATAGATTATACCCCACATAAAGTTACAAAATATTGGCTATATTCCCTGTGCTGTACATTACATCCTTGTAACTTATTTATTTTATATCTAGTATTTTTTATCTCTTAATCCCTTTCCCCTTTCACGCCCCACATTCCACACCTCTAACATCTGGTAACCACTAGTGTGTTATCTGTATCCGTGAGTGTATTTTGGTTTTGTCATATTTGTTCTTTTTTTATATTTTTTAGACTACACATGTAAATGAAAAAACACAATGTGATCTTTGACGTTGGTCTTAGTAATATTTTTTGGATCTTTTGCCTCAGGCAAGGGAAACAAAAGCAAAAATAAACAAATAAGACCTAATCAAATGTAAAATCTTTTGCATAGGGCAGGAAACCATCAACAAAAGAAAAAGGAAACCTACAGAATAGGAGAAGATATTTGCAAATGATATGTCTGATAAGGGGTAATATCTGAAATATATAAAGAACACATAATTTCAATATCAATAAAACAAACAATCTGATTAAAAAATGGGCAGAGGACCTGAATAGGCATTTTTCCAAAGAAGACATATAGACGACAAACAGGAACTTGAAGAGATACTCAGCACCACTAATTGTGCAAATCAAACCACAGTGAGATATATCTCACACCTTTTAGAATCTCTGTCATCAAAAAGACAAAAAATAACAAGTGTTGGAGAGGATGTGGAGAAAAGGGAACCCTAGTACACTGTTAATGGGAATGTAAATTGAAACAGGCACTATGAATTTATTTATTTATTTAATTTATTTATTGGGCTGCATTGGGTCTTCGTTGCGGTGCGCGGGATTTTCATTGCAGTGGCTTCTCTTGTTGCAGAGCACAGGCTCTAGGTGCGCAGGCTCAGTAGTTGTGGCGCATGGGCTTAGTTGCTCCACGGCATGTGGGATCTTCCTGGACCAGGGCTCAACCCCATGTCCCCTGCATTGGCAGGCAGATTGTTAACCGCTGCGCCACCAGGGAAGTCCCAGGTACAGTCCCTATGGAAAACAGTATGGAAGTTCCTGAAACAATTGAAAATAGAACTGCCATATGATCCAGTGTTTCTACTCCTGAGTATTTATTCAAAGAAATTGAAAACCCTTATTTGAAAATATATGCACCCCAATGTTCATAGCTGCGTTATTTATAATAGTCAATATACAAAAGAGTACTATTGGGGCTTCCCTGGTGGCGCAGTGGTTGAGAGTCCGCCTGCCGATGCAAGGGACACGGGTTCGTGCCCTGGTCCGGGAAGATCCCACATGCTGCGGAGCGGCTGGGCCCGTGAGCCATGGCCGCTGAGCCTGCGCGTCCGGAGTCTGTGCCCCGCAACGGGAGAGGCCACAACAGTGAGAGGCCCACGTACCGTGGGAAAAAAAAAAAAAAAAAGAGTACTATTTTTTACAGTAACTAGACATTTGGTTTTTCTCAACTGGAAATGGTTGTCTTAATATTTCAGTTTTAGTAATTCATTCCAAGGGCTGTTTTCTTTAGTCTGAGTCTCTGCTTTGTTTCTCTGCCCAGCACCCACACACTTATACTGAATATCAGAACTTTCTGTCCTTCCTCAAGGGATTCTGAAGATCCCGGGTTTTCTCCTAAACTTCAGTCTTCCTTACAAAGGCACCATCATCTGCTGAGACATCATCCTGATCTTAATTGCTATATTCTTTGAGCTCCCTTGTACTATTTTCTTCACCTGTTACACCACTTACTTTCTGGAACTACTATCTCTTGTGATTTAACGCTGATCTCTGATACCTACCTGACCTGTCTGAGCTTCCTAGGACAGCCATGGGTTGATATGGTCCAACAGCAGTAACAATAAATATTTAATATTCAACATTAATAGTAATGACTTGCCTTTATGTGGTATATTAGAGCTTTGTAAAATATTTTTCATAGCATTTCATCCAGCCCCACACCTGCTTTGTGATACAAGTAAAGCATCAATAAGTCTTTAAAATTAGACTGAGTCTCAGAAAATTAAAAGAACTCACCTGGTATTACAGAACAAAAAGATGGAAAAATGGGGGCTCCGCTGAAGTTTTCAAACAAATTTATTCATTCTAATACCTATGCTTATGCTGTCTCTGAGTGGGGAGAGAGACACAGAGTCAGAGACAGAGGAAGAGAGAGAATTTCAGTCTGGCTGACTCTCTTACCAATCATAGTTCATTATTTAAAATCGGTTATTATACACATATATACACATATTTGCAAACACACACGCACACGGAATAGTCACATAACTACTTCAGAGAAACCACCCATTGACCTCACTCTTATATCCTTTTTACTTGCTAAATACACAAAAACTAGACTTTGGAGATCCAGGGAAGAATTACAGAATATATTATATTTTGGAAGTAATGGAAATACACTATGAATATGTAATTTACTACAAGATGCTAGATATACCAGAGGATCTTTAGAAATCATATTTGAAGTACTAAAAATCAGTTTGCATATCACTGCAGTAAGATATGTGTTGACATGAATTTTTGAATGACAGTGTTGTACTATTGATAACATTATTAAGTATCACCAACATAATGTTCTACTTCATGGCTCAGTGTGCATTGATTTACTCAATCATTCAGAGATACTAATTAGAAAGCCACACCAAGAAGGAAACGGTTATTTTACTGTGGCAAAATTCTATTTAAGATATTTTTCAAAAATTAGTAACTAAAATGACCTACCGACAAAAAAGAGGCAAATTCTAATGTATGGAGATATAAGTGATACAGAAATATTAACTGAATTACGTTACCTTACCATTTTATACTAGACTATATCACGTCCAGTTGTACTTTCAACCAAATTTGCCTTTGCACAGTTTTAATTCATAAACCACTATTCATTTGAGAAAAGTGACAATTTAATTTTCTCAAATATAAATATTCACTAATTTTAGAAATAATATATTATCAGAATCACAGTCATTGCTTTAGAGATGGAAGCATATGAATGCATAGAAAATATCTAAAAATAACATGTCATTTTTCAGCTGCTGGCAGATTAAAGAAAATGCCTCAGTACCTTTTAATCTCAACACTAAATGCATTTTGTTATGAACAAAATAAAGGAGTACGACTCAATTTGTGTATCAAAAAACATAAATAGTTCTCATAATTTATGTTAACCACAAACCAGATGTTACTTTAGTAATTAGTTGAATTCATTCTAATGGATCTCCTCTATATATAGAAAAATCTTTCGTTAGCATACTGTGTTGTGGTTAACATCCAAGATTAATGTTGTTTTCCATTAGAAGCTACATGAGTTTGTTTTTAGTAAGCTATGCCTTTTTAAAATATAGTCTCCTTACATTTGTAACACTGACTTTTTAATATAGATTAAGAGTAACAACCTGGAAAAAACAAAGGAAAACCTAGGTTCATTAGGTTATTTCACTTAAAAAAAATAATTTTATCATTAGCAGCACAAACTATACACCACACCAAATATCAAGTGTGTTCGTGTTCAGTGTGTTCAATGTCTTCATGGACACATAGACATGTACACACACAAACAACCATTTGAATATCAACACAGAGTTCAACATCTGAAGGATAATGTCATTTGATCCCTTTGTGGTGGATCGTACCATTTCATATCATTTCATCAGTATGATGACAAGTGTATTATAAGATAGCATGCTTCTTTTGCAGTATAATCTATTAATGGCATAAAGTAGTGCTTTGTTATTTTAATAATAGACTTTATTTTTTGAGCAATTTTAGTTTACAGAAAAATTAAGCAGGAAGTACAGAGAATTCCTATAGATCATTTTACCACCCTTCACAATGCGTTCTATTATTGACATCTTGCTTTAATGTGGTACATTTGTTATAATTAGTGAACCAATATTATTATTAACCAAACTCCATAATTACATTCTCTTCTTGTGTTGTACATTCTGTGGGTTTTGACAACTGTGCAATAACTAATGTCTACTATTATCGTACCATACAGAGTATTTTCACTGCCCTGAAAACCCCTCTGCCCTACCAACTCACACCTACCTCCTCGTCTTCCAAACCCCAGACACCACTAATCTTGTTACTATCTCCCAGCTTTGGCTTTTCCACAATGTCATAGAGCTGGAATCATACAGTATGTAACCACTTCAGATTGGCTTCTCTCACTTAGTCATATGCATTTAAGATTCCTCCAAGCCTTTTCATACCTTGATAGCTATTTTTCTCAGTTCTTTTTAGTGCTGAATAAAATTTTATTGTCTGAATGTACCACAAAGAGCTCATATAGCTAGCTCAATAAAAAAAAAAAAGCCCAATAAAAAAGTGGGCAGAAGATCTAAACAGACATTTCTCCAAAGAAGACATACAGAGGGCCAAGAGGCACATGAAAAGATGCTCAACAACACTAATTATTAGAGAAATATAAATCAAAACTACAATGAGCTATCACCTCATACTAATCAGAATGGCCATCATAAAAATCTCTACAAACAATAAATGTTGGAGAGAGTGTGGAGAAAAGGGAACCCTCCTACACTGTTTGTGGGAATGTAAATTCATACAGACATTATGGAGAACAGTATGGAGGTTCCTTAAAAAGCTAAAGAGCTACCATATGATCCAGCAATCCCACTCCTGGGCATATATTCAGAGGAAAACATGGTTTGAAAGGATACATGTCCCCCAAAGTTCATTGCAATGCTGTTTACAATAGCCAAGACGTGGAAGCAACCTAAGTGTCCAATGACAGAGGAATGGATAAAGAAGATGTATTATGCACGTGCGTGCGCGCGCGCACACACACACACACACACACACACACACACACACACAGGAATATTACTCAGCCATTAAAAAGAATGAAATAATGCCATTTGCAGCAACATGGATAGACCTGGACATTATCATACTAAGTGAAGTAAGTCAGACAGAGAAAGACAAATATCATATGATATTGCTTATATGCAGAATCTAAAAAAAAAAAAAACAAAAGATACAAATGAACTTATTTACAAAACACAACTAGGCTCAAAGACTTAGAAAACAAACTTATGGTTACCAGTGGGGAAAGGTGGGGGGAGGGATAGATTGGGAGTTGGGGATTGACATGTACATACTGCTATATTTAAAATAGATAATCAACAAAGACGTATTGTACTGTACAGGGAACTCAGCTCAATATTCTATAATAACCTAAATGGGAAAGGAATTTGAAAAAGAATAGATACATGTATACGTATAACTGAATCACTTTGCTGTACACCTGACACTAACACAACATTGTTAATCAACTGTACTCCAATACAAAATAAAATTTTTTTTAAATTCCATAAAGTTCCAAAAAGCAAAACTTGAATTTGCTGTGTCAGCAACTAGTTACATAGCATTTACATTTTATTTACAACGAACTATATAGAATTCACATAATTTTAGGTATTATAAGTAATCTAGAGATGATTTAAGGTGTATGGGCATAAGTATACAGGTTATATGCAAATACTATACCATTTTATGTCAGGGACTCGAGCATCCTCAGATTTTGGAATCCACAGGGGTCCTGGAATCAATCCCCCCCAGATACCAAGGGACAATTGTACTGTCCCTACAGGAAGGTTGTTATAAAGATGTCAAAACATGTACTATAGATTCTTAGATAACCTAAGCAAGTAAGTTATTCAGGAAACCAATGGGCTTACGTTTACTAAAATCTACTATACAAGGCAAAATAGACTGTATTTTAGATGAAGGGTCATGATCATCCTTCCCCTGTGAGGATTTTTGCTTCACTGCAAACTGAATTCTTCATAGGCTGAATTCAAGTATCAAAATAATGTATGACAATTCTTGCCCTAACCACTGAAAGTGATGAAATCACTTTCCTAAGACATTTGCATCACTTAAATGTAAGTGATAACCAACTCTTCATTATATTAAAATCTGCTTTTGAAGGAAAGAGAAACAGTCCAATGAGACGATTGATATACCATATATTAATGTATTACCATGAAAAGTTAAATGATAGGGTAAAAATGAAGATATAAACTTCTATCATCAGTATATTCTTACATGGGTAATATAAAGCCACTTCCTGCCTTTCTCTCTCTTTTTCTCCCTAGTATTTTCCTGTCTTTATCCATTAGTAAATAAATGACAAAGGAGAGGATCTCTCACATGATTACTAAGAGACCCGGGCTAAGCCCAGAGATTTCAAATAACTGTGCTATGGAGCTCCACTGAGTTGATTTCTGAAGTCGTGCTCCCTTTGAGGTCCCAAGGTCTCCTTTTAATATGACCCATTTACAGCAAGTTATATATATAAAAGGCATGATGTGCTCACAAATAAACATTTTAATAACTCAGCATGAACTGGAATTGTATAAGATGCTATTTTAAATCACTTCCTCTGGTATCCTACACTGTGCTTCATTTTTCTGTGTTTTCTGCATCTTCCAAACAAACATCTTCCTCTTTAACATGAATTCTATTCTTCTTAATGATTAATTTTCAAGTTTTGTGTTTCAAGTTCTGATTAGCTGTAAGATAGCTCATAAATATTGCCTATCTCCACAGAAGGAGCGTTTTGTGAAAGTGTTAGATTCGGAAAACAAAAAGATCGAGTTAACTTTAGCTTAAATTGTGATCATTAAGCCTAAAGAAAAGCATGCTAAATTTTTGTATATTGCCCATGGCACTCAGCATAGTGCCTACACCCTTGTAGTTTATAAATGTAAATTCACAAAAGGGTGACTTAAGTAAACATTGAGACCTCACGTCTGTAGCAAACGTTTGGTGACTTTTCTCCCCTTCCTTCCTTTCTCCCTCATTCATTCCTTCCCCCACCATGTGACCTACCTTGACAATCTTTTTACATTTTCTATCCTGGGTCCCCTAGACTCGTACTGTGAAGCTATTGACATTTTGTGCCCCATAGTTCTTTGCAGTAGGGGAGTCTGTCCAGTGTATTACAGGATGTTTAGCAGCATCCTTGATCTCTAGTCACTAGAGACCAGTAATACCTGTTACCATTGAAGACAACCAAACGTGTCCAGATATTGTCAATTGCCTCATGGGGGTTGGGGGCAGGTTGAGAATAATTTCTTTAGGGTGTGGTGTTACTTGCTTCACCAAATGACAGAATAAAGTAAGCTTAATGACAAAGAATCAGGGGAAGGTAGAACTTGGAGCAGAGATAGTTTTGGTGTCCAGTTATCTGGATTCCTGGAGGGTGTAGCTGGTTGTTATTTTTAACGTTTGACCAAGGAAACTGGTTACAGACATAACGCATTGTTTTGCATCAGTGCAGTCAGTGCCCTGCTTTATTCTTACTTTGGGTGGAATATAGCAGACTGTGCATAAACCATAGTAAGACAATCAGACACTCAACCTATGGCTTGTTGACAGGAGAGAGTAAGAACCTTTGAAAAATAGACGGTGGGGAGAAAAGAGCGTGGTGCCGTCTGCTTTCTGTATCTGTGGTTCCACATCCGCAGATTCAACTAAGGATTGAATTGTTGAATCCCTGGATGTAAACCTGCAGATGTAGAGTGAACTGTGCTGTTTTATATAAGGGACTTGAGTATCTGCAGATCTTGGTAACCAAGGAGGCCCTGGAGCCAATCCCCCGCGGACACTTAGGGATGACTGTTTTTACCCTTTCTTCTTCCTGCTCACACTTGTAACATTCTTCTAAACCACAAAGTTACTTAGCACAAACCAGAGACCAACAAAGCATTCCAATGTTCTTTTGATTCTGAGGATGTTTCTGCACTCTCATCAAATCCATTAAATTTCATTTGACTTGCGAAGTCTTTTGTGCCAAGCTTTCACCTAAGAATCTTTGCTAAATATGTATTAGAGAACACTGGGATACTTAAATCTACCAATGTATTCTCTCGAGTCACTCTCTGGGATATTGCTACACATGTTGGAGAGAATGAATGTATTGTACTTTGCTTCCAAGAAAAACCTTTACGTTAGGTCCCCTGTGAAGGAAAACCCAAAATTTCCTAAATACATCTTACCCTGTGTGAAAATTTTCTTAGCGTATGTATTAAGATCCCTGTATAAATCACTGGGAGATGTGTACATGGTTCAGAGGAATTAATTCATCTCATACAGTGAAGTCTAGATATAACTAGGATTAGTTTTAGGTAATGAAAATCAAACTTCCGTATTTAATGTGATGGATGATAATGAAGACTTCCTACAGTTAAGCATAAAATGTGTGTGCATGTGTGTTCATATGTGTTGTGTGTATGAAATTATATGTATATATTTATATATATATAGAGAGAGAGAGAGAGGGAGAAAGAGAGAGTTAATTTCTGTTCAGACAATGAAAAAATAGCAACTCTATGCTTAATAAAGTCATGTAAATTCAGTATGTCTAGAAAATATTGCAATTTATTTGGGATTTCTCTCAGGATAAAGTAAAAATTATCCCACTGCCACTGTTTTGAAGTACAGGGGAAAACAAGTTAATTTAATTAGACATGCTAATTGCTGGCTGACACACAGATAATAGAAAAGCATTACTTGAGGACCAGCCGTAATTAAAACAACTAAAGAATGTATTATGCACATACAATGAATGAAGTAGCCTTTTTCTTTTTCTGATATGGCGCTTATATCAGAACTCTACACACAGCAGGTCAAACTGTAATAAACAAGTTGACTTTCCTGTTGGAAAAACCTATGCAGTTATGTTAATGAAGGGTGTAGCATCAGTGATACCATCATTACCCTCCCCCCCCCAGGACAGGTAAACGGATTCACGTAGGATGATTTAAATAAACAAAAATGGAAAAAGAAATCTTCTCAATCTTTCCTGACAATAGTGATCTGAAGAACTCTTCCATTTTCCACTGAACGCATCTGCCTTTTTCCACCAAAGAATTTCGTATCTACTGCTGTAAATCATTATCTAGCATCACTTCCTTCACTACAAGATAGAAATTTCAGGCTCGATGCATATAGAGTGCTGACATTTATTTGCTGAGATTTATATCCATTTTAAAAAGTCTGTCAACATCTGAGAATCATTTTTGACTGCATATCTGGCTTGAGACTTTGTGCCTTTTTTATATAAAAAAGCCCGTGGCAAACTAAGAAATCTAGCATTTTGTCTAAATGAATACATAATTCTACCTCTTTTTCCTTCTGAAGTCTTAGTTAGTCTCTTAAAACGTGTGTGTGTGTTTGTGTAATGTCAGTGGAAGAAATATGATGTAGGCAAAAATTAAATTAAAGATTGTTACAATTATTTAGAGCAAATGATAAATTCATTTTTTCATTTGAAATGAACTTGCAGAAATCATTCAGAATTGGTGTTTAAAAATTATCTTTATTTAAAAGAGCATTAATTGTTTAATAAACCTAAAAATAGCACCACTTTAGGTACATCTTGAAGACCACTATATAATTTTTTAAAAATCCAAAATAGTGAAGGCATTGGGTCCTTTGGAAAAAATCCTAGGTGAATATTATTAATTCTGTAGTAACTATATAACAAGCAGCACTACTGAAGTTTTGGTAGCTCATATATAATTTAAAACATATATAGGGCTTCCCTGGTGGCGCAGTGGTTGAGAATCTGACTGCTAATGCAGGGCACACGGGTTCAAACCCTGGTCTGGGAGGATCCCGTATGCCGCGGAGCAACTGGGCCCATGAATCACAACTACCGAGCCTGCGCGTCTGGAGCCTGTGCTCCGCAACAAGAGAGGCCGCGATAGTGAGAGGCCCACGCACCGAGATGAAGAGTGGCCCCCACTTGCCACAACTAGAGAAAGCCCTCGCACAGAAACGAAGACCCAACACAGCAAAAATAAATTAATAAACTCCTATCCCCAACATCTTTAAAATATATATATATATATTTTTAACATCTTTATTGGAGTATAATTGCATTACAATGGTGTGTTAGTTTCTGCTTTATAACAAAGTGAATCAGTTATACATATATGTCCCCATGTCCCCTCCCTCTTGCCTCTCCCTCCCACCCTCCCTATCCCACCCCTCTAGGTGGTCACAAAGCACTGAGTTGATCTCCCAGTGCTATGCGGCTGCTTCCCACTAGCTATCTATTTTACGTTTAGTAGTGTATATATGTCCATGCCACTCTCTCACTTTGTCCCAGCTTACCCTTCCCCCTCCCTGTATCCGCAAGTCCATTCTCTAGCAGGTCTGCATCTTTATTCCCGTCTTGCCCCTAGTTTCTTCTGATCATTTTCTTTTTTTTTTTTTAGATTCCATATATATGTGTTAGCATAAGGTATTTATTTTTCTCTTTCTGACTTACTTCACTCTGCATGACAGTCTCTAGGTCCATCCACCTCACTACAAATAACTCAGTTTCGTTCCTTTTTATGGCTGAGTAATATTCCATTATATATATGTGCCACATCTTCTTTATCCATTCATCTGTCGATGGACACTTAGGTTGCTTCCATGTCCTGGCTATGTAAATAGAGCTGCAATGAACATTTTGGTACATGACTCTTTTTGAATTATGGTTTTCTCAGGGTATATGCCCAGTGGTGGGATTGCTGGGTCACATGGTAGTTCTATTTTTAGTTTTTTAAGGAACCTCCACACTGTTCTCCATAGTGGCTGTATCAATTTACATTCCCACCAACAGTGCAAGAAGGTTCCCTTTTCTCCACATCCTCTCCAGCATTTATTGTTTGTAGATTTTTTGATGATGGCCATTCTGACCAGTGTGAGATATCTCATTGTAGTTTTGATTTGCATTTCTCTAATGATTAATGATGTTGAGCATTCTTTCATGTGTTTGCTGGCAATCTGTGTATCTTCTTTGGAGAAATGTCTATTTAGGTCTTCTGCCCATTTTTGGATTGGGTTGTTTGTTTTCTTGATATTGAGCCACATGAGTTGCTTGTATGTTTTGGAGATTAATCCTTTGTCAGTTGCTTCATTTGCAAATATTTTCTCCCATTCTGAGGGTTGTCTTTTCATATTGTTTATGGATTCCTTTGCTGTGCAAAAGCTGTTAAGTTTCATTACGTCCCAGTTTTTTATTTTTGTTTTTATTTCCATTTCTCTAGGAGGTGGGTCAAAAAGGATCTTGCTATGATTTATGTCATAGAGTGTTCTGTCTATGTTTTCCTCTAAGAGTTTGATGGTTTCTGGCCTTACATTTAGGTCTTTAATCTATTTTGAGTTTATTTTTGTGTATAGTGTTAGAGAGTATAAATTATATTTGGATCATAAACTGCTTCGACAGCTAAAACTGTTGATTACTTTGACAGAGAGTTAGAAACATGCAATAGACCTAATAAGGAAGGAAGAGTTAAATCCACTTGGAGCATGAACATGATGTTATGGAAGAAGTAAGCTGGTAAAAATGTTGTCAAATCAAGACTGAATGGAGAGGGACTCCCCTGGTGGCACAGTGGTTAAGAATCAACCTGCCAATGCAGGGGACATGGGTTCAAGCCCTGGTCCAGGAAGACCCCACATGCTGCAGAGCAACTAAGTCCATGAGCCACAACTACTGAGCCCATGTGCCACAACATCTTAAACCCACGCACCACAACTTCTTAAACCCACACACCTAGAGCCCATGCTCCACAACAAGAGAAGCCACTGCAATGAAAAGCACACTCACTGAATGAAGAGTAGCCCCCACTCACCGCAACCAGAGAAAGCCTGCACACAGCAACAAAGACCCAACACAGCCAAAAATAAATAAATAAATAAAATAAATTTTTAAAATATTTAGAAAAAAAAATACTGAATGGAGGAGAGTTATAGAGGCATATTGAACAGCCCAAACAATGCAGAAGGTAGTGTGACAGGGCACAGAATGCTGGGAGAAGGACCTTTTGAAAATAAAACGATAGGCTAGGTGACAAATAAATGAAGGAAAGCGTCCTCTAAAAACTCAATCCTGGCTTAACTGACCAAGTGTTGTTGCCAAGATAGAAAGGGGGTAATCTGGAAGATATTGGATAGGTCTGGAGAAAACAACACGTTTTACTTTGACCTAAATTCAATTTAAGTTGAGGAAAGATAGACCTTGGAGCTTGAGAGAGACTAAGAGCTGGAGCTAAATATTTGTTATTCACTTACACTGGTTTTATTTAAAATTTCAGGAATGGAAAGGAGTGCTGAACAAATTAGTTTAGATAAGGGGGGTCAAAGGATATCCTAGGGAGAAATGTCTAAGAGGTGGAGAAGAAAATATTGCCATAGGGAACATACAGTCAAAATTTCGGATATTAGAAAAAAATCAGTATCATAGAAACTAGGGAGGAAAACAGTTTAAGAAAGAAGGGATGGTCAACAGTAGTAGTACATGAAGATTTGTCCACAAGGATGAGGGCTAATGAGGAAAAAGAATATGTTGGTCGGTAGGTCATTGGTAATGTTTATGGGTGATTTTATTAAAAATATAGGGCTAAATGCCAGAGAAAAAGTAATTGTGGGGTGCCTTGTATGACAAATAAAGACAAAATTAAATTTATAAATAGTAAATACATTTAATGAATATTCTCATTAATTTTGCATATGCTATTTTTTTATTGGAAAAGTATTTTCCAAGGAAGAAGAACCATGCCTGTCTAATTCAATTTTATGGTGTCTCTAACACCACATTGGATTACTAGGTGCCATTGATAATCATGTTGAATGACACTGGGAAAAGATTAATATGTTTGGAGAAATTCTTGTGGAATTAGAGTTTGACTATCCTATGGGTTAAGGGTTCAAAACCCAGCTGTTTGGCAACTGTCAGAGCCAACCATCTATGAGTTAGGGTTTAAAATTTGCATTGCAAAAAACCACCTGGTAATGATAGTTACTATGTGCCATCGCTTGCTCATTACACATAATGGATTGCCTTGGGAAGGCCAAGCATTCAACAGGCAGACAGCTAAAACTGTGTCTGAATTTTCATGCCAAGGGGAAAAAGGTGCCCATATTTTCAATACCATTTTAAATTATGGAAATCTCCCTCCTATCACATTTTTTAAATGTTTGGTTTTTTATCTTAACCTTAAACTTAAACCTTTCAAGAAATTTTCCAACTCTCTACTAAAGCCCTTTAATAAGAAGTGTTGCTTTTTAATCATTGTTCCAGCTAGGCTTTTCTTTCTAATCATCCCCTTGCCAAAGAATCCAAACAAAATGAATTTCCCCTGAAATTCTTCCTCTCTGCCTTCACTGTCATATTTAGCTCTGAAATGATTAACAGATACCATTTACGGAAGTTATTCACAAATGAAACTTTGGATGAATTTTAAAATAAATAAGAAGAATTACTTTTCAACTCAGTAAAAACAAATACTGATGCTTGTTTTCACATCTTCCATTAATTTAAAAGAGTCTTGTACTGAGTAGTAACGAAGCCAATTTGGAGGGCCATGTAAGACACACTCTGATCTATCTCATTTCCAATTTCATATTTTTATGACGTGATTGAATTTAAAAGTGATAAAAAGGAATACCTTGAGATTTACTGTCTTAGGAGTTTACTGATAAATCTATGCAAGGTTAAGTACTCATCTGAATAATTGACTCGAAACAATGAGTAAAAAGGTCTAATCCAAAATATTTCCTTGCTCAATACCAATATCAAAAGTCTCTTCTGATTATGTTTAATGATTCTTTTATACTAATTAACAGTATTTAGCCAGTTGGAAACATATGCAGTAAATCTGAAGAAGCCCAGGAAGACTATTTTCTAGAAATGTAATCTTTCATATTTTTAGGCTAAGGGTATTATTCAAGATTCCATCATGTTTTATTTCCCTAGTAAGTTTAGGTAAATTTTATTTACAGATATCATAAACTCATGTGTCAAACAATCTCACTGAGAAATAAAGGAGATTTCCACAATTCAACTTTATTAGCTGGCTATTGGTAGGAAAATAAAATAAAATATGAAAACAGTTATCCTCTTCTTTATGACAGTGTCAGATGATTTGGAAAAACTTAGATAGTTGATTGAGAAAATCATATAAAAAGAACAAACTAACAGTTAAGAATCAGAATTTTGATTACTTATAGCTGAACCATATTCTCTACTTATGTCTTAATGCAATGCTTAATGCCTTAAAGAAATAAGTTAAATAAATTTAGAACAGAAGACATTATTTTATATAAAATGTCATTAGGTTTTTAGGCAAAAATCATGATTTATATAAATTTAGTTTATAGAGCTAGTAGTTCATTTATACAGACTATCAGTTAAGAGACCCATAGAGCATTTAAATAATTTGCCTTACAAAATTTTTATTTCCATAAAAAATTTTATTAAGAGGTTTAAGTTCTAGGAAGTTTAAAATATACTGATTTTTTTTCAAAAATTATTTATTGATAACCTTTAATATACAGTCACTTTGCTATATTCAGAAGAGAAAACATATGGTAAAAGATCTTAAGGTAGTCTGGGGGAAAGGCAACACGAACAATGCAAGACAGATACAATCAAAACTACAATATAGAGCATCGTGGGAATGTAGAAAAAGGAAAAGGCTCCTTTTGGAAAACCAGTCATTTTTGGCTTCTGGCCACATTCCCAAGTATACTTGCTTAAAGATTCCTCTCTCACTGAGGCTTTTCTTCAGTTGGTTCATCTTTGCTGCTCTGTTCTATCCATTACAGTTCTACAAGAAAGCAAAAATCAAGAGCCACCATGGGCATGTGAAGCAATACCAGGTTTACCAACTGTTCTAAGGTGCTACTAAACAAATGGAACAGGTGATGTTCCTGGAGGTCAGAAGCTACCGTCCCAAGTGGAAGATGAAAAATGGTATCATGGTGGACCTGACCACAGACCTGTGAGCTGACACCTAAAACAAGTAGAGAAGGGCAGACATTCCTGAATGTTCTTCTTTTTTCACTCCAGTTTTTCAACAGTGCCTCCTGTTAACTGCACTCTCCAGACAGTATGAATGGAAGGGAAAAGGAGGTACAGATGGGGGTGGTCAAGGAATCAATGAACTTAAGCACAAACAAGCCAATGAGTCCAATTTTGGTATGTGGACTTAGCTCTCTGGGAGGAAAGATCTGTGATAGACTCTATTTTCTACTGATCATACCAGATACAGAGTGTTTTCTTTTACCCATATGTATATATATTTTTCCTTTCTTTTTCATTTTTTAAGAATTGGTATTGGAGAATTAATAAAAGAGAACTTTCTCTGAGTAGTCTTAGGTTCACAGAAAAATTTAAAAGGAGGCACAGAGATTTTCCAATTACTCCCTGCCCCACACATGCACTGACTACCCACTATCAACATTTGTTACAGCTGAGTAACCTACATTGACACATTCTAATCACCCAAAGTCCACAGTTTACATTAGGTACACTCTTAGTGTTGTACATTCTGTGGGTTTGGACAATGTATAATACGCCTATCCATCATCATAGTATCATAGAGAGTATTTGCACTGTTCTAAAATTGCTCTGTGCTCTGCCTATTCATCACTTCTCTTGTCCTGCAAACCCTGGCAATCACTGATATTTTAATTGTCACCATAATTTTGCCTTTTCCAGAATGTCATCTAGTTAGAATCCTACAATATAGATTTTTCAAACTGGCTGTTTTACTTAGTAATATGTCCTCCATGTCTTTTATGGCATTATAGTTCATTTCTCTTTTAGCATTGAATAATATTCCGTTGTCTGGATGTATCACAGTTTATTCATCCATTCACCAACTGAAGGACATCTTGGTTGTCTCCAAGTTTTGGCAGTTACGAATAAAGCTGCTATAAAATTGGTGTGCACGTTTTTGTGTGGACATATTTTCATCTCCTTTGAATAGATATCAAAGAGTATGGCTGCTGGATCATAGGGTAAGAATATGTTTAGTTTTGTAAGAAACCTCCAAATATTCTTTTTTCCAGTGACTATACCATTTGGCATTCCCATGAGAAAAGAATGAAAATTCCTGTTGCTCCACATTCTTGTTAGCATTTTGTGTTGTCACTGTTCCAAATTTTGGCCATTCTACTAGGTCTTCAGTGGCATCTAATTGTTGTTTTTTTTTCATTCCCTAATGACATGTGATGTGGAGCATCTTTCATATGCCATTTGCCACCTATATATCTTCTTTGATGAGGTATCTGTTAAGAATTTAGCCTATTTTCCAATCAGACTTTTGTTGTTGTTAAGTTTTAAGACTCCTTTGTGCATTTTAAATGAAAGTACTGTATCAGATATGTCTTTGCAAATATTTTCCCCTGTCAGGGGCTTATCTCCTCATCCTTTTGGCATTGTCTTTCACAGAACAGAAATTTTTAATTTTAAGGAAGTCCAGCTTATCAGTTATATCTTTCATTGATCATGCATTTGTCATTATATCTAAAAAGTGATCACCATAGTCAAGGTTATCTAGGTTGACTCCTAAATTATCTTCTAGGAGTCTTATAGTTTTGTATTTTACATTTATATTTATGATATATTTTGCATTAATTTTTTGAGAAGAGCATAAGATCTGTGTCTAGATTCATTTCTTTGCTTGTGGATGTCCAGTTGTTCCAGCATCATTTGTTGAAAGAACTATCTTTACTCCAATATGTTGCCTTTCTTCTTTGTCAAAGATCAATTGACTATATTTATGTGGATATATATCTGGGATCACAATTCTATTCCATTAATCTATTTGCCTGTTCTTTTACTAATACCATACTGTCTTGATTATTGTATCTTTATAGTAAGTCTTGAAGTTGTGTAGCATCAGTACTCCAACTTTCTCCTCCTTTAGTGTTGTGTTGGTTATTCTGGGTCTTTTGCCTCTCCATATGAACTTTAGAATCAGTTTGTCAATATCTATAAAATGACCTGCTGAGGTTCTGACTGGGATTGCATTGAATCTATTGATCAACTTGGGAAGAACTGACATCATGACAAAATTGTGTCTTCCTAATCCAGCAATATGGAATATCTCTCCATTTATTTAATTCTTTTTTGATTTTGTTCCTTAGAATTTTGTAGTTTTCCTAAAATAGACCTTGCACAGTCTTTGTTAGATTTATGCATAGGTATTTATTTGGGGGGGTTACTAATATAAATGGTATTGTGCTTTAACTTCAATTTCTACTTGTTCTTACTGTTACATAGGAAAGCAAATGACTTTTGTATATTAACCTTTTATCCTGCAAACTTGCTATAATTATTTATTAGTTTCAGGAGTTTTTTGGTCAATTCTTTAGGATTTTTTGACATAGATGATCATGTCATTTGGGAACAAAGATAGTTCTATTTCTTCTTTATCAATCTGTATACTTTTATTTTTTTCTTGTCTTGTTGCATTAGCTAGACCTTCCAGTATGGTTGAATACCCCAGCAGGTGAGGCTCCGGTTAAGCAGTTTCCCCTGAGGGCAGATCTTCTTAGTTAGAACAGAGTGCTCTGGTTTATTTTGAAATCTTTCCTTTTCCCCTTCTCCTGCTAAAATCCAGAGGAGATTTTTCTCTGATTTTTAATGTGAGAATCGGGTTGAGCTCCTGGAAGTAAAATTCCCAATATTATGGAGGTCCACCTATGACTGGTCCCTCTGGAGTTTTGAACTCTCAGACTTGTATATGCTGAGCCTCCAGCAATTCATCAATTACAATTCAAGTTTTTCTACCCCAGCACTGGTTCCCATGGCAGTTTCAGCCTATGAGTGTTTGCTCAGGCAAGACTTGGCTCCCTGAATTTGCCTATCTGTCTCTCTAATCTTATGGCCCAAGGTTTGCTCTGTGCCCTCAGTTCTCTTAAGGATCCAAGAACAGTTGCTGATTTTTCAATCTGTTCAGTCTTTACTTGTTAGGATGAAATGGCAATTTCCAAGTTTCTTATATGCAGAACTGGAAACCAGACGTCCTACTAATTTTTTTAAGCTGTTTATTTTGAGATCATTATATATTTACATACAGTTGTTAGAATTAATCCAGAAAGATCCCATGTACCCTATACCCAGTTTTTTCAACATGGTAATATCTTGAAAATCTATAATACAATTTATTTTAGTAGTACATTTACTTTTAAATTGTAGTCTCCTTTTCTTCACTCCCTGTGAACAATTCTGCTTCAGCTATGATGCTCTTCCATTTGTAGACTCTCTTCCAGGAAAATTAGGTATAACTGACCAAAAAAAAGCAGAGTCTCCAGCAACACCTGAGTTATTTCTTTCATCAGTTAACCATATATATGTATTTTTTTATGTAATCAACTGAGGGCTTATTCAGGGCTACTCAGGATTACATGAAAAAAAATAATCAACTCAGGGCTATGTAATCTTTGAAGCCCAGGTCTGGGCTTCATCATAAGAACTTCTAGTTTACAGTTCCTGAAATGCTGCCATCTATTTAACACTTTCCCCCATGGTAACAACTTAATGGGACTAATAATGTAATATCAGCTCCTTTAGGCAAATAAACTGTTGTATTTACTAATATGCATCCAGTGCTAGATCCCTGTCTATCACATGGTTAGGACTCAATATATCTTTGTTAAACAAATAATCATGATTATTATTCAGTCAATAAGTTTCCAATTATATGTGATTCTTATCAGGATACTCATGTATCTCAGTCATTTTTAATATAATTTTGGCATCTGGGGAAATTGACAAAGGGAAAAATTTTGTACTAAATGATGAATTAAAAAGTTAACACACAACAGAATTATTGTATAATTATCAAGTTGAGTTTTAATTTTGTTTTGTTGCAATGTGAATAATTCACTAGGTCTGATATTTAATTTGTATTCCAACTGAATCTATATTATGTCATATTTTGTAGATTTGATGAGTGATCATATGCAGAAAACGTACACCTCCTAAATGTGTGTGCATTTGTGCCTGTATTCATGTTTGTGTGTGTGTTTATACTTACACATACACAAAAACACACACTTTTACTATTTGTAACAAATATATATATATTTACAATTATGAAAATGCTTAAATATGTATAGTATTCAGAAAGAAGTTGTTAATATTAAATGTACAAATTATAATTCTTACCTCACAATATTTTTCCATAATACAGTGTGCTATTTGTGATCATTTGTAAATGTACATCTTTCTTTAACTAACTTAGACTTTCAGAATTAAGGAAATTCCACAAATTTTTATTAGTGAAAATTCTGTTTTAGGAAGATTTTGAATACACAGTCTTGGCATAATTTAAAAAAAATTTTTGTAATGTTTGTCTTTAAAACTTGTTAATAGTCTCATTTCTCATCTGTAATGCATATACAAAGTTTATTTGATGATGCATAGAACTTCAAATCTAAGCAGGTCCTCTCACTATTAAACATAATTCTTTTGACAGAAGAGCCAAAAAAATTATATTAAAACTAATGATATTTTGCACTAGATAATAGGAGACCTGATAAAGATTAACTTTGCTGAATATTGCTTCAGGTTGCACTTTTTAGATATTTTTGCACCTAAGGAGAAAGAGGCCATAATAGTGATTTGTTCATATGTTCACTCTCATTTAAACATGAGTTCTTCCCACTTCCATATATAAACAAGGTATCCCACTCTAAAGGGGCAGACATGAATTCTTTGAAGCTTTGTGATTCTTTCTGTTTTAATGTTCCTTCTGGGAATGACATGAATGAACTCCACTTAAGAATCAGGTGTGTTGAGCTCTCTACATAGCATCCTGTGGTCAAAGGACATACATGACATCCTCATAAATTAAATGTTTGTAGAAGACAATTGTGAAGCCTGAAGGCAAAGATTTATAAAGGATTTAACCTAACAGGTCCACACAAGAATGAAATTTAATATAAAAGTCAAAGGCTAGGATTAATGAAACCTGTATTTTTGCCACTACTCCTTATGTCCCATGAACTAATTTTATCATCGCAGGCAAAACCTTCACTTTATTTGGCCTTTCTCTATTCAATTATAATATTACAGGAGTTCAGTGGGAGAGTGTCTAAAATTTGTTTCTGCTTCCATATTTTAATATTTTACTTTTCTTTTAGATTAAACACCTTTTCTATCTTCCAAAAAGGCAACCTATACATTTCTTTGTCACTTATCTCGTGTTAAACATTCGAGGATTTTTGCTTCCAAAGGTTAACATGAGTTCCTTGAGGGCAGGGGCTGGGTCTTTCCCCAGAGGTGCAACACTGTCCCCAGAAGATGGTGGATTTTAAATAAATGTCTACTTTTAAACTGAATGTTATCCCAAAAATTTCAGCAATGGCACGTTTGGTCTTCCATTTTGAAGGGCAAAGAGAAAACCAAAAGAATGTGATCAATCCATCAGGAACACAGGAAGAAATAGATATGTTCTAAAGGTGTGTCCAAGAAAAGAGTAGATCAAAGAAGATATACAGAAATTTCAACATTTTTAGAGTTATTTTACACTTTTGAAATATAGCAATACAATGGTTATATGGGTATACCAATAAAATAAGCAGTAGCATTGAGGAAAAAATTCTACATGATTCAAAATGAGTTAAAAATGCTATCACATTTGGATATATAAATAATAAGGTTTATTTGTTGTTCTATAACACATTTCACAGCAATTCTAAAACCATGGATTATATAGTAGGTCATATGTTCACCAGCTTAAACTGCAAGGATGAGTGAAAATACTCTGCTAAGTTTGGCCTCTACTCAAACCTAATGCATTTTATATGTCAAATAGATTCAATGCATTCAAGGATAGAATGCAATTTATTTTTTGGCAAACATATGAGTTCCCAGTTTGAAGAAGATAGTATTGGAAAACATTTTTCAAAGCGATATTTTGATGCATGAGTATAAATCAATCAACCAATATAGTATTTGATTTAAACACTCTGAAATCTTTTTAACATGAGTTAGAAAAGCATTTCAGTGAAATATATTTAGGTTTGACGTTCTTGCTTTAGATTTTTGGTTTTTCTTAATATAATTTCTAAAAATGTTCATCTAGATTTGTTCTAGCACAAAGATGTTTTCTTTTCAACCTTCACCTAGATTGCACTATAAGATTGGAGGTATAACTGTGATGTGATTGAGAATTTTAAGAAAATAAAGTAAATATTGTGGTTGTTGAGATTAATCCTATGCTCCTTGACAGAGTGGTAAATTTAGGTCTGCAAAGAAGGGTAGACCAATCTCTGCATTGAATCCTTGGCCATGGTTTAATCAAAATTGCCAGGTACTGATTTTCCAAAAGACCACTATATTATCTATTGCTAATGAAAGCCCGGTTCATTCTTACAAGACCAATTACAGTATCACCTTGATGGAGTCTTAGTAGTATCAGAATAGAAAAGTCAGAATAGGATTTCATGTACTGAGTTTGAGTGGCTTAAATCAGGCCTTTCAATCAAGAGATCTGAGCAGGATGGAACAAAGTGCATGAAATATTAGTTCAACATTAGTGCACAGAGTGAAGTGAGGACCTTGAAACAAGCCTGGACAAAAAACAATGTTTTGATTACTGCATCCTTTGCTCAATTAAGTCATCAATTGTCCCAAGAAATAGGCTTGTAGCCGAAATGAACAAAACAATGCCTTGAAAGGAAGCCATTGAGTAATCTGTCATCAATGGCATTATTGAGTAGTTATAGAGTTATCTTCCTGGCCAAGAAATGCCTGGAACAAAGAGTAAACCCCCGTCTAGGGAGGCAGCTTTCTAAACTTTCATAGGTAAGTCATGTGAAGCCAAGGTCTCTCCACTCTGAAAGTAGAGATGGAGATCATTTCTGATGGCTGGGGAAGCTCTCTCCTGCTCTGGAAGTCGTCATGCAGGGACACCTGAACATTGCTCTTTTTGCTATTGTGAAGGGGGTCAGCCTGAAGTCCACACATGATAAAGAGTGAAGATGGGAAAATCATGCAGAAGACGAGTGAGAGCACTGACAAAACCAGACCCTAAGGTGTCCGTGGCACTTGACTTTTCACATACGTGACCCAATAAATTGACTTTATGGCTTTGGACATCCTACACTGGAGTGTGTTATTTGCCTCTGAAAACATGGTAATTGAGAAACACACTAAATCATTGATAATGGATTCCTTGGCAGGTAGAACTGATGAGTGGAGAAGAGACTGTTCCCTTAAAAATAATGATTGTAAAGAATATTTAAAGATATGCGGAGGCCCTTTAGAATGTAACATGAGGGAAATGAGGAATATACAAAACTTCATTTCATTAATTCAACAAATTTGCTGGCTACCTATTGTGTGTCACATGTAGTTCTAGGTGCTAGAGATATATAAGGAAATAAAATAGAAAAAGAAATCCCTGTCCTCATAATTCCACTTTATTTTTAAATAATATATTCATACTAAAAGAGGAAGTTCAAGGGATTATTAACAGTAGTTACCAATAAATAGTGAGATCATGGCTGCTTTTATTCTTTGTATTTTATATTTTTAAAAATACCTATTTAAAAATTTTCCACAATAAACGCTTATTATCTATATTCCTAAAAATGGCTCTAAAAATACTAAAGAAATGGAAAGGCATTGATAATTTGGAAAAAGATTTCTTTGGCTTTAAGCCAATCTGTATACACAAGAAGCATCTAAAGCTACCCAAAATATAACTGACTTAAGATACCAACTGGGAATTTCCAATTCCCATCTCAATTATCTTAACCATGTCCAATAAAGAACTCAAAGAGATGTAGATAAATGAAAGACAATTTACAGTATTAGTCCTGAGAAATTACTTACACAACAGAAATAGACCCAAAGACATAGAAAACAAACTTATGGTTACCAAAGGGGAAGTGGGGGGAGAGATAAATTAGGAGGATGGGTTTAACAGATACACAATACTAGGTATAAAATAGATAGCCAACAAGGACCTACTGTATAGCACAGGGAATTCTACTCAATATTTTGTAATAACCTTTAAGGGAAAAGAATCTGAAAATTTTTACATATAAAGTAGTTAAATATATATATATACACACACACACACACACACACACACACACACACATATATATATATATATATATATATATATATATCCTAATCACTGTGCTGTGCACCTGAAACAAACATGACATTGTAAATCAACTATACTTCAATTAAAAATCAACAACACAGTTTATAATTTTTAAAAAGGCTGGTTAAAATTTGTACTAGCCTGTCCTTTTACAATTTCAAACACACTTGTTTACCACAGAAAACTTAGGACACATACTAAAAAGTGAAAAAAATTAACATATAATATTACAACTCATGTAATTATTGTAAGCATCGTTTGTTTCAAAATTTCATATCCTTAGATGCTATTATTGGAAAACTGTATCATTCTGTATATACTGATTTTCAATCTACCTTTTAGTCTATATTTCTATTACCCCTATTTTAACAAGATTTACTCTATTACGAATATCTTGCCTTGCATGACTTCAAAAGAAATGAAGATTTCTAAATGTATTTTTCGTCCATAATTAAAGGTACATTTCTTTTTCAGGAATCTTTTACAGATTAACATGTCTTTGCTTTAATGAAGTTTACTTAATATCTCAAATATTAGAACTGAAAATTAAAATAAACTTATAGCAAGGGAATAAAAAACAATATATCAACTATAATGGTAGAAATTGCTTTTTCAAACAGTGTACAAGGTTAAAGAAAATAGGAAGTAACTTGACAGTTGTGTGTATATATATATATATATATATATATATATATAAAATCAGGTAGAAGAAAAGGTCAATATCTCCACCACACATCTAAAGTTTTAAGTGGTTTTACTTATTCACTGGTTACATATCAATTTTCAGACAGCAAATACAATTTTATGACAAGCGACCTTATCCCTGTCAGTTAGAGATTTGTCTTCCAGCTGCACATCAACCCAAAATATATTATTATTCTTATACTCTTACAGGAACACAATAATACATCTTCATTAAATGTCAAGTGTTTATCTTATAAGACTTAGAGTTCATAAAAATATAATAGAGAATTGTGTCACAATAGTCAATTTAACATGATATAAGTTAACATTTTAGGAAAATAAGTCATACTATAAAATGTGGTATCCATCAGATTTTTAGTATTCTGAAAAGTCTGCCAACTGAAGTTTTTACTATCTATGTAGAATCATAGAAACAATGCATATTTATTTTATATTGTAAATCATTTTGGAAGTATTTTTCTGTATGTTTGTTATGTATAAATACATTCCTTTGTCAAAAGAGCAATAAGAAGACATTTACGCAGCAAACCATATTTTCTTCCCATGTCCTCTTGCTTTAGACCAATAAAAGTGTTGGTTCAAAATCCAGTCATTTGTCTTATATTCTAGTTCATCTTGGGTGGTCTTTGATTTTATTAATATAACAATCAATGCCAGTCTTTACTTGTCCTATCAAGATTCTACATGGATAAATATCTGACATATTTTTCAGTCAGATTTTATTACAATAAAATAGACAGAGCTAACGTTAAACCATTTGAAAATGTGCTTTTGCACTTAAAAACAAATGAAACATTCAGAGAGATTAAAATATAAGAAGTACAATATGTATGAATAATGAATATCCATAGTAAGTCTTGTATTGAGAATCCAAAAAGGGAGATGAACAAAATCACATAATGGAATACTTGTTGGGCAGATCTTACTGTTATTTCCCTCCTCCCCTCCCCCTCCCCTCCCCCTCCCCTCCCCCTCCCCTCCCCCTCCCCTCCCCCTCCCTCTCTTCTAATCTACTTTAATATTAATGTTGGGGGAGACTTGTAGGAATGTTGCAGCCATATTCAGGTTGTAATTAGATTTTAAGAATCCCTTACAATTTCAGATTCTTCCATAACTTAAAATGGATCATCTGCAAGGCTTGGATTCATAGGCAACCCATGTTATTGCCTTATTACCTTATTTATTAAAATCAAATGATGGATGAAACATTTGAATTTCTGTTGTTCTTTTTGAAACGTATTCCATATGAATATTCCTTAGAATTGATATACACTCCTCTTCCAGCTTCTAGAGGCTGCAGCATTCAACTGGTTCCTAACTGCTTCACTGCAATCTCTGCTTCTATCCTTCTATTGTCTTCTCCTGTTGGCTTTGACCTTGCTTGGAGAAGAAAAGTTTTTCTCTTCCTTCTGCACTTTTTTGGCTGGCCTAATAATTAAATTGACATAAGACAGAAAAACAAATTTAATTTTGTATGAATGGGAGCTCCACAAAGATATGAGAGGCTCCCCAGCAGTCAGGTAATTGAGGTGTATATGCCATCCTGAGCTAAGGAGATGGGGATGGAGATCTGGGGTCTCAAAAGTAAGGAAAACAAGTCTAAGGAAGATGAGAAAAGCAGATGTTTAGTAAACAAATGTTTGCCATACCATGCAGATATCTTCCTAATATAAAGAGTTATTTTTGGTATTAGCTCCTTCTTGGTACAGACCCTCTATCTAAATTTTTCTAGACAGTTAAGAGGAATGTAAAAAGCTCTTATGGAGTCTGTTGGTCCTTGACTCTCTTCCTCTGGAAAGAATACACATGCCAAAGTGGCACATTCTGGGGTGGACAGCCCTGAGCCCTATCACATTCTTTCCTATGTCTTAGGAGAATCCCACTTGAGCTGCTGCAGGTAAAATGCAGGACAATCTCCGCATCTCAAGATCCTTAACTTAATCACATGTGAAAAGTCCCTTATTCCATAGAAGGCAAGAGTCACAGTTTCCAGGGATCAGAACACTGATGGTGGACCTTTATTCTAGCCTACCAAAATAACATGTAATCTGGAAAAAACAAAAATAAACGGAAACAAACAACAGAAGACCCCAGCCCCCTTGATACTTGGAAATATATTTGAATACTGGTTTTTAAGTGACTTGGGATTACAATTTCTTTCCATACTGTTCTACCTACATTACTTGGTGCTACAAGAAATTGTGGTAAATTATCAAAGTCATATAAATGCTGAGTTTGATTTTCAACTTATTAAATCATCTACATCATTACAGTTATTGCATAACGGGGTTATTGTTCACATGTAAAATGGTATCATCACAAAATAAAAGGTATCTAATTTTTGTAGAGTGGAATAAAGGGAGGATGAGAGTAAATGTTATTATTTCTTTACCTTTCATGGACCAAAGTAAATTTGTCCTATCTAAAACTGTTAAATCAAGATAAATAGGTACACGTTTAAATTTAAGGTATTAAAGGCAGCTCTAGAGGGAGAAAAAATATAATAGAAGAATCAACAAAATGTGAAGGGTTGATGGGGAAAGAAGACAGTGAATTGGCTACTGGCCTTGTGTGTCACAGTGGGAGGGAGCTTGTGGTGGCCAAAGTTGATAAATCCAGGAGAAAAATCTACGTTACATGAGGTCATAATAGTAAGTCTGCTGTTTATTTTCTGCTTACGTCTCAGATTGCTTTCTAGTTTTTCCTCTGCTTCCTTTTACACTTTAGCATTCTGACCCCCTTAGTATTCACTGCTCAGGCTCCCTGGTCAGCCGGTTTCTGGATGGTGTTCACCAAAGTGAAGCACTGGAAAGGGGGCTAAGAACAATGGGAGAAGCCCACAAGCATCCCCTCCCTGGGACAATCTAAAGGCTGCCTACTATAACACACACTTTACCCCTCATGGCGAACGTAGGCTCAAAAAACTGCGGGCTTCCCTGGTGGCGCAGTGGTTGAGAATCTGCCTGCCAATGCAGGGGACACAGGTTCGAGCCCTGGTCTGGGAAGATCCCACATGCTGCGGAGCAACTAGGCCCATGAGCCACAACTACTGAATCTGCGTGTCTGGAGCTTGTGCTCCGCAACAAGAGAGGCCGCGACAGTGAGAGGCCCGCGTACCGTGATGAAGAGTGGCCCCCGCTCGCCGCAACTAGAGAAAGCCCTCGCACAGGAACGAAGACCCAACGCAGCCAAAAATAAAATAAATAAATAAAGAAGCTTTCATTAAAAAAACAAACAAACAAAAAACCTGATTAATACTATTATATCTGGGACCTGGGATCATTTGATGCCCTACTACTAATTATTTTCAGATCTGTTCTGCTCTTAAAAGTCATACTTCTAGTTAAAAAGAGACAAACAAATGAAACAAAAACTGTATTTTTGAAGTGAGGGCAAATAAGATATGTTATTTGTCTCTATTTTGTAGAGTGATTATCAACAAACATTTATTAAGCACCTAATATGTGCTGGGAAGTCTGTGAATCACTTGGGATATTTGGGTAAGTAAGATAGAATGCTTATCTAGAAAATGAACACATGGCATATGCACACAAGTATAATCAAATTATCATACACAGTAACCCGGTGATAAAGCATTTGACACATAAAATCACGTAGGCATCTATAGAACCTTTTACTGTGAAAAATGCAACTGGTTAAATATTTAGATATTTCACCATATTTACATGTCGTGTTATATCATTTATGTATTTTACATAACATAATGTTGTACCATATATTTGTAATTTATTTTATTTACCTATAAGCACATTTTGGCAGTAACTTAGACTCTCAGAGAATTTTCAGTAAATTGACAGGAAAATTAAATAAAACAAACTATCAATTCAGCTAAATAATTGGCCAAGGTGTCAATTCTGTCAAGAAATTGTTTCGACTGAAATGGCTTGTGGTTTGATGAAGTTAATTTTTCAGTTTAGTCAATGCATTTAAACCAATTTTATGTGTGTATGAACAGCTTTAAACTGCTGAGGGATTCCGTTTCCAGTCCGAAGTAACTAACCTTAATGGGTCTCTTTGATGGTATTGCCTTAATATTCAGAGAAGTCAGTGGTCATCCCAATAAGAAATGATAAGCGTAGAAACATGTTTTTGAAGCATGGAGTAGGATAATTTAAGAGCCTAAAAGCCCAGGTACAAATAATTATACAGAAAATTGGTTAATTACAACTCAGAGATAAGTGGAAAGTGTCCAACTGCAACTGGAATTGCTCAATTGTCTGCACAATTATCCAACTGTAGCAATAATTATTGGCTGCTAAATTTTTTCTCTCTAAAATAAATTCAATACCCGTATATGCGTCTTAAATCTCAAGTACACATATTGCACTTCTAAAATTTTCTTCAAAGCATTGCTAGTTTCCATCCTGCAGATTTTCTTGAAAACATTTCCAAGTGTATTATCTAAAATTAGGTATAAGACAAAATTAACAATTAATGGACTCAATATTATACCCACATAATTAATTCTCTTCATCTATATAGCATTTACTGAGGAAGATTATAGGTTAGTTTTAGGTCAAAGGGTGCCTCTAAGAGCTCATTCAACACAGAACATCCATTTTCACTGGTGAACCAGCATTATGCAGACACTATTCGGCAAAGTTATTCTTGAAAATAGAAATTATTCATAGCATGTATATTGCTCAAGTATAAGACCATGGGGGAGCAATGCCTTACTCAGGAGTAACAGGAGAATTCCAAGTTTGCTTTACAAATATTTTACTGTTTTCACATAGTAGATTCTCAAAATAGTTGATAAATGTAATTGACTTAATTTCCAAAAGATAAGGGTGAATGCATAATAATTTAAAATTAATGACTCCACAGAAGCATACATTGCAGACCTGTATTTTGACATTGATTGTAACTCTACTTCTCATTGCACCTCCACCATCTTTTGTGGGCTGGGGGATAATATTCAGAATCTAAGGGATAAAAGCAGCTTGAAGAAGAATTGTTAAAGGACAGATTTGTGAGAGATATCTGTCAAAAGAATGAAAAATAAATACACTTTTAAAATAAATGGAGAAGAAGGGAAGGAGAGATGAAGAAAAGGTGGTTTTGCTAAGATAGTTGAAAGGAAAATTTTGAGGTGAGCATTATAGGTTTTAGGTCTTAATTCCCATAGTAACTTAACAATGTCAATTTTAATGCATTCTCTCCCAGGAAAATGTTGAAGAAAACAATCCCAACATTACCTATTAATCTCTATTTTCAAGCTTGGTAATTACACAAATTTTATTTTTATTTAATCATTCAGCCACTGAGCTGCTTTTAGTGAAAAGGCAGATGGCTGTGGTGCCCATTTTTTAATTGTGAGGGTCACCTGCTTTATTGGAAAGAGTAAATGCCATGAGTTCTAATGTCGGCAGCACCACTTCAAATCTGAAACTTTGGGTGACAGGCTTAATTCCTCTAGCTTTGGCTACTTAATCTCTGAGTTATGGAAATTGTCCTTATTATGGATTGAATTGCGTCCCCTGCACGTTCACATGTTGATGTCCTCACCGCTACACCTCAGAATCTGACCAGTTAGACATAGGGTCTTGGAGATGTAATTAGTTAAGATGAGGTCACACCAGAGTAGGATGGACCTACTAATCCAATATAATTGGTGTCCTTACAAAGGGAGAGACCCGGAGACAGTCATGCACACAGGGAGAAAGCCATGTGAAGATGAGGGAAGAGATTGCAGTGATGCAGCAGAAGCCAAGGGATGCCAAAGACTGCCAGCAAAAACCACCAGAACCTAAAGGAGTGTCATGGACCAGATGTCCCCTCACAGACCTCACAAGGAACTTTTCAACTCTGCCAACATCTGTATCTCTGATTTCTGGCTTTTAAATCTGTGAGAGAATAAGTTTCTGTTGTTTAAGCCACCCAGTTTGTGGTACTTTTTACAGCAACTGAGCAAATCTGCCTATGGTTCTGTCACTCTAAGTGTCTGAGTTCCCACTTACTCATTAAATAGGGGCAGCAAATATAGCACAGGCTAACCCAGCAAGAAGGCCATCAAAAGTGGTTTTAACATATGGTAGTGTTTAATTTCTCTGCCTGTAAATACATATTCAGAAAAGGTTCTCTTACCTATTTCTCCAGCAGAGGGTAGGAAAAACTTTAATCTGCATAATGTAAGGTCTGTTTGAATAGAAGTCTTTTCTATGGATTTGACTAATTGCTGCATTGATTTTTGTTGATATGCATATATAATATACTTTTGTAATAGATTAATTACACAAAACCTTAAATTTTAGAAGGAAAATATGAAAGAAGTTTCTTGAGGGCATCCTCTCCCAAGCCATTCCCACCATCTTTTCCCCCGTGACCCCAGCCCACTCATGTTCCTGTTTCTGGAAAAATGGAAGAATGTGTGGAGGAAAATGTTGCTTGATTCAATAACACTCAAATGGTAAAAAGAACAAAATACTGTTTTATCAATAAATAAAATTTGAAATATATGATCAAAAGTCATAACCAAACAGAATTCTTCAATTCCTCAATTCAAAACTAGCAGTCCATATTATGTAAGAAAATCATCCTTTGAAAACATGAAAATTATGTGATTCCAATGTTCTCATTAAATATAGTTTTATTTCAGAACATAAATTGACTTGATACTTGTTTCATTTAATTTACTAGATTCATTCCTCTGTTATTATTTTTTTCATTAGTTTTGGTTAAGAGTTCCATAGCTTATTTAGTGTAATCTTTAAATTCAAGTTTCAGCAAATGAGTCTGATACATTATGCTTTTGATTCATAGACTCAGTACCTTTGGTACACCACTTGAGAACTAATCGGATATTTCATTATGAAGGACAAACACGGCACCCACTGGAGGGCAAGCTCTCAGACCAAGACATATTGGTTCTCAGTTTCTGAGATAACAGCCTAGAATACACCAAGATGCTCACAGAAAATAAAAGCAGGAAAACCTTCTGTTTTCTCCAGGGAACATTATTTCAAAGCTACCGCTTGCTCACATATTGCCACAAATCGTTGACAGTTTCAGCTTGGCCATCAAGAACACATTACCTCTATCCACTGTGAGAAGAGAACTGTCAACAATATTGATCACAAATATTTTCATGCCAAGAAAAAGCCGAACACCGAATATGAGACACCAAAAAGCCCCAAGGTGTGTGAGTCCAAAGTTATACTGAAGTCTTTTTAAGTTGCTTTCAAAAATGACATGAACTGGTTAAATCAGTTCATGTAATTTCCATAAATGTTTGTTGACCCTTGTTTTCGGGAGCAAATGATTACAAGATTACAATGAGACCTATCTTTACCACCAAACAGCTCAGTCTTCACATAATTGTTTGAAGATGCACTTTGAAAAGGTATAGTAAATGGAAAAAAAATAATAAGTAAAAATTCATACATCCAATTTTAACCATATATATTTATATACATATATACACACACATTTCTTCATTATTGGTAAAAAAAAAAGTTGATAAAGCAACTATTCCAATGAGTACAAAATGTTTACAATATTTCATCAAGTATCCTAAATAATTTATGAGGTAACAGGAAGCATATACCAAATATAGAGATATTCATTGCACTGTAATAGAAATAGTCTGGTGTGACTTAAATCTCTAATAATGGCAAATGTTAACAACATTATTAAAAATCCATTTGAGAGAAAACCTACAGCAATTTGGTTTATATTTAATATTTTAAATATTAACATGTTATACTAGGAAATACAAAAAGTGAAATTAACAGATTATAATGCCCTAAATTAATGCATATGTTTTTAAAAATAATTTGTAAAAGTTATTCACTCATTAGCACAATAATTGTGTAATTACTCTACACTAAATCCACACTATTGATATAGTGTAGAGAAAACATGAAAATTATTTAATGTAAACAAAACCTAGAAAGGCTGCATTTGCTGATTTATTTTAGGGGTTTTCATTTTCTTGGGGATAGAGGTGCTTTATAATTTGTATAATGTAAACACAAAAACTACCAGTTTAAAAACCCCATTTAAGGCATGGTTATGCATCCATCTAGCAAATATTTATACACCATGTCCTCTGCCACTGTATTAGGTGATGGGAACCCATTAGGTGATAGTCAGATTTCCTTCTCAAGGAGCCCAGGGTCAGTAAACAGTGAATTTTGATACAGAGTGATAGATTTTTTGGTGGATTTATACACAGGTGCTATAGAAGCCCACTGCAGGGGACAGCCAATGGGGTTCTGGAGAGTTTCTATGAGGAGGTACTATAAATAAATAGTTTTAAAACACACTTGAGGACTTCCCTGGTGGTCCAGTGGATAAAACTCCACACTTCCAATGCAGAGGGTGTGGGTTCAATCCCTGGTCAGGTGACTAAGATCCCACATGCCGTGCAGCCAAAAAAAATAATACAATTAAAAATTTAAAAAAAAATACTTGTGTTTGGTGTGTTTCTTGCTTTACTAAATCATGACTGTTAATCCATGCTGGGAGAGGACTTCTAGTTTGATTAAATTCATGTTCTGAAAGCGAGACTTTCCAACTTCTATTTGTTCGACATATGATTTTTCAACTTTATAGATGGTGAGAAAGCAAAACGCATTCAGTAGAAACCATAGTTCAAATTACGAATTTTGATCTTTTCCTGAGCTAGTGATATGTGGTCTGATGATGGTCTCTCGTGATGCTGGGCAGTGGCAGTGATCTGGAGGGTAGATAGCCAATACACTTACAACCCTTCTTTCTGTGCGTAGACAACCACCACGTTTTTCACTTGCAGAGCATATTCAATAAATTATTTGAGATATTCAAACTTTATTATAAAATAGGCTTTGTGCTAGATGATTTTGCCCAACTGTAAGCTAATATAAATGTTCTGAGCACGTGTAAGGTAGGAGAGGCTAAGCCATATTTGTTCAGTAAGTAAGGGATATTAAATACATTTTTGACTGAACGGTATTCTCAACTTACAATTGGCTTATTGGAGTGTAACCTCATCGTAAGTCAATGAAGAGCTGCAATTAAAAATCAATAAAAATCTACTCACTGAAGTTTTTCTTTTCCCCCTTATATACCATTATTCTAGAATATTCATCATCATGAACCACTCCCATCTATCCATTCCCTGCTCTGGTAAAGCTAACATGATAAGCAATGGGGTACAAAATGTTGTGTCACTCCTGCATGAGACTTGGAAATTACTTGAGATGCTCTACAGTGTACTAAACAATAAAAGCAATACCATATATAATAGCAATGTTATTAAATAAAAAATAGACAGTAGAAATAATGAGATGCAGGAATTCCATGTTGCTTGTGTGGAGTTGCTTGAGTGTTCACAAAAGGAGACAGAATTTAAATAATACTAGTATTATAAGAATTAAACAAAGGAAAGGAGAATGTAGAGATATTTCTGGGATTTGGGAAATGGAGTTAAATATACAATTTTCATAGAGTTGTTTGTTTTGGATAGAAAGAGTTGCAGAGCAGAGTGAAGTAGAAGACAGGAGAAGACTGCAGACAGCCTGACATAATGAACCATGTGTTTGGACTTCATTTTAGATATCCATAGTATTCAGATTTCTACTTTTCCCTATGGTAATTGGGTGTTGTGAAATTGTATAGTACCTCTAAAAACCATACCTGGAAACCCATCAGGGCTACGTTTTGGAAGCAGCAATAAGGTGATCAGAATCCCATAACTTCTTAACTCGTCTTTTATCTCAGAGCTCCAAGAAGGACAATTTGAACATCTCTGCTTATAGAGACAGAACAAACATCAAAGGGTTAGGGTATGTCTCTGTGTGTTTGATGAGATTTGGGGTGACATTCAAAGAGGGATCAAAAATAATATTATAGATATAGGATTAAGAATGTATTGGACAAAGAGAGATAGGTATAAGGATTCCAATTAGATATTCACAAAAATCCATTAAAATATCCTGAGGGTGCTAAAAATGGGAAATTGAGAAAAAAGTCATAAATTCTCAATATTTCCTTAGCTTTGACAGTGGTGTTAAATGAAATATAAGATCAAGATTTGAAATTGAGATCCATTAACATAATTTTGTGAGAGGAAATAGTGAGTTACTTCAGATAATCTAGTATTTAGATATAAATATTTCATCCAATCAGTTCCCTAAATCTTAAAAAAAATGGTGAAGGTAGAGCTCCATTCTAGGAAACGACATATGCTATAGAAAGAATAAGACAGCAAGGAAGTTTGCATCAAGCCATAAAATACCTAAAAATTTTTATGATTAATGTTGCAATGGTGTAAACTAAATGAATGGAAGAAAATGTTTGGAGAAAAATCATAACAATCAACATTCTCTAGACTACAAAATTAAAACTGCATTTTCAAGAGGAAGATAATTGTGTGAGTGCTTTGACACTTTTTCCATATCTGTGCTAAATAGCTTTTATCTTGAACATTTCCTAAACATGAAAATTGTTTGAGAGAACACAAAATAGATGTAGGAGTAGAGTAGACACATTTTTAGTAAAATAATTGAAATTATTACTTTATATATAATTTAATATGTATGAAATCTTATAATTTATGGTAATATATGTGATAATAATTATAACAAATTATTCCTTCCTTTGAATTCCTATCTAAAATATAAAATGTTAAGCATAGAGTTCTTTTTCAATAAGTACTATTGAATTCCAGGATTGTTAGGCTACACGAAACACAAGATTTAGGACTCTGCCTGCTTATATTTAAGGCAAAGATACACCCTTTAAGTAAATAGTTATTATCAACAACAAACCAAAATTAAATTGTAAAATATTTTTTAAAACTGGATTTTCCATAAAGGAAATATATTAGTGATAAACGCTGCAAAATAAAGAACAAAGATGAACTAAAATGCACAATTCACAAAGGAAGTAGTGAACCAGTTCCATAACATTTGAACTGTTCAGCCTGATAAAAAATATAAAAATAGGTCACATTATGGAAAGAGGAGAATATTTTGAAGAGACAATGATTTTAGAATTCTTCACTAAAAACATTTTTTAAATTCTTTTACAATTTACGATGCTTATTGAGAGGAAAGCATTTTAGTATGACTACTTGGAGAGCTTAAATGTGATCAAGATAATTGGAAAAGGGTTTAATTTTGCCCAAAGCAAACAAGAAGATGAAAGACAATTGAACAATTGCTTTGGTGGAGGAACCAGAGGACCTACTGTTGTGTTGGAATTGGATTGAACTCCTAGAATTTTGTCAGGATAAAGGATACATTATGCTCCCCCGAAGAAAGGAACTGGCATGGGATCACCTTAGGTCCTATTAATAGGGTCATTTGAAGCAGGAAGGAAACCCAACAGGAAGGAGCTGCATTTTCAGGCTCATTCTGGCTGTGGTGTGGGGAGTGGACTGTGGCAGAAAGCCTGGAAGCAGCCAGACCAGCAAGAGCTCTACAGGGACTGATGAGGTGACTGGTCCAACTGGGTAGTGCTATACGTGTTAAGAAGCGGTCAGACTGTGCATATCTAAAGAAGGGTGTTCAGTTGTTGGGAACTGAGCAAAAGAGAGGGGTCCAACATGAAACCACAGGGACTTCCCTGGTGGTCCAGTGGTTAGGACTCCAAGCTCCCAATGCAAGGGGCACGGGTTCATCCCTGGTCGGGGAACTAAGATCTCCCCATGCTGCAAGGCGTGGCCAAAAAAAAAAAAAAAAGATGAAACCACAGGTTCTGGGTTGATGAATGGAGCCATCACTTATTAAGAAGAAAACTGTGGGACAAGCAGGTTTGAGGAGAAAAAATCAGAGTGCTTTTCTTGATTTACTATGCTTGTTATATTTATTACACGTCCAAGAGCAATCATGGGGCGTGCATTTTGTTCTATTCAGTTTTCTCCTCAATTAACGGCAAGATCACTTGGATTAATAAACATAGATGTTAGTTTTATGAATAAATGAAGTCAGTTGCTGCAAAATAATTATTGATTCTGTGAGTGGATGAAAAAGAGCTTTAAAAAGTTTAGGATTATATAAATGTGCCATAGTGTGTTATTTATTAGTTAGCTCTAGACTAAGGCACCTGCATGCCTTCTGTGGTTCCCACTGCTTGTTTGTTCTTTCAAGCTTAACATAGAGCATTTAAGTAATGCACAATTACATTCTTTCCCAGACTCCATAAAACTCAGTTCCCATGTGGAAGACACACTGAGAGGTAATTGGTGACATAGAAACAAGGGATGATGGTAATTACTGCGGCTCAACAGGAACTCAAACCTACAAGCCACATGACTCAGGTGGTTGACATTAAAAGCCCTCAGTAACATGCCCATTTCCTGCCACTCGGACATGCACTGACTCCTTCCTATTCCAAGTCCCCCAAGAAGAGGATGCTGAGATAGAACTAAATGAACAAGGCTTTTATTAGGGAAAGTGCACGAGAGAAAGTAGAGAGGGAGGGGCTGGTAGAGCACAGTGTGACCCTGAAGGAAGGAGAGACGGGGAAGGCAGGTTATATGCAGCGTAAAGAAGTTTCAGCAAGGCCCTCATGAAGTGCTTGAGCCAAGGTCCGCTGTCAGAGTTGTCCCGTTTCCCAGAAATGTGTTCACCTTAGTATACCTCCAGCACCACTCCATCTTTGAGTGACAGCAGACACAAGAGTTGGGGCCTCAGTACAAATGCAGTGATGGATTTCAATGCTTAATCACTGGGGCCCTTGGCCAATGATCTGCTGAGGTTCTAGAGGACAGCATTACACAAAGATAGACTTGTACTGAGCATATGTGAGAGGTATTATCTGTAGGTCAAGTGGATGGTCGTTGGAAGGATGCTGACGAGGAGAAGGTAGTCCCCACCATCATATTAGAGTTAATTGTCAAGCATTAGTATTAGCAAAGTAAGAATTTCAAAGAAACCTACTTTCAAGTCTGTTTGGACTGCCATAACAAAATATCATAAACTGGGTGGGTTAGGAACAACAAACGTTTATTTCTCACAGTTATAGCGACTGAGGGTTCCAACATTAAGGCACTGCCAGATTTGGTGTCTTGTGAGAGCCTACTTCCTCATTCAAGGCTGACTTTTCTCTGGAAGGGAATAAGGAAGTTTTCTCCAGCCTGCTTTATAAGGGTACTAATTCCATTCATAACGGCTCCACCCTTAGGACCTAATCACCTCCCCAAAGCCCGACCACCTAATACCGTCCCCTTGGAGGTTAGGATTTCTGCATATGAATTTTGAGGGGACACAAGCATTCAATCTATAGCACTTATTCACGTGGATTATTGTGAATATATCCATGCATTTCCCCCATGACACTCAGAAACCCAGGCCAATTGGTAATCATTTGGTTCAAGGATAAAACAATAATAATAACAACAATAAGAGTAATAATATAGAGACAATATTAGGTTTTTACACTGCCAGCTATACGCCTTAGGAAATAACATATTCAACTTATTTATGGGATGAGTGTTGTATTATCATAAATATTGTACAAAGGAAGCAGCTGAGGTACAGAGAGGTTACATAACTTCTCTGAGGTCACATAGCTAATAAATTGGAAAAGCTAGTTTCCAAAACAGGCACCCCAACTCAGAACACCGGACTCTTAACCACTAAGGTATCTTGGTTTTCTTTGGGGTTTTAGACCACTCAGAAATCGTTCACAGAAATGATTTACTTACTGTGCCCTTAATATGACTACTCATAGCATTTTGACTACAGCAAATAAAATGAATTATTTTTTTTCAACTTCAAAATCTAGAGTTTTGTAGCAAAGTATTCTCAAAATATTCAACATCATACCTCTTAGAGAAATAAAAATCAAATATTGCAGTAAATGTAGTAGAGCCCAGGTGAGATGAAGCTTTCTTGGGGATTGCTTAATATAAAATTGGATTGGCGCATCATTCAGGCATAGCTTTGAAAATGGTTTGTCAATAATAATACAATTCACGGACTATGGTGAGTGTTAATTTCAAAGGTTTAAAAAAATGTGAATCCTTCTTTGTCAATCTGTTAACAAAATGACCATAAAAACATTATACTCAAAGAACTTCTTACATCCTGCCTGGTTAATTATAATGTTTTTTATGTTGAGCATGTCAATTACCTTTCTTTTTTTTTTTTTTTTTTTGACGGTACGCGGGCCTCTCACTGTTGTGGCCTCTCCCGTTGCGGAGCACAGGCTCCAGACGCGCAGGCTCAGCGGCCATGGCTCACGGGCCCAGCCGCTCCGCGGCATGTGGGATCTTCCCGGACCGGGGCACGAACCCGCGTTCCCTGCATCGGCAGGCGGACTCTCAACCACTGCGCCACCAGGGAAGCCCATATCAATCACCATTGATCTTTGCTCTGAAAGCATTACAAAGTCTTAGGAAGTCCATGAAAGGGTGTAAAGTATGGGTCCCCTGAAGTGCAATATATAACAGTTAATTAAGTAGCTTCTATGTTAACAGAAAAAAAATAGCTAGAAATATGACCACTTCAACTCTCCCTAAGAAAAGTAATCACCCAGTCACTGATAATATGGGAAAGGATGAGAAATTAGAAATTCATAAAATCTGTATTTGCATGAATCTGTTAGTAAAAAAATTCTTCCAAATATAGTGGGTTTTTTTGTTGTTGTTAATTAAGTGACATTCATCTATCTAAGGACTTGAATCCAAATTGTTACTATCGATCAGAGTCATGAAAATAAACCAACTTTCAGGGCTCAAACTATGTACAGGTGGGGAAGTAGGTGATTTTATAGGGACTTGCCAAGGGCAGACCACAGTGAGCAAAATGCTGTCTACACGTGCTGGTATTTCAGCCCCCAGGAGTCATTTTTGTCTTTAGTGCAATTGCTTAAGAAGAAATAATAAATTCATCTATGAATATTATGTGAATTTATTTTATTAGAGGTTTTTAAGACTTAAAGGTACTAAGAAAAAAAAGACATCCCAGCCAGGTAAGCTAAGATGCAGGAGAAGGGGCGAAAACTTGCACAAAAAGTGGGGTGGGGGATGGAGGTGGGTGGGCAATATGAAGAAGGTAGGACCACACTGGGATAAAAGTGATCAGATGTGGTGATCAGGGGCCATTCCCACACATTTCCTTACAAACACTCTGGCGCAGTTGTCTGATTTAACTGAAAAGATAAAAACAAATAAGCAGTATAGCAAAGGCATCATTCTGCTGCCTGCGGTGTAAACTCCCCTAGAATATAAGGCTCATGAGGAAAGCAACCATCTCTGTCCTGTCCGCTGTGATATCCTCTGCTCCAGGTCATAGAATGAAATGAATAGGTATTCAATGAGCTTTGGTGACTGACTGAAATGACTGCTGCCAATGACTACTCTTTCCTTGTTGCTCTAAGACGAAAAGGTCACAGGGACAAAGGTGCCTTAAAAGAAGCATCCTCATTCTACGACAATACTCTGTGTCAGGGTTAAATAATTGGTAGAACATCATTTACAGTATCCATGTGACTCCATTTTTCGCTTAATGAATCTTAAATCATATAAAGTCTATCTACTGTCTAGATGATGTTTAGATATACTATGTTCTCTAATAGTCTGTTACAGAAACAAAAAGCACTTCTTGAGGTTTCTACTTTTCAAAACCATGAAGATCTGTGTTTCATTAGGAATTTTCAGGTTATCAAACAAGTATAGTGAATCCATTTTTTTTTCAACAGCACCATCGGAATGATTTTTTCTTCCAGATCATCCTGATTGTAATGTATCATTTTTAAGGGACCTCAGTTTGGCCAACCCATCTCTTTCTCTTGGCCCTGAATGGACAGAGAAAACCCTAGACAAGCTTTTGAATAAGCAGAGGACCTTTGCTTCAAGAACGTTTAATTTTGGTCTTAAAGTTGCCTTACAACGTTCTAGGCGGCCTGCTGAGTTACCTCATTGAATCCTCAGGTTTCCCACTAATATTTAACTTAGAAGACCAAGGATCTCCACTAGTAGCTGGTGTCCAGTAAACATGACTAATAGAACCAGGACAGAGACCTCTACTTCCTCCTATCAAAACACAGTAGAGAACTAAAAGTAATTCAACTCATATCTCATGACAAACTTTTTGACATTCCCCTTCCTATCTACTTGAGTATTTCTCATGTTACAAGCACTACAAAGACTTTTCTTTGCCAATCTGCCTGAAATTCTATACTCAGTCCAAAGTCACCCTCTCTCTCCTTTATTTCTCTCTTTCTCATCCCACTTATGCATCTCCAGATTCTCCATATATTAACTAATTTAATACTGACAACAATGCTATTAGAGAGTTATGATTATTGTTAACAATGTGATCACTGAAATTGTGGAGATATAAAAACCAAAACTCAGAAGCCAAGAAACTAGCCCAAATATGCAACTTGTAGAGGCAAATTTTGAACCTCACAGTCTGACCTTAGAAAGTGCCCCCACTACCCCATTCTCCTTTGCCTACTATTGGGGACACCCTCTGTTTCTCTTGCCCGCTATGACATCCCGTTTATATACACAGAAGAGACTCAGTGCAAATTTGTTGAATGAAGGCAGACGTGCACAGTCCTTGTTTCTGTAGGATGAAAAGAGTCACAGGAATGGAAATCTTCTTTTAAAAATAAAAGATAATTCTCAGCTTCTGACAAAACTCCATGTCAATGTTAAATAATTGCAGGAAAATTAATAGAGTCAAGATAAGGAGGAAAGGAAGGAGATGCATTCTGCTGATTCTGGAAGTATAATCCATAAATGTCTACCTCTAGCAGTACCAAAGGAAACATATTGTTACGAGTTGAATTCCCTCCTCCACCCCAAACATATCTTGAAGTCCTCACCCCTAGTGTCTCTGAATGCAACATTATTACGAAACAGGGTCTTTACAAAGATAATCAAGTTAAAGTGAAGTCATTAGTGTGGACCCTAATCCAATATGACTAGTGTCCTTTTAAAGGGGAAATGTGTACACAAAACAAGCACGAACAGAGAGAAGACGACGTGACCACACGGGGAGAATGCCATCTACAAACTCAGGAACACCTGAGGCTCTCAGAAGCTAGGAGAGAGGCATGCAACAAATATTTCCTCACAACTTTCTAAAGTCAGCCCTTCTGACACCTTGATTTTAGACTAGCATCCAGAGCCGTGAGACAATACATTCCATTATTTAAGCAACCTGGTTTGCGTGCTTTGTTGTAACAGCCCTAGGAAACTAATGTCCATATCATTTGGAACATAATGCTAATTCTTTCGTCCTAGTTTCAAAAGGCTGAATTAATTAAGTCAGAAAGAGAAAAACAAATACCGTATGCTAACACATATATATGGAATCTAAAAAAAAAAAAATGTTTCTGAAGAACTTAGGGACAGGACAGGAATAAAGACGCAGATGTAGAGAATGGACTTGAGGACACGGGGAGGGGGAAGGGTAAGCTGGGACGAAGTGAGAGAGTGGCATGGAAATATATACACCACCAAATGTAAAATAGATAGCTAGTCGGAAGCAGCTGCATAGCACAGGGAGATCATCTCGGTGCTTTGTGACCACCTAGAGGGGTGGGATAGGGAGGGTGGGAGGGAAATGCAAGAGGGAGGAGATATGGGGATATATGTATAGGTATAGCTGATTCACTTCGTTATACAGCAGAAACTAACACACCATTGTAAAGCAATTATACTCCAATAAAGATGTTTAAAAAAAATAAAAGGCTGAATAATCATTCTTTCACTCACAGGCTAAGTGAGTCTCAAAGCCTCAACCAGTATGTGCTGAATTGAATGACTTCTTTAAGTAATAAGGCCAGAAAAAATGAAAGAAAGAAATTTGTATCTGTTGGCACTTTTATTCGTCCTTGTTTGCTTATATTATCACCACTCCCTTATTATACAAGAGCCTTGAAAGGAATTCACCTTGTGTTTACCCAACAAAACACAAGTAGTTGCATGGTTCATTCAAATGGACACTTTTCGAGTAAGGAATGAGAATTTGTTTGGATAGTTTGTTCTTCTAAGTGAGCGCTTAAGAAATGGGAAAAAAATATATGATCATGTAGCCTTGTGAAGACTCAACTGATTTGATAAAACTTTTAATGAATAAAGTCTGAACTCACATTACGAAGCCTTCTTTAAAATAGTTTGTTCCATTTTAAAATACAAGTAACAATACCAAAAATAAATAAGGCAAACTCAGCAAAGTGGCTATTTGAAGAATATTTCCCCACCGATACATGTAAAATTTTGCTTCATAAATCGTATTACTAGCTGTAGGTTCTTGGAAAAAAGTAGCTGGAAAACGCTTTGATAAAAACAAGCTTCCAACATGGACAGCAACGTGCTGTACAACAAAACAACCATGTTTCAAAAGCAGATGATAATTATCCTTTTTCTCACATGCCCAGCAATAGTATTGCTGAAGTGCTAGGACTTTTAAGTGGGAACCAAATTAATCTTTATTAATCCTTGTCCCTCTGATTGCATAATGTCTGAATTTGAATGTCTGATGTGTGACACTCTCTTTCCTTTTCCTACGGCAATCAGAAGTGTGAAAATAAACCTTACGCTTTAAAAGAAACGTCAAGTTTGAAAAAAAAAATAGATATAATCATCTGAACTGAAAAAAGGGGATAAAAAAGACTTTACAGGAGAAAAAATATACACTATGTCAGAGTTCCAGACGTGTTCTTTTATGTTAATATATTCACTGCTATATGTCAGGGTTGTGAAAATAAGCGGCAACACAAGGAGGCAGGTGGCCAAATGCATACAGAGAAATTTTAAAAATTTGTTCATTTGCATTTTTTGAGAATCTCTCTTTAGAACTTAATTAATACCTTTAAAATTACTTCCTAGAATGATCTGTGTATGGGCCCAATTGAAATTGCCACTAGGTGCTAATTAATGAGTAAGGTCAAATCCCATAATAAATAAATAAATGCAAACACAAACACCTCCCAATGAGGCGTAGTGCCTGCCATTCTAAGTGTTTTTCTTTGCTCATCTGCCTTAGGGCCCCAACACACCGACATCTAGTGAATTTTACAGTGTCAAATTAAGCCAAACACCGCAGTGTTTAGTTATGCTTCCCTAAGGTTTGATTCTACTCTGACCTCTGGATCCCAGAACTTACAGACTGACGTCTTAGCACACACCCAGGTCTGGCTGGCTTGCCATGTCTCATTCTGACCTGGCTCCCAAGCATTAGTTATTACACAACCTATTCTGACATCCTAACATCTTCTCTAAGATTACAAATCTCTTTATTTCTTCCTGATGTCTCATTACTTTCTGATCTATTCATTCATCTTTATACAAAAAATCATCAGTTTGTACATTGTTTTAAAGGTTAGAAATTGTATATGTAACGTGAATAAGAACATGATGTCATATTATTTGTCTAAATTCCCTAAAGCAACATTAACATTAAAAACCAGATAGAGGTATTAGTAGCCTGGCGTAGTCCTGACGAGGTTACCACACGGTTCTGGGAGACGAGCTGAACGGGAAGCTGTCTCGGTAGAGGGTAAAACTGCAATGAGCAGAAAATGTGGGCAGCAGGGGTGCTGGCAGGTTCAGCACCACCAGAAACTGCTGCTTTGGACTTTGGGCAGTGCCTTCATTGGGCACCAGTGGTCAGTGGGTGGTCAGCAGTGAGATGGGGGTAACTGCCTGACATAGGGATGACTCTCTCACTCCTCAGCCCAGAAGTGGGCACTTTAATTCGAGATTTTAGAGGAGGCATATTCATCCTAACTACAAAGGGGTGGGTGACCGAGGGTCTGGCTAAGCTGCATCTTTTGGGTATACCTGCAGGGATGATCTATAATACGGCACAGGTGTGTTCTGCTTTTGTAAACCCCACATTTCTGAATTCAGAAACACATCTAGCTCCCGGCACTCTGGCCACTGAACTGTGGCCCTCCATCCCACTACCGATACTTCCTTTCTATCCTCCACCCTGTATCTTTCCTTCCCTTCGGGACACAATGCTTCCAACTATACATGACTGGGTACCTCTCATTTCTCTTCCTTTACCCTTCTCTTATCGTGCTTTCATCTTTATTAAACTAGCTGGATTGAAATCAACCCAAACGACAATGTCATCAGTGTCATTGTTTTGTATGCTCATTTTTTGTACCTTTGCCGTGACGTCATGCGCTTCTCCATGCTTAGGTCCCAGGCCTCTGAACTTCTTACTCTGCGGATGTCACCCTGGGTGATCTGCTCTAATCAAGACTTCAAACTCTGCCTGGCAGCTTGCTGATTTACAGCTCTGTGTTGGAAGGAACCCCTGACACACATGTATACACACTCATTTCCTAACACCTCCACGTGGATATCACAGAGGTACATGAGATTCAGCATATACAAAAATCAAGCTCATGATCTGGACCCCCAAACTGGTACTCATCTTGTATATCACTTTTGAAGGAAGCTTACCATCATCTCTGCAGCTCCACAAGCTATAACTATCGCTGAGTACTTTCTCTCTGTCACCTCCTACACTTTACATGTCACCAGTTTGACTTTACCCCCTCAAAATTGTTTACAACCGTATCCTTCTCTAGGTTTACACAGCTACCACCTAGTTAGTAAAACTAATGCTCACTGAGAACTTGGGAGGTGCCAGGCTCTGTGATAATTGTTTTATATGAATTGTGTCATATAATCCTCGCAGCAACCTTATCAAGTGTACCCCTACCATCTCCACTGTACCCATGAGGGAAGCGGGAGTTGGCGATGTTATGTGCCGGGACTCTCACAAAGCTAAGTAAAGACAACTTTTATAAGCCTAGAGTGTACGACTCCTTCCGGCACTTCTCAGAGTTATTAAGCTTCACTTCTTACCTGTAGAGCTGATTTAATTCCTAATCAGTCCTCCTCTAACACTCAGCTTATTCCTTTCAAAATATTCTCTACCGTTCCTCTATTCAGACCTTATAAGATTTCCTCTGGCTCGCAGGTGAAAGCAGAGTTCTGATCAGAAACCTACACATCTCTGTGTGACTTGGTTTGACCCCTTGCCCAACCCTACAGAAGGCTGACCCACTGTTTCCCTCCTTCCGCTTCTCTCTGCTACTTCTGAGCATCAGTACATCGGCTTCTCTCTTCTTGACATTAATGTGGGTTTCTGGAATGTTGTTCTCCTGCAAGCATAATTATCTGATTAACCTTTGAATTCCACATACCTCTGTAAAATACAGAGGGGCAAGAACTCATATCTAGATATTTTTCACCATGCCTACACATAGTACTTAATAAATATTTGTCAGGGAAACATATTTTCTTTTGACAACCATATAATTCTACTTATATGAGGGTACTATAAAATAATGCATACCATTTAAAAAATGTGGGGAAAAATTTTTTTTTAATTAAAAATGTGGGGAATTGGAATAGATTCAAAGGGTTAAATAGAAGAAAGAAAGGAAAAGAAAGAAAAAGAGAAAAATCATCCATTGATCTTCATCCAGAAACAACCATATTTTATTTATATTTTTCCCACTATTTTGCCATTGACAGTTACATATCATATTATTTATACATTTTCTGACTCTGCTTTATTTAACACTTTATTTTAAAAGTTTCTCATAGTACTAACAGCTTTAATGCTCATAATTGTAATGTATGTACTAATCCATTGGGCTTAAATGCTGTAATTTACCAAACATTCATCACATAATTAGCTATTTAGATTACTTCCAAGTCTTGGCAGTATAAATGATGATCTAATAAACATCTCGGCACATAAAGTTTTTCCCCCTATTATATTTTCTTAGAAGAGTTACCGGATAGGACAATTGGTTAAAGAAAGATTCATGACTCTTTCAACATTGTGTGTGCCTATTGCCAAGTTATTTCTGAAATGATTTACCAGTGACTAGGAAAGCCATATTCATTTTTTTTTTAGCCATATTCATTTACTTGCAAGAATTAGTTGTCCTCCATTCCATTTTTGCTAAATTGTTAGATACCAAAATACTATAATTATTAATGTGTGTTTCTTTAAATTTATTGATGAATGCTTTATTACGATAAATTCTTATCTATATGACCTCACTTCTATTTTTGTATTTATCAGTATATGCGTGTGTGTCTATGTATAGATACATTAGTCTATATATTTCTCTAATATCTATTTATCCCATAATTATTTAGATATAAATTTAGATACATATATATGTATATCTCCATATGATGGATAACTTTTTAGATATAGATTTAGATATAGACACAGATAGCAATATGGACATCAATACAGATCTATTCTATGTGTCAGGAAGTGAACTGGACTCTGAAAACACAGGAGTGGAAGAAAGAGCTTTCTAGAAATAATGGAAGAAACCAAGAGTAAATAAGTTTGCTACATATAACATCGCTTTTTTTTTTTTTTCCGGAATATCAGAATTTAAGGCATATGGATTCAAGCATTATAATAAAATCCAGGAGTGATTTTTCAAATCCTTTTCTGTCTTACTTAGTGTTTGTAATAATTTTATTGAAGTTGATGTCATTTCTCCCCGTGGGTGGAGGGGAGAGACAGTGCATGGTGTGATTTCTCTTTAGATACACACTGGTCTGAAATATCTTGGCACAGCTGGAGTAAACTAAGGGGAATGCTTCCCCATCTGAAGACTCTGATCTGGGTAATTTCAGTCTATTCTAACATTCCTGGCATGTACCTTACCTGAAGTTCATTATTAGCTTCATCAAAGGAATCACATTTCTTGAAATGCCTGCCTATAGCACCCTAGTCCGTTGGGAAAACTCATTGGCCAGCCATGCTTTCCCTAATCTCCTGAAAGATCGTAATTTTTAAATTCAAATTAAGATTTCCCCATTATTTTAAGGTTCTTCCTACAGATTAAATCAAGAGCCATAGCATGAGACTTTAGAGCCATAACTTTAGAGCCGTAACTTGTGATCTCTCTAGTTTGTATTAAGTACTTAATAGACAATTTTTTAGTGTGTGTTTTTTTGTACTTATTGCATTGTAAGTGTAGGTGCTTTCTTTAGGTTTTAATGAGACTGAGGATATTAGAATGATTGGGTTTTGCACCATTTTGCTGTCAGTTAATCTTACATTGCCCTAAAAACAGGCGTAAACCATCTACTTCATACTTTCTCATAGTGATTGATCTATTACCCTAGAACTTTGAACTTTGAATTGCATGATCAGCCTACTGAGTACCACTGGGTCTCAAAATCATGTCCTATGGACAAGTCATTGATCCAACTGAAATGAAAAACTGCAGTGTAGCCAAGGTCTAATCTCTCCCAAACATGTCAGGATTTTCAGAATGTTTTTCACGAGGAAATAAAAAACTGCAGAGAATATCAAAGAGCTTTTTGAGGAGTGTTCCACACACCTAATAACTCAGTTGATTGCTCTTCAATTGAGATGAGAAAATGCTAACATTTATGTAAATCAAATCTAGGTAGAATGATAAGCAGTAGTCACCAAAATTGCTAGAAAGTGAAAACTTAGGGCAGAGATTTGAGTAGTCTTTCTATTTTTTTAGCTTCTTACACATATCAGAAACGTTCCGGTACATATTAACTTGCTATTGGGACTTAAAAATCAAGTCTCATGGGAATTTTATACAAAATTTTAATGTATAGTAATTTTTTACTTAGTTGATTCACCACTTCATTCTGACCCACTTTTTGACCTGCAGGAGTTAGATATTAAATGTGAGGGGTTAAACAATGCATTTTTGGTTTATTTTAAATTAACCCGTATTTCTCTATATCTCAAAGTCAAGGTATAGACAGTGGAGGTGGAGAACATCATTGGAAAAGGATTTTAAAAATATATTTGTAGAATCCTGTCCTTCTTGTGACTCTTTTTCTCAGAATTTGAAGAAATCAACATCATTATTATTTCCTTTCTCATCATGTAGTTTGTCCTTAACTGTTGTTCCGTTTCACAGACTCTCTCCTAAACTTTTGGAGAGAAGGTAAACCATGCCTGAATATAAAGAATTTTAAAGAACACCTACAGTCAAAATTAAATTACTTGCATTTTTTTCAGAGCATGACCATTTAATTTGGGTGTAGAAGCCAAGCGATAATCAAATTCTTCTAAGATAAGCATTAACCAATCTTCACAGAATTTTCCATGTAAGTTTTAAGTCCTACCGTTCTTTCTTATGGTTCTCGCCCATAGCTATTGTAGATTTAAAATACATTCCCTCCTGTGACTATTTGCATGTTTCTTAAATTTCGATTTTAAAATGTAGGAGAATGTAGGAAAGTCATTAGGTAAAGTTATTAATACCTGAGTTTGTACTATACAGTGTAAAAATTTCGATAATATGGTAATATTAAGAGGGGAAAAATAATCTCAATTTAACACATTTCTAAAAATCTGTCTTTTGTAAAAAGCCAATTTGGATATGAAGTTTTAATTAACGAACATTAATTGGGAATCTATTGTGGAATCAACACTATGGTAAACACTGAGAATGGCTAGTGAATAAGGTTCCTGTCCCCAGCAGGTCCCTGCCTTATGTGCTAGCAAGGGTTGATAGACATACGTGTAGTTGTAAAAAGCAATAAAAAGGATAAATGCTGTAATGGAGTTATCTACAGAAGCAGTAGGAACTTAAATACAGCATAGTTAAATATACCCGAGGGGCTAAAAACAAAACTATGTAAGGGATGTAAACCTTAGGCTGTATCTTGAAGAATGAATAAAACTACTGAGAGTATTTTTGCCAGTGTAGGGGAAAAAGTATTCCACCCAGATGGAATAAAGATTTGATCCTAAACTTTTCTTAGGGTAAAATATTCAGTGCAATGTACCAAAGATTTTGGCAACTTTAACTAATCACATAGTATAAAAAAAAAGTCATTATTAGCTTTCAATAATATGCGAGTATGTTTTGCTTATATACAAAATATAGAGGAAATTTTAGATAAAACTCCAGTGATTGAAGCTCTTGTGAAGTCACAATTCTAAATGTCTCAGTTCAGATAATTACAGTCCGTGGGTAAAATGATGTTTTTGTTTTCTTTGTTTTTTTACGTACAGTTTGAGTCACAGGAAAAAGGGGCCTCCAGCTTCAGGCACAGGGTTTGAATTCAACGTTTCTGCTTCATGAATAGTGGACAGCCTCTTTATCGCTCTGATTAGGTGTCCTTTTTTTACCATTTGCCTGCTAATTAAAACAGGGGTAATAATAGTGACTTTTCCTGACTTTTCTGAATTTCTATACACAATTCTTGAGCCATGTTAAGCCGTCAATGACTATTATTAGTATTATTATTATCACCACTATCATCATCATCATCACACTGTCACTACTTTTCTCATAATTCACTTAGGAAGAGAATGTGATGTTAATATGAATGAATTAAGCAAGAAAAAGTTTATATTTTTAGAAGAGCAAAGCCAACTATCTTTTATTTCCTAAAGAAATCAGTCATGACAGAATAGGAATTTGTTGTTTTACCATTTTTTTTCAAGAAAATTTTATTTTCACATGAAAATTGCATTCAAAATATGTCTTTTGGATTTTTCCTCAAGCAAGTATAAAAATTGCCAAATACCTTTTACTTTATAAGTAAATAACTCATTTTTGGAGACCTACATTATTGCTATTGATATAAATATCTTGAACAAAGTATTTCTGTAAGTTATGGTTGATGACACGTTATCTTTAAGATCTAAAATCAGGGAAGAACATGAACTAAAATAACATTGTATTTGCTTTGCTTTGCAGAAGATCACTATGCCTTCTTTTTAACATCACTGGAACAGAATATTAAGTGCTGGCACACAGAATAACGTCTTTCTATAAGGATTTGGGCGGTAGTTTTGATTTGGGAGAAAGAGCATTGAACTCGGTGCCAGAAAACATATTTAAACCCCAAATCTGTCTCTTACACACTGTGGAATCTTTAATCAATCACTGAATTTCTTTGTAGGTCTTTCCTTAATTGACATTGAAATGATAAAATCAACCATTTGTTTTTCTTGCAAGAATGCTTTGAGAAAAATATTTTACTGACTGCTCTCACATCTACAAACATAAAGTAATTAATATTACTAATTAATATAGAAGTTGTTGTCATTTAAACTATGAAAAATGTCTCCTGGTTCATTTAATGGGAGAATATATTTTCTAGCAATGGGAAACTTTCTTTTCCTCCACTCCACAAACAATAACTAATTCATAATGATTATGTGAAATGTCTATGTCAGAAGCCACTGCTGCTCAAAAGTTGAACTGGGGTTTGTGTGTGTGTGTGTGTGTGTGTGTGTTTAGCGAGAGAGAGAGAGATATGGATTTTTAAAGAATTTCTCGTTCTATATGCTTTCATTCGCTAAATGGCATCTGTATTTGCTGTTAATTGCATATAAAAATCAAACCAAACTCTACAGTTCTTTTTTTGAGTTAGCCTTTGTTTGATGTAGGGACTGTAACACAGTTAGGATTCAGAGTTCTCCGTTGTCCCCAGAAACGTTTGGCAATGAGCGCTTCTTTTATCTTCCTTCCCATCTGTAGTGTCTCACCTTCCACCTTTGCAGGCACTATGTAATTATCATGTCCGCGGACCACTTTTCTTTTCTCCATCAGCTTTGACAAGAAGATGGATCCTCTCGCTACAGAGTATGTGTCATTGTTCATGAAGCGCTTGTCCAACAGGATCTTAAATATTAATTGTGAAAAAACGGCATGGGGTAAGGATCTTTGATGAACTAAAATTACTGTTGTGCCATAAGGTGGAGAGCCTTTAATTTTGCCATCTGGCTCTAATTGACAGAGAATGACTAAGAATTGTAACCTGAAGAATTGGTGAACTTTGCATATGGACAATTAACTAGAAAAAGAAAAAGCTAGTTTGGAAAATTGTATCTCTGAAAACGAGGTGTCTGAATACCTTCAGATTATGCAGCCAGTATTCCATCAACGAGACACATTTCTTGCACTGAACAGTAGCTTGGACTGCAATTAAGATGAATGACCATGCAAGGGACCTAAATAAAGATTTCAGTTTTCTCTATAAACCATGCCCCAAGTCACACGATCTCTCAGTGTTTTCCCTGCCCCGTTTCCCTAACACTTCCTATTACAACAAAGATATCATTTTGCCAGATGTCTGACAGGAGGTGTAAATGTCTCAGGCATTTGATTTAGTAGATATTTATCTCTAACAGAAAAAAGATGAAGAAACTTGATCATAAGTGTTTATATTTTAAGTTGAAATTGATTCTGAGTTTATTCACAAGATCAGTTTGTATTTTTTAAAGACACACAAAGGAGAACTGAATTAAAATAAACTACTAGATGCTTTAAAAAAATTAATATACTAGAACAACTTGGAAGAAGAGAGTTATTAACCTGCTGATACCAAATACCAATCTGTTTACAAATTTCATTAATTATCTTTTTCTTTCAAATCAACTTGCTTAGGCTGCTTATTTTTTTCACTGGAAAATCATTGTAAAAACATTTGTTTTTCTTATAAACATTAGCAACAAGAAATGGCTTTAAAAAAATAAACTCGAGATTTTGACCATTACATTCAAATAGTAGTATTTGATGTTTACATTTTTTTTAAAGCTCAGGATTTTAAGCATGAAAGTTATGTGTGGGAAAATATTATACTGGATAGATTTTAACATTTCAAATTAGATACAATGAATATTATCATTGTAAGTCTAACAGATACCTTAGACATCACCTAGCGTAATCCTCTCTTTATAAAGATAAAAGAACTGAGACCCAGATCGGCTGCCCTCAGAGTCTATTCTGTTGACATCAGAATCAGGAGGAATTACAAGTACAGTCCCAATGCATAACTTATAGCTTCAAGATCAAGGGCACTTTATGGACAAAAATAATTAGAGAAAAACTATATCAAAAGCTCTGTTTGGGGCCTTCATTTAAGGTTTAGAGGCTACCAAAAGCATCAGCTAACCTTGAACATTGCGAATTTTAATGGAGTGAGGAAAAAAGACAACACATTTTGGGGGGGGGGGATACATCGGTGTTTCCTATGGAAAATATATCTGGAAGAAGGAAAATAGCAGATAAGATGGTTGTTTTCAATAATTCCTTGGGAAGCTTCATAATATATGAATGAACAAAATTGGGTTTGGCAATCTTTTTTTTTTTTTTTTTTGGCGGTACGCGGGCCTCTCACTGTTGTGGCCTCTCCCGTTGCGGAGCACATGCTCCGGACGCGCAGGCTCAGCGGCCACGGCTCACGGGCCCAGCCGCTCCGCGGCATGTGGGATCTTCCAGGACCGGGGCACAAACCCGCGTCCCCTGCGTCGGCAGGTGGACTCTCAACCACTGCGCCACCAGGGAAGCCTGGGTTTGGCCATCTTGACAGCTAAATAAAGTTTTCAATCCTTATTCACCTCTGTGGCATTATATGGTAGTAAAAGATATATTTCTGTGATTTATTTTATAAGCTCTGTGCTTCTGTTCACCTCTTGAGGTGGTGTTGGCATTGATTTTTAGAAGGAAAATAAGCATTTAGGGGAATGGTATGATATGCCACTGCCTCTGTTTCTGGCCATGATAATGGTTTACATGTGTCGAAAACTGTCATTTCAAAAATAATAAAAATTTTTTAGAAAATATATACAGGCTGCCTAAGAGTTACGCCAAAACGTATTTTCTTTTCATCATTTCAGGATATGCAAATCGAATATCTTCACCAAGTCACTCCACTTTAGACTGCTGAAACACCAGAGGTGGCTGAAATTTTCTCCCCCTTGAATCAGTCAGTTTGATCAAAAGGAGCCTGCCGGTATCACTCCATTTTAATCTTAAATAGTTAATTAGAATAATGTATATATTGGGAAAAAGAGGTGCTTGCCTGTCCTTGGAATAGGCTTCCTTGAAAAGCCGTCTAAGTTAAGGCAACACGTGGACCATACAAACCAATGAACACTTTTCCAATCTTCTTGTTGCTACTTTTGAAAAAAAAATCAGTATATTTCTCCTGAGCCAGTGCCATTCCCCGTGTGGCTTCTGTACACTTCTACTAATCAGTAATGAGATATTCCATACACTGATACCAAGCTTCTATTTCTCTTCATGCCTGCCAAAACATCCTTTTTTAATAATACCCTAAAATAGGTCTTTCCTGTCTTTTCTCTTATATAAATGTATTCTTGTTCCTGTGTTTTATTAACACTGCCGGTGCAGTCTCCTAGGTAAAAGATTAATTATTGGCTGTGATTCATAGAAATGGAGCAGTAACTAAATTAGTGAGGGAATGTATCAGAAAATCAGTCACTGTTATATCACTGATAAAATTCTTTAAAACGGAAATAAACACTCTTAAGTATAGGAACATGCCCATATGTCTGGGAAAAGCAACTCAAGCCTTTTTATAGAAGTGTATGGATATGCCAAAGAGCATTGATAGGCAACAACCAATGCCTACGTAACGCTGAGAAATGGGTCTGGCTTTATTTTGATGCTGCCCCTTCAGTGGATACCACTTTGTTGCTCATTAATTAAATTTCCGTTAGGTACATTTCTGTGAACCCTCAATAAATAGTGGGTGCTAGGGGAGAATCAAAACCTCATTGCTAATTAAAGTTGTAATTGTGATTTGCAGTCTTTGAAGTTTTGTTTCTTCTTTTTTCCAAAATGCTGTTCCTGAGACCATGTTTTGCTTTCTAGCTTCTTTCGAGAAGTCAGTAACTCTCAACTGGCATTATACGGCAAAGGTTTATTAAAACATAATGGGCTATTGATAGTAATCATTTTGGACCAAAGATTATGAATAATCCAATTTGGTGCACCCAGGAGCCACATTCCATAATAACGATAATAATAATAGTAATATAGATAAAATTGGAGAATGTTAACATGAACAGGAATCATAGCTTCCTTGCTCTTTCTTTTTCTCTTTTACTATCTTTCTCTTTCCAACTTTTCAGCCTAGGTCCCAGCCCTATTTGATTATGGTCTCCGTGAAGCTTGCTGTCAGCTTTTCTGGAACTATCTCATGCTGCAAATATATTAGTGTCTTCTAGTTTGTTTCAATTGAGTTGCTGCATTCACTGAGTGTAGAGATCACCAGAAATACCGATCAGGAAAACGTAAGATTGTGCCATCCCAGGACTGATGGGTTTGACGAAAACTTCTATATCCATTCATTGTTTTTCAAGGTACTGAAAGTATTGTCCTCAAATGTGTCGATAAATCAGTTAGCCAGAAAGTGATTTATTCCAATTATATATTGAATCACGCATAAAGCAAGGTTGAGAAAATTCATTGAGATATAAGCAAATGTCAGAATGTAGCTTCATCTAAAATTTGTAGGATTCATGTTTAATGCACCAGGAACATTATATTAATGATGTTGCATTAAACCAGGATGGACACCCAAACTATTATTATCACTAATAACATTTAAGGGTTGTAGAACCATATTGAGTTCATCCTTCCATTCCATTTTCATTACACTTGTTCTGAAGCTTTCAGTTTGAGACACTTCTTTTAAGTAAAGAGTTTTTGTTTGATTTTAAAAAAATAAGTAGAAAAATGTGATGAACTTGTTTTTTACCTCAAGGTAAACAGAAACTTTCTATCTTGGTTCATATGTAAATGATATACTATAATTTAAAACAAAGTTACAGAATAACAAATGCAAATGTTAAATATGACAGGATACTTTTGAAGATGTAACTCGTGTCAAAAAGAATGACAGAATTTAGACATGTTTGTTTGGATTTGGGCTTTGTCACAGTGAACCTGCTATTGTCACTTAATTATTTTAACACTCAGGTTTTAAGGTCAAATTGTAGTAACTACCCCTTAGATTTGTTGAGAGATTATATAAAATCATACATGCAAAGCTAGTAGCACAATATCTGGCATAAGGTAAGTGTTCAGTGTGTGGTAGCTATTTAAGATTTGACCATTATGAGTTTTTAAATGAAAACTATTTTAACAAAATACATCTAAAACAACACCAGAAACTGAGGAATATTCTAGTATATTTATATGTATCTTCATGATCTTATGCTTTTTCAATCTATCCTATTAGAGAATTTTCATGGAATTAGCAGCAATGTGGGCAATACAAACACAACAATAATGTCCAAACTTCATTTTAGTTTTATATTTAACTTTTTCATTGAAGTCTTTTACAATATCTGTCATTATGTCCAAAATTGGCCTATATTATATATTTCAATGAAACATCAGCAAAAATAAATCATTGCCGGTTAGCATCAACTTACTTCTAAGATGATGTTTCTCCCGGATTCCCCAGATGTGGTGATGGCTAGATTAAACTCAGTGGTTTTTACATCACTGGTGTCTTACCACGTAATACTTATAGAGATTGAAGTGTAAAGAAAAATAGAAAGTTGTACATGTAGTATATACGTATTAGCAATAATACTAATTTAATATAATTCTTTTTCTTTTTTTAATATATTTATTTTTTTTGGCTGCGTTCGGTCTTCGTTGCTGCGCGTGGGCTTTCTCTAGCTGTGGCGAGCGGGGGCTACTCTGTTGTGGTGCGCAGGCTTCTCATTGCGGTGGCTTCTCTTATTGCAGAGCACGGGCTCTAGGCACGCAGGCTTCAGTCGTTGTGGCACCTGAGTTCAGTAGCTGTGGCTCGTGGGCTCTAGAGCACAGGCTCAGTAGTTGTGGCACACGGGCTTAGGTGCTCCGGGGCATGTGGGATCTTCCTGGACCAGGGTTCGAACCCATGTCCCCTGCATAGGCAGGCAGATTCTTAACCACTGCGCCACCAGGGAAGTCCCAGTTTAATATAAGTCTAATTTATCATTAGTTAAGTGGGTTTTTGTGATCCAAACTAGTGCCTCAATCACCATTAAGCATACACTACATTTGTAAAATTGTTTCAAGTTATTTTGAAAATTTGGCTATCTAAATGAACATTATTATTTTCAAACACTTAGGTATTGGTCAAAAAAGCAAAGCTATTTTATTGGAAAGTAATAACAGATAAAAATGTCTAAATGGTTTATAACTAATTTGGCAATAACGTAATTATTTCAAAACAAGAATTTTGAGCTTTAAGCATGTAGATTTTATTTTATAATGAAAGTGTAATAATTTATTGGACTGTTTTATTTGTGTGTGTGTTTTTCCCCCAACTTCGTTCCTACCCCCCAACCAGAATAAATACTATGTTTTCCAAATTGTATTGGAAATATTGACCTAGTGATTAGGAAAATTAACCTCTAAAGATACACAATAGAAATGACAGGAAGATCTCAAAGCAGGGGTCAGCAAATGACCTCTCACGACGAAACCCATTTTGGTAAATAAAGAGTTATTGGAACAGAGCAATGCCCAGTCATTTAGGCACTCATTGGTTGCTTTTGTGTTACGATAACTGAGCTGAGTATTTGTGAGAGATGTTATGGCCCCCAAAGTAGAAAATATTTATTTGGCCCTTTATAGAAATAGTTTCTAACCTCTGTACAGTATAACTTGCTAATATCTGGAAGAAAGAGTGCTTATAACATTAGAACTAGTTTCCAAAGCTTACATGGAAACTCATTCTACTTATTCTTTAGAAACCTTTGGATTTCACAGGCATTTGTGGAACATATCTTTTTTTTACATAATTTATACATAAAATTCTTACTTTTTCGTAACACAGAAATATAATTACAATCTGCACAGAGCCTTATCTTTCTAATTTTGAAAACAGAGAAAGTGCCTTTTCTCATTTCTCACTCAGCTCTTTTAAACCATAAGCTCAAATAAAGATTAGCAGTTCTGGAAGAATCTTCATTAAACAACACGAATCCCCCTTCTCTGGGCCATGATAAACAGTTTTTTTTGGTTTTTAGTCTGTCCATCTATTTTGCACCAGTTTTCCAGAGCCCCCCCATATCCTTCTAGGTTTTCATTCCCTCTATATTCCTCCCATCAGAAAGAAAAAAGATAATTGTGAAAATAGTTTGAAGTTTATCTAAATAAATTTGCATTGGTTAAAATAATAAATAAATCATATTCTCAACATATGATAATTACTTTTTTCTACTGATCAAAAAATTTTTAATCTTTTTACACTTTACTATTATATTTATTTTTAAAATTATTCTCTGTAAGTTGTGCTGTAAAACCCTAAATGGATTCTTTTTCTCTAATTAGTCAATTATTTTCAGCTTCCTTTCCACATTGTTAGGTATGTATTTCTTTTCCAAATTTCAAGTTCAAATATAGGTCAGGGTGCCTTTCCCTTCAATTTATCATATTCCATGTATCCATCTATAATGGTTTACATAAGTACCATATATTTTAAAATCTTTTTGTTTTCTAAGATGTCTTAATATCTGATTGACCATGATGTACTTATGCATCTTTTAAAAAATTTCTTAAATATTATCTCAATCAATCTTAAAAAACATTCATCATGGACTCGCACTTGTGATATACTAAGCATTTTGATAGACGTGGTAAAAAGGGTGAGCAGAAATATTTAGAGGAAGCCAAGGCCACTGCAGGAAGTGTTGACTTCTGTCTCACATGGGCCTATGGATGTCCTTGCCTGAAATCAGGGGACAAGTTGCCCTTGCTTAGCCTTGCACCCTGCATTTTTCAGTGCTGCTGGGAACATCCCCATCTTCATCCTCATTTTCTCTTGTGTCTTCAACTACTCTCATGATTGCAAACTGAAGCTTAACGGGGGGCTGTATCGCTGCTTTTCCTTGTCTGGTCGCTGATGCTGGGGCACCACTGCCTGCATACTAGTGCACCGCACAAGAAGTTTTCATCATAGTGAAGTCGCTTCCTTCACTGTGTAATTTTTGACATTATTAAGGAAGGTAAAGGATTTGTTTGGAATTAGCATTGAGGTATTTTGTGTGAATTGCTTAACCTTATTTTTTTATTGGCAGAGGTGGCAAGATATAGGATCCCAGGAGAGAAATTATGAGCCTTGGGGATCTGAAAAGGAAAACTCTTCTATTCCAGCCATTACACAGCCATTACTCACCGAAGGAGGGCGCTGGTGAGTGAAGGCAACAAGTACCAAACCCAGTCTTTCATTAGTGGATAATGAAAGGCAGTTGAGACTCTTTGCAGTGATTTGGGAGTTTTGAAATTTACTTACAACCACTTAAAAACATTCGTATCTGGATTGTAAATCAGTAAGTGCTCATTTAGAAGAGATTTGCATATATAAGCCACATAAAAATTAAGGGAATTAAAACTAAGCTGAACCATTTCATATTTCATCTTAATGATAATCTTTTGCTTTTACTTGCTTTTTCCTTACACTCTTATTCCTTGATCCTTTAGATTTATTTTCTAGCACTGGCATGAAAAATCTATAAACTTTATAGATTTTTAAATGTCATATTTTATCAAATATGAGAGGTAGACATTTTCACATTTTGATATACCTTGACTCTGATTGTGTCTTACAATTGTCATCAACCAGGACACAGATAGGACATAATGTTTACTGTTCTTCATGGATATGCATGGATTAGAGCTTGTTAGAGTATGCTCATTTTTAACTGAGTTTTGCGTCTTTAGTTCCATGGGTGGAGATTTAATTGTCAATGAATTTATATTTACAAAGATTACATCATGAATTAGCATTAAAACAAAATGGTACTACATTCACAGGAAAGAATGGAACTCAAACAGCAGAGAGTACATTCAATAACAACATATTAGTCATTGGAGAAATGATTACGATTTCATATTTTCTTGCAAAGTAACTAAAGCGTGTTTTATGAGACCTAAGGACGTAAGATATCTGAAAGTTGGAAGGTCCACTGCATTTTGCTTGAGTTAGGATTGCATGTAGCACAACAAACAATCAAGTTGACGTCAGGATAAATCGCCAAACATCTAGGAATACATGAAAAAAAAAATCAAAGCGAGGAGGTGCTGGTGTGACAGATTTATACCTCAAAGGGGGCGATTGTTAAGGTGTCAAACATTAATTTATCAGGAATTTTCTGCTGATGGTGAGCAAAAGACAACAACAGCACATTCTTCCCAGAAATGTTGTATCACCAATGCTCTTGCTGGCGCATAGCATGGGATTGTGTGAAAAAAAAGACAGTTATTCTGAGCTGAAGAGTAACTCAGAAGACTTAGACTCTGAATATGAAGTAACATCAAGCTTGAGTCTATTTCACTTTCTTTTTTGTGTGCGCAAGAATGATATAAAAACCTTTAAATTTTAAGAGAGCTGTTTCATTAAATATAAAATAAATATTCTACGCGATAAGGAAAATAGAAACTTAGAAAACTGTCTATATGTGATTTACAATATAATCTCAAACAACTGTAGATGTAAACACAAAGTAAGTACAAAGTATAAAGATGTAAACATAAAGTATAGATGTAAATGGTCCCAGAGCTAGTCTTGGGGGATGATTTAGAAAAATCTTAGCTGGGAAGGGGGAGTTGAGGTGATAGCAGAAGAATGAATGAGAGCTACATCAACATCGAAAAAAAACGTTGAAGTTATCAACGTTGAAGTGTTTTGAACTCTATAGTATTTGAAAATAAACAACTGGATAGATAGTTCAAATTTGATGTCTTGCATGGTGATAGACATTTTGGAAAATAGTCTAGACTTACCTACTATATTCGAAGCTGTCCATACCCTACAATGTAGTAATTGCATTCCTAGCAATCTACATTGGAAAAGTTTGTGGTCTGGAATATTGTACAGAAACATCCATAGAAGCGTGACTTCTATGAAGAGTGAAATATTGGGGATGACTTGAATGGTCATCCACAAATTGTGGGACATTCATAAAATGCAGAGTACATAGCAATTAAAATAAATTAATTACAGCTACCACACTCTACAGCTCTGCTCTAGTTTCTTCACCTGGGAGTTCACTATTTACTCATGCACAAAAATGTCCATTCATGTTTTATATAATTTTAAGTATACATGCTGTATTTTATGTTTAATATAGAAATGTTAATTATATATACACACAAAATATACATAAAAAATGCAAGTGCATATGAATATTGATATAAAATAGTAATAAAACCAAGAAATGTCCAAGAACTATGTGAAATAAACATTTTAATGTTTCCTATTGGCACAAAAAATACTTAAAACAAGAGAGAAGGCTTATTGTGATGTTGGCTAGGAAGACTTAACATGATGGAATAATTTCTCTCTTTGTTAACTTACCACTTTGACAATATCCTGATAAAATATCAACAGGATTCTTTTTAACTGCGCCATTTGATGTTAAATTTATATGGAAGAAAAGGAACAGATAAAAATACCTAGGGAAACTCTAGAAAAAAACAAAGAATAAGGAGTAGTCACTACAACTTGTAGAAATTGGAACATATTGTGAAGACTAAAACCATAAAGTTCTATGGATCTGGGATAGGAATAGAAAACAAGAACAATGGGAAATACTAGTAATCCAGAGACAGACTAAGTAAATATAGGAATTTAGTATTAGTTGGCTTATGAGTGTGTTGGAAAAAAGAAGAGCTGATAATATCATAAACAGTGCACACAGTACTGTACAGCCTTACATTAAAAAGAAAAAAGTAAACTTGGAAAAAAGTAAACTTCTATACTTCCTACCTTAAAAGATACAATTTTTAATGAATCAGAAAATAAATGTTAAAAAATAAAATGATCAGAGTACTAAATATGTGAAAGAATTATTGTAAGCATTTGGAGTAAGGACAGCTTTTCTCCTATGATTCAACTGAGAAGGAATGGAAAAAAGTTTGATAAATACACCACTAACGATTTAAATTTTACCATTTATAATTCTTTTTGAGGAGGTAACATCAACAAAAGCAAAGTCAAAATACACGTGACAAGTGGGGGAAATCTATTTTCTTCTAATATCAACATCAAAGGGCCAATCTTCCTGAAATATGTATAGCCACTATTGGTGCATAATAAAGGATCAAGAACCACCCAATAGAATAAACAGAAAATGCTGCCAGTTCACACACACACACACACACACACTATACAATTAACTACTCTTAAGCATTGTAAAAGATGACCAGACATTCGTAAGAATAACACAAATTACACCCCACACTGATATACACTGATATATACCCCACACTGATGGTTCCCCCCATCAGGTTAGGAAAAATCTAAAAGCTTAATAACATGATCCTGAAGCAGGCGTTTGCCCACATTTTAACCCCATGGCAGCCAGTTTGGTAGTATCTATGAAACTTGGAGTGCATGTGAACTCTAGCAGAAAATAACACCCCAAAATACGACTGCAGGAGTTCAGGACGTGCCACCTCAAATATGATGCCTTGGCATATTGATTATTCTGAGCTGTAGGCACTTGAAAAAGAGCAAAGGCAACAAGAGGCTTTCTCTGAACTCCCCTTATCTGCCTAAAGGAGATCCACCAGAAGGAAGTCTATTGTCATAAATCCCTTCCCCAGGAGTTTCTCAACCAGGGAAGTTGACTGGTCACAAGAGAGGAGACTAGAAGTTAGTCAACCCCACACCCAGACAAACTTTGTCACAAACTGTCATACTTCCCATCTGTTCCTTAAGGGTCCATAGATCTTCCCTAAAAACCATTTAGTCTCCCCAAATACGCCTACGTCCCCCTCCCTTTTCCCCATTAAGATGGTAAATAAACTTTTATTTCCTTTCTTTTTCCTTCCCTCCCTCCCACCCTTCTTTTACTTTTTATTTTATTGAACAAAGGACCATCTAGTTGAAAAGCAAAGCATGTGCAGCACTGCTAAACCTAGTTTTCACAACATTGTAGTTTGGGAAATTAAAACTCACAGACTCGGGAATCAGGTTAGATGTCATTTGTAGGTATTATTCTTCTATGATGTGTTATAATTTCTCCTCTCTATCCGTGGATGTTTTAGTGGAAGTTTAGAAGCAGAACATTTGAAGAAGGAAAACGTGGCACATTCTCAAAGGCATAATTCTTAAATTTAAATTATGAAATGTGGTATAATTTTAAAATTTAATTTTGGCCTTTAAATACAGCCAGTATCTTCTTTGAGTTGAATAGTAATAATAGGTATTTGAGTTTATACTTTTTGCAAAGTGTATTAATGACAATTATGTTTTGACATTAGCCATACCTTCCTTTTTCATAAAAACTGTATTATCAAAGAAAAGAACTGATTTAAATAAAATTAAACAAAAAATCTTAATGTTTAGCATTTTTCAAATATAGAAAACTGAAATCGAGCTATTTAAAATATCGGGTTAAGTTCAAATCATACCCTAGAGAGATTTATACATCCTATTTCTGTTCCCCATCATTCTGCCTGCCTCTGTCATACACACACACACACACACACACACACACACACACACACACACACACAGAGGGACAGAGCCAGAGAAAGACTTAGAGAGATTTCTGTATCATGAAGAGAAGTAGTGAGATTGTTTCAACGTTACAATACCACCAACAATACTTTAAAAAGACATTATGCATAGCCTGCTATTTTATTGAAAAGTTTTAACACTGTAGACTATTAAAAGTATTGATTTGTGGTTCTACTGAAATTAAACTATCAAGTATCCCTGTGTACTTGATAGGTTATTGATTTCCTGCAGGAAGATTTAAAGAAATGTGATGGAACCAAAAGATCTATAGGAAACTAAATAATGTTCAGCACATTGTCTCATAATCAGAAATGTTTTTTAAATTCCATTAATATTTTCTTAATTACATATATCTTCTTTTATTTAAAATATTCTGATGATTAAGTGATTCTGGGAAATAAATATTTAAATATTATAATATTGTTGAACATTGGTCATAAAAATATACCAAGAAAAATACACATATTTAAGAAGACAAGACACGAAAAAGTCTTGTTGCCTAAAAGTTTATCGTTATTTTTACTTTCTGACTACAATGCTAGGTGATTATGCTTTTCCTCATCCAGATTCATTTTCATCATATATTTCAAGTCTGTCGCAAAGGTCCCCTCTGCAAATACTTAACAATTCATTCAGTCATTCATTCCACCCCCAAACCTGTGCTTTTGTACGTCTTCCATTTATCTGGGAGACAGAGAAGAAAGCTCAGCCCTGCATTTCAAAAGCCTGTGGTTCAAGGGAGGAACTGGGAGTCAGGGGGTGGGAGTGAGGGGCACGAATTCAGCACAGGAGCTACTCATTAAATGCTTGCCCACCTTTGCCTGCTATGTGCCATCTGCATTGCAGTACATTGAAACTGAGCGTCCAAGTGAAAAGGGGGTGGCTGCCAGGAGTGCTGTAAGAAGGTCATTCTGGGCAGAGAAAACGTTGCTTTAAAAACCCTGAGGAGTGAAACAGTTTAGCGTTTTTGACAATCTTTAAGGAAACCAAGGAGCAATACTGAGAAGCGTCAGGGCCTGGTCATGTGTGACCTTTGCGGCCATAGGAGGAATTAGGTCCTCACTTTATAGTAATGTAAACAAACGCTGAAGTATATTAAAGGGTAGTGATGACGAGGGAAGGAAATAGAATTATTGAATTAGTTACAAAGTTAGAAACACCGTAAATGTGTCCAGTTTTCAGAGAGTAGCAATGTTGGTCCATATCCTAGTGATCTCGGGTGATCTCAGCCTGCAGCAGCTTGAAGCAGGATTTCGATTCCCGGGCCAGAGATTGAAGTCTGGCCGTGGCAGTGAGAGCGCTGAATCCTAGCCACTAGACCCCAGGGACCAGTGGCCAGTGACAAGGCCCTGGCCCATCGGCTTTGTAGAAATGTAGTTCCACAAGATACGGAAAGTAGTGAAACAAGTAAAGTGTTTATTAGGCGGAAAAAGAGTACGTGTGAATAGGCACACATGGGCAGGCTCAGAGAGAGAGTCGCAACCTCGCGGTAGTTTAGATCACTTTTATGGGGCATTTCTTCCGGGTTTCCTCAGGCCAATCATCTTGCTTTGCCTGGTTCTGAGTCTGTATTTGTTATATCTCAGGGTCCTCCCCATGAGCGTGGGCATCTCTTAGCCAAGATGGATTCTAGCGAAGAGGCCAACAGGTAGGTTGACATCACCTACTATGGGGTGGTACCCCCTCCCTTTATGACCCCCGAGGGGACTTCCTGTGCATGTGCAGTCGGGAAGGTCTCCTTGTCCTCGAGGATGAGAAATACATGGTCTCTTTATCTTTGATCTGGGCAGGGCTCAGCACCCCTCTGCTCCTGCTCTTATCTCTACCTTGGAGTGTAGGGGACGGACTCTAGCTGCTCGGTCTGGGGCCCATCTATCTCCTGCCTCACTAGTCATGAAATATGATTGATCATTAAATATGATTTTGACTTGAGAATATACTTATAATATATATTAAAGGGCAGAGTAAAAAGCAAAATACCTCTATGACATTTTCGCCAAGTAACCGTTCCAAAAAAGAACGTGAAGATGTGGAAGTAAATTGTCTATGGAGATTTTTTTTATTTGATTTAAAAGTGTGGGTTTTGGGCTTCCCTGGTGGCTCAGTGGTTGGGAGTCCGCCTGCCGATGCAGGGGACGTGGGTTCGTGCCCCGGTCCGGGAAGATCCCACATGCCGCGGAGCGGCTGGGCCCGTGAGCCATGGCCGCTGAGCCTGCGCGTCCGGAGCCTGTGCTCCGCAACGGGAGAGGCCACAACGGTGAGAGGCCCGCGTACTGCAAAAAAGAAAAAAAAAAAAAAAAAGTATGGGTTTTTGTAATTTTATGATTATATTTAATATTACTATTATTTAATTCCTTTTTGCATTTAATTATAATTAAATCCACCACCTTGTATCAAAATTCTCTCATTTAAATTTGAACTTAAATGCTAAACATGTAAACTTTTAAATATTTCATAATAGAAAATTTAACATATTCCTCTGTTCTCTCTTGCTATATTATTATTATTATTCCCCTTAGAATTTCAGTTATCATTATTATTAAAATCAATTTAAACACAAGCACAAACTCTGAATTATTTTTGCTCTTAGGTGGTTTGTTACACAATTCAGTTGTTAGTTTAAAATTGCCATTATTGAATTCAATCACATCAGACTTAGCAGAAGCTTTGACGTTTCTTTTATATGTTAACATATTTCAGCTTTCAAGGGACTCTAAGGCAGGAGCATAAATGTAGTTTTTAACTGATAAGAGTTAATGCGATCAAATTGTAAAAGCAATTGACTTGCTTATCAAATGTTTGTTTGCTCATTAATCAGAGTAAGTAAAGCTTTATTTTGAAACTTCATGAAAACCTAGACAACAATGCTGCAATCCCACATGTTAAAAAGAGTTCCCACATGTGGAGGAGAAAAAAACAGAACAGCAAGGAGTGACTTCGGAGAGGACTTGGAATTGGACCAACACCAGGAATGAGTATGAAACTATGCAGGTCAGAGGCCAGAGGTCAAAGTTGGTAGATGGAGGAAAGGACTAGGGATCAATTAGGAGATCACAAGGCATTAAATCTATGCTTGGAGTTTTTCATCTCTACTGAAAAACATATTTGGTTATTACTTCTGACCTTGAGGTTACAGTGTGCCAATTATTTCCATTCGTTCATTTTGTAAAATTTGTTGTGATTGACTATATGTTAGATTCGAAAATGTTAGATTTTTCGACTATGAAGAGTAATAAATGTTATTTCTTCGAGAAGTTCTGAAAGATTAGAAAAGGTTAAATGTGATGACGCTCAAGATTAAATAAATGTAAATCCCATGTTTAGAAGAAATTTAGTGTGATATAGCAAGCACTTTGATGCAAGATTAAACACTACATATTCATGTCAATTATTAGCACTATCTAAAGCTTATTGCACTGTGTCTTATGCTGTCTGCACTTACACATTTAACGAAAGGAAATGCTTATTCAGTAAGCATTGGGGATTCTTTTTAGTCACTAGTAACTGATTAATGTATTTCATTCATTGAAGTCATCTGGGGTTTTTCAGATTCTATTATGATTCTGGAATTCCTTATGCTAAAACAAACCAAGTTCACAGAGCAAATAGTCCAATAGCAAGTCAAATGTCCTCCAAGTATAAAGGTGCTAGACAATTTATGCCTTAGAAAACCCTCTGATTGCAACTGATATAAGTTTTAAAAATAACCAGACTTTAATAGACTAATTGTGAAAGATTAGTCTATTTATCTGAGCTTGTTAAACACTGCAGTAGACTGGAACCAATTAAATAAATAACTCTAATTCTATATTATTAACTTCAAAAGTCCCCAGTTCCCATCACTGCAGTGCTATGATAGGTAATTTTTTCAAAGCACAATTCTTTCCCCCCACAAAAGGAAGTGTAATTTGGCACATTTTTTAGTGAGTCTGCATATCAGACTAAATATGGTCAGTTGAATTTGCCAGATTAGCCCTTCTTATAAATAGAGCAAAATATCAAATTAAAGTTTTGTTTTTTAGGTGCAAGTCAAACTGCTCCCAGATAAACTACGTCAATGTATTTAGCTCGCCGTGTTCAAATAAATGAAATCTATCTCATTCTTAAAGATGATCCTCTTCAAATTGCATTTCATAACTTAGTTTACAATATGTTCCTGATCTCACCACCACAAAATTGAATAAGAACTCAAAAGTTCTAAAATAGTACAGAAAAGAAAGATTAAAAAGTAGTATTGTTCACCGACTCTGCACCACTCTTTAGCATATATGTCTGATACAAATGCCATGCTTATTTATCTATATTCACCATTGCCCAAATAAGAATATAAACTTTTAATATTTTTATCCCAGAATTAAATGAGAACTCGGGGGCTAAATTCCTGAATTGAAGTTCCTCAGCTCTGGCTTGGTTAGGCCAAAAAACAGTAAAGGGAAATGTAATATATTATAATGGGGATTTAAAAGAAAATGTTCTCCATGGGAGAAATATTTGTTGATTATTTGAATGCTGTGATTAGACATTAAATATTAATGTGAATATCCTTTAAAGGTGACTAATATGATAGTAACTGAAATGTCCCTAGTATTGAACTGAAAAGGGGCTTTGGATATTTGTTGGCTAGATTTATTGTTGCCTAGTTTTTCAAAATTGTCTCCCTCTCTCTCTCTCTCTCTCATCCATCTCACAAATGTGACTTGCATAGCTGCTTTTCCACAAGCTCTTGGGTTGATGATAAATATATTTTATTTTATTTTATTTATTTATTTTTATGCGGTACGCGGGCCTCTCACTGTTGTGGCCTCTCCCGTTGCGGAGCACAGGCTCCGGACGCGCAGGCTCAGCAGCCGTGACTCACGGGCCCAGCCGCTCCAAGGCATGTGGGATCTTCCCGGACCGGGGCACGAACCCGTGTCCTCTGCATAGGCAGGCGGACTCTCAACCACTGCGCCACCAGGGAAGCCTGATGATAAATATATTTTAATTGAAATTCTTCCTACTCAGGGAAAGTTTGCAAATCAGAAATCATTCCTACTCAGGGAAAGTTTGCAAATCAGAAATCAAAAGAAAAGTTTCTGGACATTGTAGCTAAAAGCAAGGGCACTTTCTGATACTTCCTTCATTTCTGTGTGTCAACAGGAATTAGATTCCAGATCCAACTGTGATAATATTGAATATGTTCATCCATGTGTCAGAGGCTAACATGGAGTCATTGAAATTTTCTTTCAAGAATCCTATGCCCTTTGCTACAGAGAACTTTATATTGAAAAAAAGAAAGGAGAAAATGTTGACTGCTAAATTCCTCTTTTGACCTAGGCCAGTGAAATCCTAGAGCACTCAGGAAAACCATCCAGGCCTGATGTCAAATGTCCTGTGCCCACAGTCTTCAATAGTCTTGTGAGCTTCCCTAGCCTCCTGGAAGCAGGTAAAGTGATGCAGCCAGAGAGCCTTGTTATCTGGTTCACAATGTTTTCATTCTCCCAAGTGCCGAGCACCTGTAAACATCCAGTAACACTTTTGAAGAAAGGAGCAAGTGAATTTTAATATGCTGACTAAAGATGCAATGTTTTATAATTAAACAAGGTATTTTCTCATGTGTTGACAGACTGGAGCACAAAAAAAAAAATCTGTTTGCTATCAAATGGAAGATCACTGTCCTTTGGAAGCTAAGATGAGCAGAAAAAATGGGATTACAAGAAAAAAGGAAATAGCCTTTAGGGGTTGGGGAAAGCATTATTTAGAAAATGTCATCTCTTAAAGGAACAAGTTCACCTTTTAAGATGAAAACTAATGAGTAGTATAGATAGACTTCTTAAGACTAAGCCCATGACTACTTTGTTTAATGTCCTGATGTTTGCTTGGAGAAAAAGACCAGAGATACTAATTCATGGTCACCATGCCGACCCTTTTATCCCAAATCATATACTTGAAGTGTCATCTAATTAACTCCCTGCTCAGTTGCTAGAGGGGACACTCCAGACATGGGAGCAAGGGAGTGAAGTGGCTTATTGACAGTAATTGGTGGCCGAGACGCTGGGAAACAGATCAACTTTCAACCCAGTCTGTTAATTTTTATTTCAAATATTTATTTATTTATTTATTTTACTATTAGAACTGTTGTTTTTAGACAACTGCTTTTGCATTATTGGACCAGGAATTGGAAATAAACCACAAGGGAAATGTATACATTTAATAATCTACACTGTAAAACTTGCCCTAAGTTCATTTGTAGCTTTTTGATTTCCCTCTTAGACTATGAGTCTGTGTTTAGAATTCAGAGCTAAACTGGTTATGAGTACTTTAATTTGTGTTCTATATTTAGTTTCTAATCAACTTCTTGTTTGTTTATTTATTTATTTATTTTCCCCACTGATTTTATCATTCAATATTTGGGGTCCAAATTTAAAACTCCATATTGTATCAGGTTTTGAACATACTTTCTAGACACTCTGAGCAAATATTTAATTGATCAGTTTCTCTAAATTTGGTTTCCAATCTATAAAATGTACATAGTAATTCTCATTAACATTTTTAGTAAGATTTAAATATAATGAGATGTTTAAAACTGAATGTACATCACAAAGATGAAAATCACTGTAATGCTTTGCATATATTCTTTTGGTGCATGGATTACAGAATTATGGAAACAGAAATGTCTCCCTCTGTGTTCATGGGATTTCTGCTACTGGCAGATAATTGCTGTTAGAGCAGTGTTAATACTCCTATTAATATCCCTTCTTGTCAGTGCTCTTTCTATGATATTTTGCCACTTTTCCAAAGGCAGAATTCTTCCTGAAGAATGTCAAAGCCGTTGAACAAAATTTCTTGTAAGATAGTTGCTCAAAATCACAAGTTTACTGAAACTCATATGTACAATCATTTTTTGAAGAAAGTGAAAGAAGAGAAACTAACATTTATTTTGTGGACGGTTGTAAAAATCTCTGTCCTTACACTTGTTAATGTCCCATAGATGTTTAATTTAGAGAATAGATAGAAGTATTAGAAGACATTTTGTGAGATAAGAGCTGGAAAGGTGATATATAGGCATTTTGGTGTACTGGTTTACTAAGTTAATAAATAGCATCTATCTATCCATTCACCCATATTAAGAGATCCTGAAAGTTACAAAGGCAGAATCCATTATTCAATCATTATTAAGTGATGAGCACCACTTATAATGACTTAAAATGCCAAAATTCACAAACTTTTCTCTTGAGGTAAGTATATTACATGGCCAATCTTTAAGTTTCCAAGTAACATTCCATAAAATTTTTAGAAAAAAACAACTAAATGTAACTAACAATTATTTCCTCTTCAACACTATTGTAATTCTTTTCATTTAGCCCTCACAAGCCTAAAAAATAATTCTCGTTATTCCGATTTTGTAAATGAGAAAACTAAGGCATAAAAAGCTTCAATAAATTTCTTAAAATCACAAAGTTGTTAATTTATCACTTAATCCACAGGAAAATTTAGACCACTCAGTCATTGTTAATTATTTCTAAATGACTTGAGGGTTCCTTAAAATTTTCTGTAATAGACTAGAGAGGAGACCAGACTAAGCTGCTGTGACTTCATTTAGATTTTGTAAAATAAAAGCCTAAAAAAATTAAGCTTATATCAAATTGTAATGGCAGAGTTCTATTAAAAAATATAACCTCTTAAGAGGAAGCAAGTGCGTGGATGAAATGTATTTTATATTTTTAGCATGCCAGTGAAAAACTGTAGTTTAAAAATAGGAGAAAAATTAGTTCATCACTTCCCTCCTCTTTCAAGAAAATTGATCAATAGATCTGAAGAGAGGAAATTCCCCAACAAGAAAATAATTATCCTTATTAAGGTTTCCTTTCAATTGCTGTATTTGACATCATCAGAAGATAACATTTATGATGAAAGAACTAGAGTATTATAAAATTTTCGAGCAGATGATTTTTAAAGCTAAAAGATAACAAGGAAATTATTATAATCTGGATTGTCATCATTATTAAAGTCATCAGTGGAATAATTCTGGGTAATTTCAAAGAAAACGAAAGAGAATGATGATTGTCCTGAAGAAATTTGCATGTTACATTTCAAATTCTCAATGTTGAATACATATATTATGGAATGTACTAAAGCCATCTCAGTGTTATCAAACTAAAGCAGGTAGGAAACAGAAAACTACCACAAGTTCCAAGTTAAACCTTGACCTATAAATATACTGATAACATTTCCCCTGAATGTTAAAAAAAGGCATCCATGCTTTTCACAAGGCTACTGATGGGAATGCTGGGGGGTTTTAACTTCTATCTCAATGACATCTGTAAATTACTTCCAAGTTTTCCTTTCCTGAGACAACACACTTATTTCTTGTTTAATTTTTCAGTCATATTCTGCATATTCATGAAATCTCCCGCAACAGAATCCCATTCTCTGATTTTCTTTTCCCTACAGAAATGTGAGGATATCATAAACTCTATTCTCCATCCTGCTTTTTTCACTCCTAATATGTCATGGAGATCATTATACAACAGTACACATGAAGAAAGCTAATTCTTTCTAAAGGCTGAGTATACTTGCATAGATATAATATGATTTATATAAGTCTGAAGGTGATAGTCATTTTAGATGTTTTCAATCTTTTACTCCTTTAAACTATGACCATGAATGGCCTTGTGCAAAATCTTTTACTTTGAGGACAAATATATATATGTGTGTGTGTGTGTGTATATATATATATTTTTTAAATGAAATAGAACTGCTAGATCAAAGACTGTGTGCACTTTAAATATATACAAGTAAAACATATAGGTGAAATATACATTCAAATATATATGTAAATCGCCTTCTGTGGATATGCCATTTTCACAACCATCAGTAATGCACGAAAATGCCTCACCAATACACTGTGATTTTGTTTTCATTTTTGCCAATCTTTGCCAAATCTAATTTACTTTTATCTTATTATGAGTGAGGTAGAATAACTTTGCATATAATAAAAGCATATTTGTTTATTTTCTAAAACTTGTTTATTTGTATCTTTTGTTAGTTTTTCTTTTGCATTTAAATTTAATTCTAATGGATTGTAGAAGCTCCTTATGTACAAGAAATGTTCCCTTTTTATACAATATGAATTGCAAATATCAACCTCACTGTCAAAACTGAACTATTAGTCCCAACTTTTCACTTCTCCTAGACAGGATTATATATCAAAAACCTGGTCCCTGCTGCATCAAGAGACAGTGTACTTCTCCACCCCTGGAATTTGTCCTTGTCAAAGTAGCTTGTTTGGGCCAAGGATGAGTTTATAGATGTGACAAGAGTGGAGAATTTAAGTTTGTTTACAAGACTGGTCTTGAATTCTGGCATTCTGTGATCCACAATTAGAAGTGGTTCCCTGCAGTTACTGTTGCCCTTTCAACCTGGTCACCACATTGAACACATGCAAAGACCAGAGCTCACCCATGGCCAGCAGACAAATTTAGCTGGCGCTGCAGGCTGAAGCAGAGCCCCCCAGCAACCCAGTCTGGGTTAGCTTATCCAGATGTAACCTGAGGCTGCATAGGCATGAGCACAAATCCTTACTGAGTGAGCTCTGTGATTTGGGGGTAGCTTGTTACACAGCAACAGCTGACAGAGACATTAAATGGTCAATTGTCTCTAATTGTCATGCTCTTTAAAAAGAAAAGTGATATACATACACACTATATAGCTTAAATTTATTAATGATTTTCATATAAACCTTCTAAGATTTGCATGCTGTTGAGGTGGGTCAAACTATAGAAAAAATGAATTAAAATTAGATACTCTTATTTTATTGCATTTTAATGGTATTTTGCTTTCATTTAATTATCCAACACTTTTAGAATTGCTTTTCGTATAAATTATAGAGTAGGAATTAAAAAATATTTTTCAACTTAAGTATTGCCATGCTATTTATTTAATAAACCATATTTTCTTTACTGATTTGAAATGTGTCCCTTAATATACTGAATTTTCCAATGTATTATTATTTATTTCTAAAATTTCTTTTTTTTAATTAAATTTTCTAAAATTTCTTGACTCTCTGTATATGGATATATATATATATATCAATTTGAATTTACTAACACTCTTTAATCACCACTTTAATATTTGTTAGATCTAATTTTTTCTTCTTATCTTTCATTCTGAGAAAGATTCTTATTTATTTTATCTAAGAACTTCAAAATTATATTAATATTTTTAAAAAATTCAGTTGGTATTTTCATTAGAATTACATAAAATGTAGAAATGGTTTAGGGAAAAGTTATATCATTTAGGATATACTGAGTCTTCATTTTCAATTATATAATATATTCTTTAATTATTACCCTTTTGTGTCCTTCAGGAGAGTCTTTTAAAGTTCCTTGATGTTATGTCTATTTTTAAAAAGTATATCTTTTAACTTCCTCTTCTATCTCACTGTTGTTTGTCTACACAAAAGATACATAAACTTTGTATCCAGCCAGTTAAATGAGTTACATTTTAATCTGAAATTCATCTTTATCTTTTCTTGTTTATCATAGATTTCTAGGTGAAATATAATATCTTAAAAAAATCAAGACTTTTTAAACATTTCTCTGGTGACTTTTTAAAAACATTTATTGGGAAATAATTGTAGACTCACAGATTCCCTATATTATCAAGAAATAATATATAGAGACCCTGTGTACACTTTAGTCAGTTTCCCCAAATAGTAGCATCTTCAAAAACACAGCACAATATGTAACACTATATCCCAAGTAGAATATTGACATCCATTCAGTCAAAACACACAAGATTCCCATGACACAAGGATTCTGCAAGTAACCTTTTAAAACCACACCCACTTGTCTCCGATCTCCACTCTCTTCTTAACCCAATTGAAACCACTAAAGGGTTCTCCATTTCTGAATTTTTGTCTTTCTGAGAATGTTGTAGAAATAGAATCAGAGTACAAAGCCTTTTGTGATTGACTTTTTCACTTAGCAAATTCTCTGGAGATCCATCCAGGTTTTTATGTGTATCAGTAGTCTATTCCTTTGTATTGCTGAGTAGGATTCTATGGTATAGCTAACCTACAGTTTGTTTAATCATTTACCCATTGAAGGGCATCTGGATTAATTCCATATTGTGGTTATTATGAATAAAGTTTCTATGAACATTTGTGTATTGGGTTTTGTGCTAACGTAGTCTTCATTTTTCTAGGATAAATACTCAGGAGAACCATTGTAGGGTTGTATACTTAGTGCTTTAAGAAACAGACATACTGTTTTCCAGAGTGGCTCTATCATTCTACATTCTCACTAGCAATATATGAATGATTCAGTTCCTCTCCATCCTTGTCAGCATTAAACATTGTCACTACTTTTTTCCTACTTTAGCCATTCTGTTAGGTGTGTGCTGATACTTCACTGTGATTTTAATTTGCACTTCCCTAACATCTAATGATGCTGAACATCTTTTCATGAGCTTATCTGCCATCTGAATATCTTCAGTGAAATTGCCCTTCATGACTTCTGCCTTGTTCTAATTGGATAGTTTGCTTTTTTATCATTGAATTTTGAGAGTTCTTTGTATATTTTACATGCTTGTTCATTGTTAGATAAGTGGTTTGCAAATATTTTCCCACTCAGCAGCTTGTTTTTTCATCCTGCTTTCAAGTTTAAGAACTTCTTGCTTAGTCCTATGTCACAGAGATGTCCTCTTATCTTTTAATAAAAGTTTTAGTTTTACATTTAATTCCATGATCCTGTTTGAATTAATTGTTGTATAAGGAGTAGGACTTAGGTCAAGTTTCACTTTTTTTTTTTTTTTTTTGTCTATGCATGTCTAATTGCTCTAGCACTATTTGTTGAAAAGGTTATTTTACCCTCCTTGAATTGCTTTTGCAACTTCGTAAAAAAAATCAGTTGGGAAGGATAGTGTGCGTATATCACTAATTTTGCTAATTTGGTTCTTGACCTAAGTATCCATCCCTCTGCCAGTACCACACTGCCTTAAGTACTACAGCTGTATAGTAAACCTGAATATTAAGTAGAGTGATTCCTCTACTTCGTTCTTTATTAAGATTGTCTTAGGTATTCTAGGTCCTTTTCTTTCCCTTATTTTAGAATAAACTTGGCAACAGAATTCTTTCAACTTGCCTACCTCTGAAAATGTCTTGATTTCTTTTTCATTCCTGAAGGATACTTTCACTGCATATCGAATTCTGGGTTAAGAGTTCCTTTTTTTCAAGGTTTGAAAATATTGTGCCTCCTTCTTATAACCTCCATGATTTATGATGATAAATCCTCTGCCATTATAATTGTTTTTCTCATACAGTGTAGTTCTTCCCAATTTTCTCTATTTCTCCCAGAGGTCAGTAGAGTAATTTTATGCTTCCCAGGCCATGACCTTTTCAAGGTAGCTTGAGTCAAGCAAAATTCTACATTTTGGGCAATGGGAACTCAGGCATCCTTGTTGTGTTAAAGATAAAACTGTAGATTATTGCTGCTGCTACTGATTATTATTATTATTTAAAATTTTAATCCTGCCACCCCTATTGAATCTGGGCTGTGACCTACAGAGAGAATGAAGGTGCTCTGGGAACCATTCCAGCAGGAATTCATCTCAGAGGTTCTTTTGGACTCTTTCTGTTAAGAGGAAATTAGGGGCGGGGGGACAATATATTCTTCTGTTCTACAACCCCCCAAGGAATCTCTAGAATTATTTATATCTATCAATGTCTAGATTTAGATCAGTAGATCAGTCTCTAAACTGTAGTGTGTGTGCACACACATGTGTATGTGTGTGTGTGACCAGACATTTTTTGCACTAAGTTCTGCTGAGTTCTTTTTGATTTTACTGAGAACCTTCTTCTCACCCGTCCTCCTCAGCTTTTGAATCTCATCTAAACTTTATGCCACAGCAAAGTCCTATTTAACCTTGGTATATCAGTCAAGCACTAGTGACGAAAAGAATGAATTACCTATTCCCTTTTAACTTTCACGAAACAATTTTCGTCTTCCAGGTCAAAAAGTAAAGATAGCAAAGATAGTAGTAAAGATGGTAAAAGTAAAGATAGCAGTGCCAAGCAGGATTGTCTTTTGGTCCATTATGCAAAGTTGCCTATATTGATATTTTTTTGATTTTCCTATTAGAATGTAACTATTCATGTGCCCAGAGTACACACATATCTCTACTAGCTTTCTCATTGTGCCATAGACTTTTGATATTAAAAGTACTCCCTAAGCTTTTTCTACTCCCTACTTCCCTTAAGTACTTTGCAGTAAATCACTTTGCAATTGCTAACATTTTTTGGTGAAAATAGATGCTTAAAATATGTTTGCTTAATTTTGAACTCCTTGTGGCAATTTTTAAACATAATTCCACAATGTTCAGTTCACATATTTTGTGGTTTTCTTAAATAGATATAAGAATAAGGACAGAAATCATTGAAGATATGTCAGAAACTTCAAAAAAATATCAGAAACCCAGAAAGACATTGACTAGATATTGATGATTAGGAAGGAGAAATGATTTGAGTTACACTGAGTTTTTGCAAATGCATACATGGGAAGGTGACAGCAATTTGTACAAAATTATGAGCTTTGGGATAACAGAAATAAAAGGTGGTTACAAAGAAATAAGGCAACTAGCACCGGGCCTGGTGGCTAGCAGGCATTCTGTAAATGCTTTTGGAGTGACTATTAAATTAATTCCATACTAGACACATTGAGTTTGATGTGGAAATTTCGGTAGTAGTGTAACCTTAAACCTGTATGGTGCTTTACCAAGCAATTTCATATGTTGCCCCATTAATCCCCACGATAAACCCATGGAGGAAAATATCATTCAAGCCCTCTTACGGCTGAAGAAATGAGCCTTGGATTTAAGTTTCTTACTTAAAGTTATACAATTAGTGGGCCAGAGATGAGGTTTAAGTCAGAGTGTTTTGGAAACCAAAACCTTGTCTCTTTCTCATACTGCAGAATGTTCCAAATAGAAATAGATTTGGCTACAATGGCAGCTTATCTCAGATGCATTTCAGGATATCATAACGTTTGGAGGACATAACTGGAGAAAAAATTACAGTGCATCACCATTTGGTGGGAGATTCATGAAGGTCAGGACACTGAATCTTTTTCATTGCAGTGTCACTAACACATAGAGAAGCTCAGTATATGTTTATTGAATCAATGATTTGACTAAATCTGAAGCAGGTTGGAAGGCTATAGGGTTGTTTGTAAAAACAAATATTCAAAGGGGATGCCAGAATCATGGTAAAAGATAAAGAAGAATTATCTGGCACCAAATTTAATGTAATAAGAGTTAAGGATATTGGGGAACCAAAGGAAGGATTCTATAGGATTCTTCTCAAGGAAAATGTCATACATATCAAGTACTGCAAACTGAAGTATTTGAAACAATTAAATTATAAAGCTATTATTCTTTTATAATGATTTTATTTGTATAATATACCTTTTGTGATAGTGTCTTAGATATGGGTTGATTGGTAGTGAAGCACATTACTTGTAGCTAAGAGGCATATTACTGATAGAATATAATGCTTTTGAGAATGTTTTTTAATTTCACAATTTTTGTTTCATTGCCTTAGTTTTTATTTCAGGTCCTCTCTTATAGGCCTATTGGATATTTCTTAAACATACTCTATTTATTAGTCACTTTTTCTTGATTCCTTTTCATTCCTTTCTTTCTTTGTGATTTAAAAAGTGTTCTCCCATAGCTTATTCTGTTTATCTGAAGGCATTATTTACATACCTTCTAAGTTCATCCTCATTTTTGAAATATTGTTATTCATTTATTTCAAATTTATTCTGTGTACTGTCACCTCTTTTCTCAGTTATTCTAATTTAGATTGATGCTCTTATTTTATATCTTCTATCATTTTCTTAATTTATTTTTTTTTTTGAAACTTTTGACTGCAGTTTCCATCTGTTCTCTGCCATGCTTTCTTGGAGTGCTTTCATTTTCTTCTTCTTTTTTTTTTTTTCTTTTTTGAGGTACGCGGGCCTCTCACTGCTGTGGCCTCTCCCGTTGCGGAGCACAGGCTCCGGATGCGCAGGCTCAGCGGCCATGGCTCACGGGCTCAGCCGCTCCGTGGCATGTGGGATCTTCCCGGACCGGGGCACGAACCCGCGTCCCCTGCATCGGCAGGCGGACTCCCAACCACAGCACCACCAGGGAAGCCCCAATTTATCTTCTTTTTCTTATAACTTAGGATGGAATTTAATTGTGATAAATTTTGTTGTGGTGTTCTTTCTGTCTCTACATGAAATTAGTTTCATGGCCATTTAGAAAGAAGAGGTGGGTCTGAAGAGTTTTTCTAGTTGAAAGCTGGAACTCTGTCTCCTGGAATTTCCAGCAATACTTTAAGATATGGTTGCTTCCCCTTTGAAATCTCCCAGCAGTTTTCTTTGCTTATTTAGTCATGACTAACTCTTTCTTTTGCCCCTATCTTTCCTCTTCTGATAAATTCAGATTACCTTTCTAGCAGATTATTTTTCAATACAGATACTTTTAAGTATCTATCAAACAGGCACACTCTCCTCAGTGTGGGTCTTTGTTGTGGAAGGGATTTTGAAGATCTCATAGCCTTCAGATCACACCTGCCATTTCATCCTAAACCATGGACCCATGATTATTATCCACAATTTAGAGTATGAAAATAATACTCATAGTTTTAGTAGATTTCTCTCCAATTGTCCGGCCCATGTTCAGTGCATGCTTCGTGGCAATTTGGGGGTTTCCCACTTCTCAAATTCATCATGTATCACCTTGATCCCTTCTCTTTCCTCCTGAAGAGATGCTGATACCTGTCAAGTCTTGTGCTGTCAGTGATTTGTGCTCCCTGCTCTTATTTCACGATTTCTTTTAGTAAGTAATCCATGGTGGTTTGGCTTTGCTACTCTAGTTTTAGAGGAGCAATTCCAACATTACTGTGCTGTTGCCACCATTTTCCAGCATCTCTTCCCCTGATCTGAAGGTGAGAGCACAAAGCTTAGTCATTAAGGCTTCAAATGACATAGTCAGCTTCTCCTTGGACTGTGATTTCCAGTGCATTAAAAGAATATATTTCTTAATTTAATAGAATATAGTAAATACTTACATGTGTTGATGCCTTGTTTTCTGAAACTTAAAATTTTCATTTTCTTCTATAAAGCTCTCTCCACACACAAACACACATACTAACTGCTTATAATTAATTTTGATTTTCACAAAACATTCTAAATATTAAGAATATCACTTATCACCAAATTATCTCAAGTCTTTTTTCACCTTTGTAAGTTTTATCAAATTGACTTGGCTGTCCTCATTGTCAGAGTAAAACCACAGGACAGTTTCATTGGTTTGATTTTGCTGTAGAGTCTTTGCTCATTTTTTTAAAATTTTTTTAGACTGAAGATTTCAAATCATACCTCCTATTCCAATCAGAACTGGAAAAAGAAAGTCTTAGCAAACTAAAAACAAACATTTGCAAGGATGAGATATGAATGTTTCTGCAGTATCAATGAACTGAAATAATTATTTCTTGAACACTCAACTTTGTGTTTTAATTTTATCAAGAAAGTTAGTAGATTTCAAATATTTGGAAACCGTTCCTGCATTTCTTAACTTTTTGGTGATAAACCGAGGAGTAAACAATCATCTTTGAGTGGCAATAACTACAATGTTAAAAACTCTCTCATGGAAATCTTTGTAGGCTGGATGTACTTTTTATATTTCAAGGTAAAAAATAATGCCACATTTTCTACCCAGTTATGCTAGGCATCGATTAAGGCCAAGAGGATGTGTTCCTTCGCTGGGGTCTCCGTCTGAACCCTTCCAAAGGTACTCCATGGCAGGTGAACACACAGACTCAGTTTTGTGAACAAGCTACCAAGGGATTGTGGCATCTCCATAGTATTCCTAACTACCCGTTTTTAATGCAATTTGTTAGTTAATTTAGTCAAATAGAAAACATGTTTGAATTTTTATTTTTTTTAATTCTTATTTTATATTGTAGTAGAGTTGATTAACAATGTTGTGTTAGTTTCAGGTGTACAGCAAAGTGATTCACTTATACATATACATGTATCTATTCTTTTTCTAATTTTTTCCCCATTTAGGTTATTGCAGAGTATTGACCTGTGCTATACAGTAGGTCCTTGTTGGTTATCTATTTTAAATGTATCAGTGTGTACCTGTCAATCCCAAACTCCCAATCTGTCCCTCCCCTCCACCCTTCCCCCCCTGGTGACCATAAGTTCGTTCTCTAAGTCTGTGAGGTTGTTTCTGTTTTGTAAATAAGTCTGTTTGTATCATTTTTTTTAGATTCTGCATATAAGCAATATCATTGTATTTTTAAAATACTGCTATTTATTTAGCTAGTTGCTTGTTTGGTTTAACTAATTAATAGGATAATTTGAAAGTGTTTTTAACTATTTGGAATGTAATCTTAGTTTTACTACTTGTACAAACGGTAGCTTGTACACTCCACAGGCTCCTGCATGGTGTGGCATATGATTACAAACTCATTTGTGGTTTCTCTTTACTCATGTCTTCCTACCAAAATGTATGCTAAGTCATTTCATACAAAAGAGCTATTTCTAGCAATAAATTTAATACACATTTTAGCTAAATATTTTCAGAGAGTTGTTTAAAACATTTTTTTCCTGGAGCAAAATAACGTAACTTAAATGTTCAAATATGGCTTTTATGTTATTAAAAAAAAAGAAAAAGAAAAGACCTCACACAGGTGTTCCCAAGTCGATTTCCACTTGAGTAATTACAGGGTTTTTTTTCTGAGAACAGTAATGACTCAGAGCTTAAAGGATTTGAAGTACCATAGTAAAGGGCAGCTTATTCTCTGTTTAGCCATTGTTATTTGTATTTCTCAATCAGAGTTTAAAAGCTATCTAAAATAATAAATATTTCGCGACTGTTTAGATGTAAGTGGGAGCACAGTGTGGAGGTAACAAAAGGGAAACCACTTTCACCACACCACCAACAGGAACCACAGAACAGTGATGTAAATCTCAAAATACTTGGATTTTAGTCCCTCTCGTTATTCAGTACCATATAAGACAAGTGAGCTACTTAACCTACTATGTTCTTGTTCTTTTTTCTTTCTTCCACCTGAAAATTGGAAGATTCTAAACCTGAGCTTCTCTCAAGTTGCTTTCAATGCCTCTGTTACTGTCTTATTAGCTAAGTAATCTCCTGGTCTTTACAAATGCGTCCTTATCTCTCCTGACTGTAAAAGGGTTAACTCTTCAAATGCAAAGATATCTATTAATTTTATTTCCACAAGGTATTTAGCACCCCCTTTTTTTCCCTCAACTATTTGGATGTCTTTTGACTTAGGATGCAAACTGAAAACACAAGTTTGCTAAATTCTTCATCTTTAAAACTTTTATGCAACTGAAAATCTTAAATATCTATTATCTTACAGAACATAACATGATTACGAATCTGTTTTCCACTTTCAAAAATCTTGTATAAAGTTCCAAATAAAGGAAGTAAAGAAATTAAAATTTATCAGAAGTCTTATATTTGCCAGCCACTGTAACTTTATTTAATTTTACTTACTCTTATTTAATTTACCTACTTCTATTCAAAACTTTAAAATATAGTGGAAAATGGTCAATGAATCATTGTTGAAACTCTACCTCAAAAAAGATTCACTAACCAATTTTTTCAAAAAAATTATAATTTAAAAGATCAAAAATGTAGAGGAAATAAGTTCTATTATCTTAAAAATAATAGATTTTAGTGCATTAGAATATTTTAATGTCTTAAAAATAAAAAGGGGTTTATTGTCTTATTTTACATATGAAGAGACAATAAGATCAAAATCATGACTTAATCATCTACAGGTGTGATATTTGCATACAAGCGTCATGGCCCAATAGTTAGCTTATTCAATTTACCATTCACGTGGCATAAGGTGGGTCTATCGGGAGAGTGAAGCCATTCATGTCGGTAGTGGCTCTGTGCAAAATGATAAGCTTTTTTGTTTTTATGTAAGGTAAAATTGCAAAGGTAGAGTTGAAATAGGGCTATAACATTTACTTGCATAAGTGATACATATTTTATATTATTTGTCATGCTTTAAAGTAAGAGTGCAAGCCAAATAAATAGAGATTGTATATAAATCAACTGTGAGAGGAATTGCACTTGCTTGGAAAGTTAATGATCATATAAAAATGCATGCAATACCGTCATATAATTTTACCAAGAGCTCCTTTACTCATTCTTGAAATTTAAACAGGAACTCTTCTTGTGATTTCTGTAGTCTGCAATAACTTACAAAGAGCATGTTATAGTCAACATGGCTTAGAGCTAAATAAGTGAACAAGAGTACATTCTGGGCTTATGAACAATAGGCAGTTCAGTCATCAAAAAATAATCCACGTGTCTTTACACCTGTTTCTTCATCTGTGGCATGCTAGGAGGATGTTAATATTCCTTATAACTTGTATTATTATTTATCATTGCCTGCAAGTTCTAACTAATTGAATAACACAAGCAACAGATATGTGAGGCATCTCTGCTGGGTAAAACTGTAAAAATACCAAAAAAAACATACGGAAAATATTCTTGATATTGGTCTAGTCAATAATTTTTTGGCTATGACACCAAAAGCACAGGCAACAAAAGCAAAATTAGACAAATGGAACTGAATCAAACTAAAAAGCTCTGCACAGCAAAGGAAACGATCAACAGAATAAAGAGACAATCTATGCATCAGAGAACATTTTTGCAAACCATACATCTGATAAGAGGTTAATACCTAAATCATGTAAGGAAACTCCTACAATTCAAAAACAAGAAAACAACTATTCTGATTTAAAAAATGGGCAAAGGACTTGAATAAACATTTTCTCAACAAAGGCATGCAAATAGCCAATGGGTATTTGAAAAGATACTCAACATCATTCATCATCAAGGAAATGCAGATCAAAATATCAAGGAGAAATCACCTAACACCTGTTAGGATGGTATTATCAAAAAGACAGAAATAACAAGCATTTACTTAAAGATGTGGAAAATTTAGTGCTTTTCTGCTCTGTTGATGGAAAAGTAAAATGGTGCAGCTGCTATGAAAAACAGTATGGTGTTCCTTCAAAAAATACTAACATAGAACTACTTTATAGCTTTGGAAAATACAGATAGGGCCTTCCTCCTGGAGTAAAGAGTAGGTTTTTGTCTTTTTTTTTTTAAACTATTCAATATAATAAAGACAAAGTTTTCTTCTGGGGCAAAATTTGGATAGGTTTACTGCCATTTATAAAAGATTTGCATTCCATACACAGTTTCTATCCTATAACAGAACCCACTGCATTTGTATCACCTGGTCTTCTCTGTGTCTCTGTGTAGTTACTGCTATTGTGGTGAGTAATAAAGTCCTTTGTCTTTGACTCAGGAGCCTGTTGTCCACTGTGAGCATCCAGGAAACTATGTCAAACTAATACATTAGTTTGTAATTAGAGTAGAATCTAAGACCTGTCAGAAGTTTTGATAACTGGGTACAAAAAATTTTAAAAGACTTAACAATATGCATGCCAAAAACCTTCAAGCTCAATAATAAGCAATGAAATTCAGACCAGACAACAAAATAATTTCATTCTTTAACTGTTAAAAGTATTAATAATTTTCCATGAATTTTTGTGAGGTTTTAGGCACTTTCATATACTACTACTACTACTGCTCAATTCTATGGGGGCAGTTCAATATGTTGAAATGTCTTAAAAATGTACCCCTTAATATAATAAAATTTTTACATCATATATTAATCTAGTTTCTAAGAATTTATGACTCCTGGGTCTCAGCAATGATGAGATGATCAACATTCAGATGATCTGAATGTGCACCCTAGGTTTTGGAACAGTATCTTTCTAAGTATTTACATGAGGACATGTAAATACAGACCCTCTTGGTAAAAAAGTCTGTCATATAAACAGAAGAATGCAGTACATGAAGGGATATACAGGAAGAAAAACAAACGGGCAAGAGGTAAAGTGAGAAAGTCATCTAGATTCTCACTAATATTTCAATCCTTTTACTCCGGTCGAGTTCTGACTCCTATATATATATATATATATATATATATATATTTTTTTTTTTTTTTTTTTTTTTTTTTTGCTGTACGTGGGCCTCTCACTGTTGTGGCCTCTCCCGTTGCAGAGCACAGGCTCCGGACGCGCAGGCTCAGTGGCCATGGCTCATGGGCCCAGCCGCTCCGAGGCATGTGGGATCTTCCCAGACCGGGGCATGAACCCGTGTCCCCTGCATCGGCAGGCGGACTCTCAACCACTGCGCCACCAGGGAAGCCCCTGGATGTATTAATTTTTAAAAGACATACTCTTCATAACATTACTATATCTAAAATACACTGAAAATTATAACAATGTAGAAGAGCATTTAAAATGTATTTCTGTTTCTTATTTCCATTATTTTATGGTGATCTTTTCTGTTATAACTTTCTGAGTTCTGATTGCTCTAACCAAATAATCATAAATCAAGAGCAATTCAGCATTCTATAGGGGCTTCTTCATACAATAAAAAGAATAAAAATGCCTCTTAAGTTATAGAAGTCAGTAACCAGTGGTCTCTGTTTCTGACTTACAGTAACAAAACAGGGCTAACTTTACCATGTATGATCTTGTGGATATCTTCACGTAGTGGTGTGAGAGTGCTTTTTCACTGATAAAAGTGATTAAAATCCTATAATCATTGTGATAGGATATCAGAGACTGGAATTAGATCCGCTAAAATAATTGCATGGTAAGTCATTTTTTAAAAATCACAGCAAGTAGTTTTCTTAGCGTAGAATGTCTTTGATGTAATTTAAAATTTTTATCCAGTAAATAAACATGAACATCTGTATTAATTTTCATGCATAATTGATCCATGTAGAACAATCTTGATCTATTGTGTTATTAAAATGATTAGTTTTGTTATAAAAATAAATGTAATACACATTGAAGTAATTTGACAAAATCAGAAACAAACAAAATTGCAGTATTACACTACAAGACCCCACTGTTAACTGTTGGCCTTCTTACCTACATGTTTGTATTTTTATATGCAGATGTTAGCTTATAAATAAAATTTGGTCAACAGTTAATTTCTCTGTGGATTTGAATGTCGATAGTACAACTTAGATTAGCAATTATAACAAAACGGTAAAAGAATTAATACTGTAGAAAAATGTTAAAAAGCAAATGAGACTACACTGATTTTGCATTTAAGTTCATTTTTATTATGCACTATTGTGTGCTCATATGGAAGAATCAGTAAACCATTGTCCAAAGGTCAAACTGGATTCTTATTTTTATAGATAAAGTTTTATTGGAACACGTTCATTTGTTTGCAAATTGTCTATAGTGGTTTTGCACTAAAATGGCAGAGTTTAGTGATTGTGACAAAGACAATATGGCCCACAAGGCTGGAAATATTTTTTATTTACTCCTGCACAGAAAAAAATGTTTGCTAATTTCTGTTTTAAGATATCAAAGAAATATAATATTCAGTTACTGCATCCAAAAGCTTACAATCTCTTTGAGTGGAAAAATATATGCATCAAATAAATAACCACCAATTGCTGCATTTTGCCTAATACATTCCCCAAGCAGTGGCCTTCCACTTGAAAAATCCAGTTTGAGATAATCTTTAATGATTTTTGGTTATTCAGGCACACTGACTCTTCTGCATAGACTAGGGTGAATTAAGAATCTAACATTTAAAAATTTGAATTGAAAACAAATGAACAATAATACCTTATATTTCATCTATTTAGATTTTTCAAATTAACATGTTTAATACAATATTGATTTACACTTTGTCTTTTGATTTATCAACTCAAGAGTAAACCGTATCTGGAATTTCCTTTTGAAGTTAAAAAAGGGCCTGCATCTGGTTGAGAATATAGTCACAACTATAGAATTTAAATATTTTCAAGCCCACGTATGGTTTATGCTTTGATAAATGACCTCCATAGAGGTAAACAAAGCCATAGAAAAAAATATTTTGAGGATGAAAGAGTCTTCTATGGTATGAATTTTGCAGTCTGATGTATAGAGAATGAATGTTGTGGATGAAGAACTACGTTTGAAAAAATTATTAGTATGATATTGGGAAAATTTAAGGAATGCTATGCTAGAAAGTTAAGCTGATTGTGCTTCTTCTCTTTTATTTATGTTTCTTATTGTGGTAAGAATAGTTCACGAGACCTACCCTCTTAAATTTTTCAGTTCACAATGCAGTGTTGTTAAATATAGTCACAGTGTCACATAGCAGATATCTAGAATTTATTCATCTTGCATAATCAAACTTTATAGCCATTGAAAAAGTCCCCATTTTCCTCTCCCTTGGCAACCACCATTCTACTCTCTTGCTATAAGTTTGACTGTTTTGGACACCTCATGTAAATGGAATCATGCAGTAGTTATCTTTTTGTGACTCGCTTATTTCACTTAGCATAATGTCCTCCATTTTCATCCATGCTGTTGCATATGGCAGAATTTCCTTCTTTTTAAGAGCCGAACTATATTCCATTTTCCTTTTTTCATTCATCAATCAATAGACACTTAGGTTGCTTTCATATATTGGCTATTATGAATAATGTTGTTATGAACATGGGAGTACAGATATCTCTTTGAGATCCTGATTTCAGTTCTTTAGGGTTTATACCCAGAAGTGTAATTGCTAGATTATATTGTAGTTCTGTTTTTTAATTTTTTGAGGAACCTCCATATTATTTTCCATAACGAATGCACCATTTTGCATTCCCACCAACAGTGTACAAGTATTCCAATTTCTCCACATCCTTGTCAATACCTGTTAACGTTTTGTTTGTTTGTTTTAATTTCAATTCTAAGAGGTGGGATGTAATATCTCATTGTGCATTTTCCTGTGGATTAGTATCTTGAGCACATTTTCCTATACTGTTCAGACATGTGTGTGTCTTTGTTGGAGAAATGTCTATTCAAGTATTTTGCTCATTTTTATATCGAGTATTGCTATTAGGTATTGTGTTGTAGGATTTCCTTATATGTTGAGGAAATTAACCCCTTATCAGATACATGGTTTGCAAAAGTTTTCTCCTATTTTATATGTTGCATTTTCACTATGCTGATTGTTTTCTGTGTTGTGCAGGGGCTTTTTAGTTTGAGGTAGTCCCACTTGTATGTTTTTGTTTGTCTTTTGGTGTCATATCCAAGAAATCATTGCCAAGACTAATGCCATGAAGGTTTTCCCCTATGTTTTCTTCTAATAGTTTTACAGATTTAGGTCTTATGTTTAAATCTTTCATCTATTTTGAGTTGACTTTCATATATGTTACAAGATAAAGATCCAATTTCATTCTATTTCATGTGGATATCTGGTTTTTCCAACACCATTTGTTGAAGAGACCATCCTTTCCCATTCTGTATTCTTGGCAATTTAGTTGAAGATCAATAGATGATACAGGTGTGTTTATTTCTGGGCTCTCTGTTCTGTTCCATTGGCCTATATGTCAGTTTTTGTGTCCGTACCATATTTTTAAATTACTGTAGCTTTTTAATTCATTGGAAGTCAGGAAATGTGCTATTCCCCAGCTTTGTTCTTTCTCAAGTTAGCTTTGGCTATCTGGAATCTCAAATTATAGCATGGATTCTTCCCTCTTTGATGTGACAATCTCTGGGTCATTTAAACATGAGACTGTGTATTTCATAAATGAAAAAAAGAAATATCAAAAAAGAATTTCTCTTTTCGCATAGAAGAATGAATTTCAAGTACTTCTAATTAACACTGGCAATGCTAAAATTCATAACCTCTTTATTTACTTCAAATAGTAAACTCTGCACTCTGTCTTCTGATATTTGAGATTCATTTTAGATCTGAATACATTACATACTGAACTACAGTGTTTTTAAGTTATAAGCAATCTTAGAGATCACAATTTGAATTTATCCCTTTTTTTTAGCTGAGATAATTGGGATTCAATAAGTATATGGAAGTAACTGGGTTAGAGTTATTTTCCATAATAAAATCAGCTTTTATTTTTCCTCAAACACAGTATGTATGTACTGCCTTATGTATGAAAATTGTTTGGTTATTACCTCAATACAAAAACAGTAAATAATAAAGGTAAAATACTAGAGTTACTAATGTAATTCTGATGTATATTATTGTTGCTAGACATACTCACTTAGGGAGAGATTGGTTTCATTGATATTCTAGAGAATTACAGGAGGAATATCCACACACACTAATGTCAGTTATGTATGTAAATCCTCTGTACAATGATGGGAGAATAACCCCAAAGTGTTTGACTTAATTAATCTTTTCTGAGGCCCTTCACTACAGAACTAAAAATCTAAATAACGAGTAGGGACAAGGTATTAAGTATCTTTCTGCACTTAGAGGATGATTAATTATAATGGCTAAACCCCTCAACATTAAGCTGAATACTAATCTGATGACAGAATTTGGAGTTAAGCCAATGCTATGCATACCTCTGGGTGATTTCTACCCTTTTGACAGAGTAATAAAAAAAAAAGAGGAATATATTAATAGTTTATACTCATCCCACTTAACACAGTCTCCTTTAAATGTGTTCATAAGTTAAGTGAAAAAGTAAATTTCTCATACCTTCTTGGCCATAAACGTAAGATGCATATTTATCTGTTATCGATCTGATGCTCTTCTCTGGGTATTGAGATATATAATGTGGACCTTCTTCAAATACAAGTGAGGAAAGGAAACAACAAAGAAGAAATAACCTGAACCTATAATTTACACTTACATCTTTCTGTTGTGCTTGCCTGTTGACTGAAGACAGCTTGGAGAAAAAGTACACTCCTGTATCGTTGCAAACTGCTTTGAGATGGTTTTGATTTACAGACCAGATACTCACTAAATTGCTCTGTACCACATGGATTCACAGGGCTGGCACAAATAAACTAAAAGGGCAAATGGGTAGAAGGTCAAAGATAAACGTTATTAAACACTTTTGGCAACAGACGATAGAAATAGGGAAACCACTTTCACAAAGAGTTGGAAAAACAAGAAGCTCTTTCAAACTTATTTTCATTGTTCCAAGGGACTAAGCTTACCCCAGTGATAATAGATGGAAAAAAGCCTTCTAGATATTTATTTCTAAATCCCCCTTCTCTAACTTTGGTGTTTAGAAATAGAGAAGAATATGAGGTCTAGTGTCAACCTCCTGAGCACTAATAAATTTCTTCTTTCTTCAATGTGGATCGATTTCGTCATGCCACCATTCTTCAGATCATTCACCTTGCTCCATTCAGTTGGAATAAAGCACCATACGGCTGCTGTGTGCTAGGATTTTTTTCTCCATTAACTCACAGCTATTGTCCATTTCCCTCTCCTTATATGTGACCTGAAAGTAGATACATATCATATCTTAAAAAGTTCATATTACTTATTTTGAATAAATGGAATTTAAAAATTCATATGAGTTCCACTTAAGTCTTTTTTTTAAGGGAAGATATCTGCTCATACTAGCAACTGTATGTGGCTACATGTGACCAAAATAACACTGGGTTCCTGCTTCTATGTCGTGCCTCATCATAGCACAAGGTTACATTCGCAAGAAGTACTGAAAAGTAGAGAAACATTATTGAGTTTTCTCAGTGATATAATGACAGGGTACACTGTTTGATGTAAAGAAAATAAATGTTTTCACATTTGTCTTTTAAATAACCACAAGGGCTGATTTGGAGTCTACCTCTCTGATCTCTATACTTTCCTCCAAAAATTCTATGCCAGAAACCTTTGCCTAAGTGTCATCTTATTTTCTCTTCTCTCCCTTTCTGTCCTAATTCAGTAATTCAGTACTGAGCAGATCAACTTATCTTCTGTGCCCTTTTTTCCACTATTTCTGTAATTTTATCCATTACCTGTATTTATTTCACAAAGCCTTGATCTACATGCAGAAATGCCTTAGATAGTTTTTGAAAGAACAGAAAGGCATTAATCTGCCAACATGCAGACTTCACTCTATTATAGATTTAATTTTATTTCATGATATCCTATGGAATATGTTTAAATATAGTCATATATTTATTAATATAAATTTTTCTTTTGCTTTCCCTTTGCATATCAGAAGGAAAGCCTAGGAAGTCTAAATTATAATTAAGAAATACTAGAGAAAGACTTTTCCAGGAAATCCACTTATGAAGGAATAGTAGAGAAAGTCTTCTCTGTCCAGTTTAGGGGTCAGGGAAGATTTTAGGACTGGTGGAAGGAAAGCAAAGGAGTCAGAAGCCAGCACCCTCAGACTGGAAACATGACACCACAAACGTAAAACCTTGCAGTGGCTAATCCTCTGCAGATGTAGTGGGGCAGGTTACAGCCATCCAAGAGAATCCCACACAGATGATGTAGGAGCAAAACCACAGCACTGGGGATGGTAAGTCAAAATATAGCCTTGCCTAAGGTGGCAATTCTGATTACCCATAGCCACTATGTGGCATGAAGGATGGTCAGAATTTTCTCTTTCCACATGGAGAGATGGAATCCTGGGGCTGGATAGGGCTTGCGTCTGTTCAGAGTCTCAGTTCTTCAGTAGAAAACCAGGGTCAGGACAAAGAAAACAAAGTGTGTGGGTGATTCTGTATTAGAGTTGAACGGACAGGACTGTGGACTTCCACAGCAGGTGTCATGGTGACAACCCGAAAACCAAAGAGACCGGCTACATGTATGCAGACACCAAGATGGCAGGGGTCATATTCACCTAGTAGACACTTCATGTCAGAGATAAGCACAAGCTCAAGAATAAGTAGAGGTCCCCCTGGCATGCCAACTGTTCTTCTCTACTTCTTAGAGCAACACACAGACACAGTCTTAGAAAGGCAAAGGGAAGAGAAACCCTAAAAGCCTGAACACAGACATCACCTTCTGTCCAAGACAGAGTAGCAGAAAATAGATATACAATCCCATATGCAGCAAAAAAAACCCAACAACAAGACAAATCATAAGAGACAATGAGATTTTCAAGTCACTGGACATCAGACAAAAAAAAAGGACAGCGATTGCTGAGTGGGATAGCCAGAATTCTGAAGACGACCCTCCAAGATTACCATCCTCTGATTACTCGTTCAAACTCTAACATAGTGAAAGAACTCCGTGGATAGAATTAAAGTTACTAATCAGCTGACTTTCAGATAGAGAGATCATCTTGCATGATCCAGGAATTCCAATGAGATCACAGAGGAATAGGCAGAGGAGTCCTTAGAAGCAATGCAGCAGCAGAGGAGCAGAGGGGGCAGTAGGAGAGATCGCAGAGATTAGAAGCCTGGAAAAACTTGACTAGCCCTTGTTGGCTTTGAAGGTGACTTCTAGTCGGAAGATATAAGCATCCTCTTCAATCTGAGAACCACCCCTGTCCTTAGCCACAGAGAAATGAACTCTGCCAATGACCTGAATGAGCCTGGGAACAGATTGTCCCCTAGAGCTTCTGGAAGGGAATGCAGCTATCTGCACCTTTATTTTAGCCTTTGAGGCTGTAGGCAGAGAACTAGCTGAGCCACACAGTGTCTGACCTAAATAACTGAGAAGGTAAGTGGGTGTTGTTTTAAGTCTCTAAGATTTTATTAATTTGTTATGGCAGCTATCAAAAGCAAACACACTGACGGGCAGGAAATGAACAAGGTGAGCCCTACATGAGTCCCAGCTCTCTGTCTTAAAGGGAGGGAGAGTCCAGGCAGCCCCTGGCACACTCCCTCCTTTGATCAGACAGAAATGAGATTTAAGGGGGGAACAAGGTAGAAAGAGTCAAGATGGCAGGTTTGAACATAATTATATCACTAGTCAGGTTAAATGTAAGTGGTCTTAACACCCTAAATTTTGTCAGTTGTATAAAAAATGTAAGACCTGACTATAGGCTGCCTACAAGTAACGTAATTTAAATACAAAGACAAAAATAGGTTAAAAGTAAAAGGATGGGAAAAGATTAGATTAATCAGTATCCAATCTGGAGACAGAAGCCACACAGTAAAGGAAATTTTAATGTAAATAATATTATGCATCATAAAATTGATATATATATATCCATTATTTATGCAATACAAATAATTTAATATAGAACAATCATAGGGGGCAAGTAAAAACACGGAGAGAAAACTCTACGAGGTCCACCAAGGCTAGGAAAGAACATCTGTGGAAGAGAACCCTTGGAAGAAAAGATCAGTCCTTGTTGAAGAAGGTGGAGTTGCAGCCAATTGGTTGGAAGTTTGCTAGGTTGACTGGGCCAGAGCCGGTCCAGAGTCTCCAGGCTGAGAGAGATGGGAGCCACTGTGGATGGGCTGGGACTCAGAGGACGTCGGTGTGCTACAGTAGGTGCTGCTGAGACCAGGGGCTGGAGAGGAACCGCCCCTGCAGGAGCTGGGACACTCTGCAGGAACCAGCTTTGGCCCCCAGCAAAGATCCTGACATGTGAGAGTGGGGCTGGGCAAGGAATGGAATCAGAAGGCAACAACCCAGGTTGGGGCTCAGGTCTGCACTATCTAGGTCTCCTGATGCTGCTGCTGCTACCACCTGGGTCATCAGCTGAAGAAAACAGATGACCAAGACAGTGCTGAATTCTTTGCAAATATTTTCCCCCATTCCATAGGTTGTCTTTTTGTTTCGTAGATAGTTTCCTTTGCTGTGCAAAAGCTTTTAAGTTTTGTTAGTTTATTTTGGCTTTTTCTTCTTTTGCCTTAGGAGACATATCCAAAAAAATATTGCTACAATTTATGCCAATGAGGGTTCTGCCTATGTTCTCTTCTAGGAGTTTTGTGGTTTCAGGTCTGAATTTCTTTTAGGTCTTTAATCCATTTTGAGTTTATTTTTGTTTGTAGTATGAGGAAATGTTCTAATCTCATTCTTTTACATGGAGCTATCCCAGAACCACTTATTGATACGAAAAGTACTATCCATAAGAGAAGAAACTGATAAACTGTTTCTTTTATTACAATTTAAAATGTATGCTCTTTGAAAGATACTGTTAAGAAAAGGAAAATAAAAAACTACAGACTGGGAGAAAATACTTGGAAATCATATATCTGATGAAGGACTTGGGTCCAGGGTATATAAAGAACTCTCAAACCTCAATAATAGGAAAAAAAAAAACTTAGTTGAAAGGGGAGGGGAAGCTAATAATTGAAATACTTCACGAAAAAGATATACAAGATAATAAATAAGCATATAAAAGATGCTCGATATTAATAGTCATTAGGAGTATCCAAATTAAAACCAAAATGGGATACTACTATACATCTGTAGGGAGAGCTAAAATTTAAGACAGACCATGCCAAATATTGATGAAGATGCGAAAGACCTGGAACTCTCATACACAACTCCTGGGGGTGCAAATGGTACAAACACTTTGAAAAACAGTTCCACCATTTCTTAAAAACTTAATCATACACTGACCCTGCCATTACACAACTAGGTAAATTTCACTCTGTAGTTTCCTCAGATAAATGAAAGCATCTGGACAGTTTTGAAGTGGATAAAACAAAGATATCTTTAATGGGTGACATTAAAATCTTCTCCATCTGTGCTCACTCCTCGTCATGTCTTCTGGTACAGGTGGAAGTTGAAAATACAATATCAGAGAAAAACAATTTTTTTTTTCAAATCTGAGTTTTAGGTATAAACATTTAATTTCATTAGTATAACTACTTTTAGTTATGAACAACATGTCTTTCTCTTTTTTTTATGAACAATATTTCTTATAAGATTCATTGACCTTTAAATAGATCACTCTGCACTTTCCTGGCGCTCAGCTTAATAAGCACTTTTATCCTGCCCTCTGCTTGAGGGAATACTGCATGTATATAATGCAAACATCTTTACTAAGCTGCATCACAGTGTACTGAGTTAAATAGACTTCATTCATATCCTTGGAATCTTGATAATGCAAATGTCTACACTGCATAAATTGTATGTTTCTTATGTATCTGTCCTGAGCATTTCTTTGAGAAGAAAACTGGTAGCAATCATTTAATTCGGATGCTTAACCTTCCATACAGTTCCTCGTGGTACTTTTCAGGAAAAGATAACACGTTGACAAAGCCATAACCAAAAAATCCATTAGCGTAAAAAACTAACCCTGCTAACTGGTTAGTTGGGTAAGACATTTAGCAAGGCCACAGTTTGTGACAAGAAGCTGGTCTGAAAAGACCATTTAAATAAAGCATGACTGAAGTAAGTACAAACACTCATATTTTGATGGGAAAACAAAATACACAAACGAAGTACATTTACTACGAATACTAAATTAATTTGCAAAAATAATCTCATATCTCACCAGATGTTTTACCAAATAAAAGGAGAATATAGTCAGCAATTTTTCTAAATGTCATGGATCACTGTGATTCATTAGGCTACTGATTTACTCTACCCTCCATTTACTCTCCAAGTCCTGCTGGTGGTATAGCCCCTATGATTTCCCTATAAATGCACTGGACTTTGTCAATACTGCTTATTGAAGGAAAGCCCTCAAGAAAGATCCATAATGAATGAGGAAGCAGGCTAGAGAAGGGCAAATAGGTACTCGAAAACGTGGTGTTAGATGAAGTCCGGCTTGCAGCCAGACCCAGAAGGGGCTCCTTAGAGCTGCCTTGCCTTGATACAAGGGACTTGAGTTTTATAGGGCCTGGGGCAAACTTCTAGTCTCCTCCTTAATAAAGAGGCTTTAATCACCCCAAAGGCAAGCCCTTGGAGGGAACAGATAGGAGCAAAGAGTGAAAGCACCAACCGCACAGAGGGAAAGGGCAGACCAAGGATCTAAGGTACCTGGTCCTGAACCAGCAGCATCTGATACAAGGGTGTTTTAACTTATTTAATCCTAGAAATAACCCGCCAGGTAGATATTAATTTTGTGTCTGTTTTCCATAAGAAACTGATGCACAGAGAGGCTACTTAGCCTGCCAATTTTACATAGCAAGTAAGTAGCCTCACCCATACTTGCAGAACATAAAGGGAAGGTGGGAGAGATGAAGGAGCAAAGGAGAGAAGGGGAGAGAGAGGGTGAGAGTAAGGAAATCTGCAAAATATGCTTATGATCTCCAACTTTTCAGAGGTTCCTACCGAAATTGCGAAATACAAATAAATTGGTGTCAACAACATTCGAGGTTCTTTACCTGGTTCTCACTTTACAGAGGAACTTGGGTAAGGACAAATAAAGCCTATGACACCAGTCAAGTGACACACATTTTAAAAATCCACTTTTTCATTCAAAATTGCAATGAAAATTACAATCTCTAACTTAACCAGGAAACTCTTTACTCTATTTTTTTCCAGGATGTTTACATGGATATTTCACTTCTCTTTCTTTTGTTTCGTAATACAGGGATTGAATACTTACAAATACAATCCCTGCTTCTTGCAGATGATCTAGGTGAGTGACACATAAACAAGATTAAGTCATGTTATCTTTAGGTGACTTGGTTTCCATTTTTTGTAACGTGAATATATTAAGATATATTACATGGTTTAGATTTTAAAATACAGTGTATTTCAAAAGACATTTAAAATAAAAATATACTATAGAAAAATATGCTTGTTTGAATACTTTTCAAAATGACATTATTTTTGTAACCTGATAGTTACAAAAATCCATATCTACAATAGCAAACTCCTTTGTTCTTCATTCATAATATATTTCTGTCCATTAATTTAACTTTATGCTTATTTCTACAGCCTCAGTTGCACCCTTGGTACTTCCTACCTAGAACCACAAAGGAGCTACCTTACATATTTTTGGTAATACCAAATTATTTCATCCTTTTTTTCTATATATATGATTATATCAACACAATCCACCTAAGTCATATGACATTAATTTAATGACTTATGAAGGTAATTTATTAAATCTAAAATCTCGTTTCTTTAGCCAACATGCTTTATATGTACCCTTTCTCTTCATGTATCTCTTTATCCCTTCAAACTCATCTAGATCCCTATTCTTTTTAATCCTACACCGAAAACTGAGCTTTCTTTAAGTTGTCTTGCATAGGTTTCTAAATTATGTATAAAGTTTTATACCTTGAAATTTCCCTGAACATCTCAAGTCATCATTGCCTGTATGTCGAGCTGGATGTCCAATAAAAACACTAGATGTATCTAGGTACTTTTGTCTTTTGCATCACATTGCATTATTAATTTTGATGGTCAAAGTGTTTTTAAGATAAAACCTAAAGCACCATATTATATAGTTGTATGTTTCATATTATAATTTGCAAAAGATTAATATGATTTCAATAACATAGTGAAAATATTGTGCCATTGTGATGCTAATTTGAGTACCATCTAGGAGGTATTTCCTTTTTTGTGTACTTGTATACTTCATTTGCAGCTTTTCTCTCTCAGAGGTCCCTGAGGAACTTTGCTACTGCTCCCAGTTTCTGCCAGGCACAACTTATATGGGTTTCACAGATAATCCAGCAAAGTCTTGACACAGGTGGTCAGAGAGGGAGCAAAGAAGGAGAAGTGACTCTCTACATCAAAGAGAGTACAACCCACTCGGCACAGTTTTAGCCCAAGGTGTATAACACGCATTATCCATGCATCCTGAAAACATCCTTTTCATTCTAGGGCTATGGTGAGTCCTTCCAAGCAATCTGAAATTGTACTTGCAAATATAATTCCTAGTTCTCGTAATATGACCTAGGCGAACGATGCATAAACAAGCATGTCTCTTATCATCCAATGCCTGGGAAGACAAATGGAATTCAGGTAGTGTATTCTGAGCAATTATAAAGAGACTACTCCCAGCGGCACTGCCCCGCATCCTACACATACCTCACTGCTTATATAAAACAATCGCTGTCTGATGAATGGTTTCAACAAAGCAGCAAAGAAACAACACTGTAAATGGCATAAAGAAGTAACACTTGACCTAACACTCTAACAGCTTATGATAATAGGATTTGAAAAGGAAGTGCAGACATAACAAATTGTAAACATCAAACCTATTTTAACACAAAGGAGGGAGCGTCATAATGCAGTTAGCATGGTCAATTTTTTTAAGTGAAATCAGTGATAGCCATACTCACTTAGGAGGAAAGAGCTGGTGGAAAAAGAAAAGCTCTTAAATGGCTTGAGGACTTTTTCTCTCTCGTGTCAAGGGCAGTAGTCTACGTAGCATAGGGACTTAATATATACTGAGAGCATGAAATTTGAAAATCAAATCAGATAATCTTTGGTATCAATTTAAGACACAGACTACCAATCATCAGTGCAGAAAGAAAAGTCACTTACCTGATGTTAAAATTCATATGCCTCTTTTGAGCTATGTTATACAATAATATGACCTTATGCAGTTTTTCTTATTAACGGGTAGCCTGTGAAAGAAATAAAAGTAATGAAAGGTAAAGATATTCAGTACATAGAGACATTAAATTATCCCATTTAGGGTCACATATTTCTAAGAAAAATCACACACACACATACTCTCATACACTCTAGAAATGCTTAAGTGTAAATTCTCCTTCATAGAGCACTAACTTTTAGGCACCTCTCTCTGAAATTCAAACAAATTAAATAAACTCAATGTTATGCAAGTATGTGCTTCCTGTTATACCAATGCATATTCAGGTCAAACTCACTGGATATGTATCTGAGAGCAGAAATTTCTCTTTTACTAAAGAACATACAGAGAAAACAAAATTAGTTCCTTAAGTAAATATCTGTCAGACTTTTGATAGACTGCTCCATTTAGCCATTTAAATAAATTCCCTTGATATTTTCATTCTTAAAATTCTTTGATAAAAAATTAAGTCATTAACTTAGTCCCAACATTGTTAATTAATTAATAATACTCATTTTCATTGTTTGTTGATACAATCTTCAGTCTACGCCTGAGTAAATAGTCTTCGTTCAGAAAGTCACTGGTTAAATTATCCTGTGTCATTTATCACTAAAGACACAGGCATGTTTGTACTGTGAAGTTCCTTCTCTGCTAAAAAATAATTGAGGCTTTGAGCTTCCAAAAGGTTAACTAACCTATGAATGACCAAATAGTTCCATCTCAGAGGGTCATTGTTCTTAAAAGTCACAGTCATTAGAAGTGATTACAGCTTAACTACCTACCTTGGACTTGTTTTTAAATCTTGAAGAATTAGAAAGCAAAATAAAAATTCTCACTTTTATCAGGGGTTAGATTACCACAGGGTCAGCACCTACAAGGTGAGAATGTCAGTGGCTGGGCACAATTTTGTACTCGGTCCTAAAGAGACCCTAAACTGCTTAGAAGAAAAAGACGGATCCCCAACCCCTTTTGCAGGGGAGGGGATTTTCCATAAATGCTACTACAAAAAAACAAACTAAAATTTTTTGCAGAGTTTTGTTGTTGTTGTTTTACTGTTAGAGATGATATTTGCAGACCTCAAATCATAACCATAAAGTCACATGTAATTTTAAGAAGTTCCAGATATTTGTATATAAGGAGAAGAAAAAATTTAAAGGAGCTGGTCTCTTCTTCCACGTCTCCATCCAGAGCAAGACTGGTAAAAGGACAATAATACAACAGCTCTGCTTTACTCATCTCAGGATTCAGGGATGAAGGGTAAGGATGTTTTATAAATGGAAGAAATTTCCGTATTACCGACTTCTATTTATGCATGATATACTGAGCTGCCCCTGATTGTATTTCTTATAAATGTTGGTTAAAAGGGATGATGGGGCTTCCCTGGTGGCGCAGTGGTTGAGAGTCCGCCTGTCGATGCAGGGGACACGGGTTCGTGCCCCGGTCCGGGAGGATCCCACATGCCGCGGAGCGGCTGGGCCCGTGAGCCATGGCCGCTGAGCCTGCGCGTCCGGAGTCTGTGCTCCGCAATGGGAGAGGCCACAGCAGTGAGAGGCCCGCGTACCGAAAAAAAAAAAAAAAAAAAAGGGATGATGAATGAGTGAATTACAGTTGAAAAAAGAAATAAATAATATGATCAATAAGAACCGTTTCTTCTTCTTTCCAAAACAGATGAACTGGTGAAGTTATCATTGAAAGTCTGCGTGAGTGTGTGTTAGCTACACAACAAGAGCATGCTGTTACATGTTCATGTGTAATTGTGAAGGAAAAATTTACCCAGACTAGTTAAAAGGACAAGAAAGATTTATTTAAGACTATAGCAGTAGGAAAGAGAGATTGATGTCAACTCCACTGAAAGAAAAGGTGAAAGAGATTTTAAGCATGAGAGTGAACAGTGAAAAAGTACAGGAGGACATTGGAGGGAGGCTGGTCAGGGTGATGAGGTATCCGTGTTTGCTAATTGACACTTAGGAAGTCAGGCTCCCACCGTCCCACAGACACTACGAAATGGGGCACCATCTTGTTGATTTCATTTCAATGGAAAGCCTCTCAGGTCCTTGAGAAAGACATTCCTGGATTGTAGAAGGTTTATATCTCAAAGGAACAGAGAAAGAATTTACGACGGATGGCTACTTTTCTCAAGTAAATGCTCTAAGAAAAGGGAAGTCAGGGGGTTGTAGTCAGAAGGAAATCTATCTAAATTTTAACCAAGTTAAAAGCTGTGACAAAGCAAGAGAGAGGCATGGACATATATACACTACCAAACGTAAGGTAGATAGCTAGTGGGAAGCAGCCGCATCGCACAGGGAGATCAGCTCGGTGCTTTGTGACCGCCTGGAGGGGTGGGATAGGGAGGGTGGGAGGGAGGGAGACGCAAGAGGGAAGAGATATGGGAACATATGTATATGTATAACTGATTCACTTTGTTGTAAAGCAGAAACTAACACACCATTGTAAAGCAATTATACTCCAATAAAGATGTTAAAAAATAAAAGAGAATGTTAAAGCCATCTTAGTCAATGCCTAACCATGTTTATACATTTTGTTAAACTTGCCTATTCATATATTATCCTTATGCATGTGAAAATGATATTGACCTGGTCTATAGCAGTTAGAAGTAGACATGTTCCTATGCCCAAAGTGCTTGCAATGTATTAGCCAATAATATAGTCTCTTCAAAAAGGAAATTATAGAATACCTATTTGTGTGTTATAATTATCAAATACATGCTGTAGGCACCCAATTACAAAGACAGCATATTTTTATACCAGGCTAAATAAATATCAGGTGAAAGAAAACTATGTGCTAGTTGCTTATTTCCAAGAAAAAGTTCATTTTACATTTACTGATTCAACAATTCACTTTCTAGCTATTGAAAATGCCATTTGAAACAATGAATTAAACTTTCAAAAGCAGATGAAGAGAAGATTTGCATGGGTAGCCTGAATATTAACATTTTAAATAATTACTGATACATTTATTTAACTTGGGATTTGTCAGGGGCAGACATGTCAGGGTGAAGGAAACGTCAGTGGTCCGTAAAAAATTGAAAAACTGCTGTGCTGGAACCCTGACTTGCCTTGGATCAGACCTTCCCGTATCTTCCCTGACTGTTGAGCATGCTCCTTTTCTGGTTCCCTTTCTTTCAAACCTAAAGAATCATTTTATTTATGCTCCATTAGGAGTCCAACTGGTCTTTCTAAAATGCCAAAATGCACACCTACCACATCCTCTTCCTGAAAATCACCCTTTAACATCTTCCAAAGCCTGTCCCACAGTCCAAACACCAGGCTCCATATTGAGCCAAAGGACTGTGTCTCTTCTCAACCACTCTATGTCCCAACCCCAATGCCACTACATTACATCTCTGCCCAAATCACCTTACCCTGAAAACAAGGGGTTTCATACTCCACTGTGTTTAAGAATAGGGTGCTTGTCTGAAATGCAGATTCCAGGGCCCCACACCCAGAGATTCAAATTCAGCATGTCTGCACCAGAGCCAGAAGTCTGAATATTTACAGCACTACCACGACTGTGTCTGAGAAAGATGCATGATACCTTCTTCAGATTCGGCGTCAAAGCTGAATTCTCTGTGGGGTGGTAGGTCTCAGGACAGCGATAGAAGTTATATTTTTTCTGAATTTACTTGTTGTTTATTTACTTTTGATGTTGCAACTATGAAGATACTGTGTAAATAATTAAAATATTAAAAAGGAGTAGAATCGTTAAAATTTTATAAAGTCAGTTTCTGAAAAGCCTCCCCTGACATAGACCTTACCCCTAACATCGTCTGCATTTCTTCTTCATCTATGCTGCCTCTAGACCGGGCACAAGGCATACACATCACATTGGATTGCCATTCTGTTCTTTAAAGCTGAATAAGTTATGAGGCTTATTGAGAGGACGAGCATTAACTTGTCATCCTTGTGGCTCCAGCTTTTAGCGCATTTGACACCTTATGATTCTTTAATAAATGCCAAAGTATTTATTTATTAAGCTACATAAGCATTCTCTCCCAGGGCTACAGAGCAAAGTGGGCATGCCCTAAATCTTGATCCTTTTAAGATGTTTTAGTTTAGACTAGTAACACAGAGGCAGAGGTTTTTGTATGGTTTGTTCACTGTAATATCCCCAGTACCTAAGACAATGTCTAGCACATAGTAGGCTCACAGTAAATTTTTATTGACTGGTTAATGAATAGCACAGTCATGTGCCTACACTGCCGACATATAACGATGCATCCGACTCATTCACTATGTGAATTCTAATGGTCCTTCTATTTCTCTATTGACCTGTTTATGTACTAAGACAATAATGTTCCCTTGGAAAAATTCCAAGGTATATTGGAGGAAAAAAAAAGACATTTGTAAAGAAGCATGCTGTAGCATAAAGAAGGCTGACAGTGAAACAGGAGGGAAGGGGGCAGGGCACAACCTCTACAAGAATGACATAGTCCGATGACACGACATAAACTGGTTAGAACCAACGAGGTCCAAGATGGAGGAAGATTCGACTTCCAGTGG